>NC_083583.1:32296999-32626999 GCF_027579695.1 Neoarius graeffei | reverse complement strand
TAGAGGTCTGCGCGGGTCGGATTTTTCAGTCCTGCTCCCGCCTGCGCCTGCATTGTGCAGTCCCGCTCCCGCCCGTTCCCGCAAAGAATTATGATTTTCAGTCCCACTCCCGCCCGCCATATTTTGTCCCGCTCCCGCCCGCAAATCCTGCATGATGCAGACGTTCGCGTTATTTCTCAGGAAAGTTCTTGTCTTGACACAGCGTGATGGTGCCCCACCCCCTACTTTGAGTGGATTTGAGCATAAATATCTACAGCTCACATTCACGTTTGTTATTATTTACCTTGTTTCTGAATTCGGAATGTTGAAATGGCAACATGTAGACATAATAATAATAATTATTTAAGTAGGCTAATCATTTAAGTATGCGCTCTCCCGTGGTGCGTCTCCTATGAATAATTAGTGTGAAAGGAGAGATGGATCGCACTCTTGAACTTATTCTTTTAGTTACATTTCTTTTCAGTTGTTTTTAGCAGCAGAAGGAGACAAACATTTCGGTTGTTGCCTTCGTCAGTGTCTCTAATAATAATAATAATAATAATAATAATAATAATAATAATAATTATTATTATTATTATTATTATTATTATTATTATTTAAGTAGGCTAATCATTTAAGTATGTGCTCTCCCGCACTGTGAGCTTCAGTAGAGGAGCTCTGCTCTTCTGCCATGATCGGAGATCTCAAACAATGAAGAGGAAAGGAATCGGAAACGTACGAGAGATATGTATCCTCTCCTGGATCAGAATCAGAATTCTGATGACCAGCTCATCTAAGGTGTCATTGAGGCATCATGTTAGTGTGGGTCACTGGAGGCTGGGTGTGAACGGCGAGTCATTAGAGTGATCAAAGGCTTGCCCGTTAGGGTGATCAATGGCAATCTGACGCTCTCTGCAAATTTAGGCATCTTAAAATGTTTTTATTAATGCCAAATAAAATATCCAGCACAAATTATATATGATAGACATAAATTAATAATTTATAAATTTTATTTTAAACACGTTTTTAGTTAGCGGGACTGCAGCTTATCACCGCTCCCGCCCGCATTGTGCACTCCCGCTCCCGCCCACGCCCGCAATGAGCTTTCAAAATTTGTCCCGTGCCGCACTGCTTTGCGGCGGGTCCCGCGGGACTCCCGCGGGAGTGCAGGGCTCTACTGTGGAGGAAACCGGAGCACCCAGAGGAAACCCACGCAGACACGAGTAGAATGTGCAAACTCCACACAGAAAAGCCCTTGTCAACCACTGAACTCAAACCCAGGACCTTCTTGCTGTGAGGCGACCGTGCTAACTACTACACCACTGTGCCACCCCCAGAAAATAGTCAAAATACAGAAAAAACTATGAATGAGTATGTCTGTCCAGGATCTTTCACTGGTACTGTAGAACTCCATACAGTTACTCTGTAATGATTTAGAACTCCAGACCGTTACATTGTAATGAGTTAGAACTTCATGTCATTAGACTGTAATGATTTAGAATTTCATGCCTTTACACTAATGATTTAGAACCCTATGCCATTACACTGTAATAATTTAGAATTTCATGCCTTTACACTGTAATGATTTAGAACTTCACACTGTTACACAGCAATGATTTAGAACACTAAAGATCAAGGAAAAAGAGAGCATACCCACAGGGGAGCCCAAGAGTGGGGAATAGGATAAGAACCCCATCAGGATAGCTACAAGGATAATGATGTTAAGCAATGGATAATTCATGACGAGTGTATAGCATGAATGCGGAAAGCTATGTAAGAACAAGGAAGGATTAAAAATTCATCAATCAAGGATGAAATGTAGGGAGCTAATGCAAGCACCACAATGCACAGGTCAAGATCTGTTGATACAGGAGTTGGGTCAGGTGGCAACTTACAGAGCCCAGAGCCTTCACTTGGTGCGAGCAAGCTCTCTTAACAAGAATTCTGAGAAGATGAGAATCATGTGGCCACAAGCCTGCAAGACATCAGTGTGGCAAAAGTTTGATGAGGATGTAGATATGGTACTGGAAGCAACACGTGGAGAATGTGGAGAATGTGAACAATGTGGACAGTAGGCTGGGTACTATGACAACAATCATAGTGAGCATGGTCACAGAGAGATTTGGTGTTGAGGAACAAAGGTAAGTCAAGCAGCTATATACCAAAAGCCAGAGGGCTGTCAAAATTCAGAACATCAAGAAAATAGTTAAAATCTCTGAGGAAGCAGTACAAAGAGGCAAGAAAAGATGATCAGGCACCACCAGCAGAACTCTGCCTCATACTCATGAAAAAGCTACTATTAGCCAGTTGAGAATCATTTCCTTGCTCAGTGTGGAAAGGAAAAGCTTCTTCAGTGTTGATGCAAAGAGACTGACAAAGTTCTTCAGGAATCAATACATAGATACCACAGTCCAGGATAGTAATATTCCCAAGGTACCAGGTTGTTTAGAGCATACAGGCATGGTCAGGTAGGTTCTCATAAAAGCTGAGGAGGGCAAGGGCAAGCTTGTGGTGCTGTAGTTAGACCTGGCAAACACTTATGGCTTGCTGCCCCACAAGCTTGTAGATGAAACATTCATGAAATATTATTTTCCAGCAGGCACTAGAAACATAATTCTGGATTACAGTGATTTCCAAATGAGATTCACATTGGGGTCCGTCACAAATTGGACATTGGGTAGGCACAAACTGGAGGTGGGAATCATCACAGACTGCAGTCTCTGTGATTCTTTTCACCCTGGCAATGAACATGCTGGTGAAATCAGCAGAACTTGAGTGCAGTGGGACCAAGTCCAGGTCTTATGTACAGTGGCCACCAATTCACACCTTCATGGATGACCTTATAGTAACCACACAGTTGGTACCTAGAGCCAGATGGATCTTGAAATGGCTGGAATGAATATCAGGATGGGTCAGGATAACCTTCAAGCTGACAAAATCTAGGTTGCTGGTGTTGACAAAGGGCAGAATCATGGACAAGTACCAGGGTATCCAAACCCAACCATGTCAAAGAAGCCAGTGTAAAACTTGGGGAAGACTTTTGGCAGCAGCCTCAGAGTTGGGATGGCATTCAAGATCACCTGTGAGGAGCTAGAAGGATGGTTGAGGAACATTAAGGGAAAAAAAATCAGGCCTCCCAGGGAAATTTAAAGAATGGATTTATCAACATGAGATACTGCCAAAGATTCTATGGCCATTGCTCCTTCATGAGTTTTCTATCCCCACCATTGCAGAACTTGAGAGTAGAGTCAGATACTTCTTGAGGAAATGGCAGTTTGATGTTGAGCTTAAGTAGCATTACCCTTTATGGAAACACCTGCAAGCTGCAGCTCCCTTTGAAGTCCATCTAGGAGGAGTTTAAGGTTATGCAGGTGAGGGAGGTGTTACAGTATCAACACTCGAGTGACCTTAAAGTTTCAGAGGCAGGATTGACAGTTAATACAGGCAGGAAGTAGAGAGCAGACATGGCTGTGACACAGGCAGAGTCAAGACTACAACGTAGGGACCTTCTGGGAACAGTGGCCAGAGGAAGGCCTGGGCTGGGAACCACCCAAACCTTATGCTATGACAAGGTCCATTGGGAAGGAATGTCAACAGCGAGAGGAAGCTCTCGTTGACTGACTGTTGGCAGGCAGAACCACACCACATCAAGTTCTTGATCCAGGCAGTTTATGATGTCCTTCCCAGCCCTTCCAGCTTACACTGTTAGGGCTTGGCAGAAACACCAAAATGCCCACTTTGCCATGGGAGGTGGACACTTGAGTGCATACTGAGCAGTTGCCCAAAAGAGTTGGGGGAAGGGTGATATTGCTGGAGGCATGACCAGGTGTTGAAGACCATTTCAGACATCATCTGTAGTGTCATCAGTTCCAACAGAAGCTCCAAATTCACTGTAGCAACATCCTTCTTTGTTCGACCCAGAGAAAAGCCACAGACAACACTCAAAACATGAGTAGGTTTCCACAATGCAGCTGAGAACTGGTAGCTGTTGGTGGACTTGGAGAGGCAGTTTAAGTTCCCCAAAGATATCACAAAGACCACACTCAGACCAAACATGAAGAGTGTGGTCATGTTGGAACTAACGGTGCCTTGGAAAGATAGAGTGGATGAGGCCTTTGAATGGAAGAGGGAGGGAGAAGTATGAATTCCTAGTCAGCAACTGTCACAGACAAGGCTGGAGGGCAAGGTCCTTGCCTATGGAGGTGGGGTGCAGAGGCTTTGCAGGGCAATCACTCTGCAGAGCATACACTGCACTTGGCATCACAGGTGAAAGAAGGAAGCAAGCCATACATAATAGCATGGAGGCTGCTGAGAGAACATCAAGTTGTCTCTGGATCAAGAGAGCAGATCTGTGGGAGGTTGCTGCTAGTGCATAAACTGAGACCTGATCAACCTCAGCTTGGTTGCTTTGCTGAGGGTGTATGATGTTTGAGAGATGCAAAACACCCAATGATACAAGGATACATCACTGATGTTCCCTAGTTTAGCATCAGTAAGGAAAATGCAAATAAAAAAAGAAAGCAGTGATTTCTAAACTTACTTTGACTTGTATTTCATTGCAGACAGTATGAACCCAAGATATTTCATGTTTTTTCTAGTTAACTTCATTTCATTTTTTTAAATTAACATGCATCCATTCTTGCATTTCAGGCCTGTGACAGATTAAAATAAAAAATGTTGGGACAGGGGAAATTTTGGGCTAGCAAAATTTTGGTCTCATCCACAATTAAATTACTTACAATTACAAGCCATACATAATAGCATGGAGGCTGCTGAGAGAACATCAACTTGATGTTCTCTCAGCAGCCTCCATGCTATTATGTATGGCTTATAATTGTAAGGCAATTAAATAATGATGTGATTTGAAACAGGTGATTGTAATCATGATTTGGTACAAAAGCAGTATCCAGGAAAAACAATCTCTGAGGAGCAAAGATGGGCTGAGGATCTACAGTTTGTCAATGAATGCATGAGAAAATTATTGAAATCTTTAAAATACAATGTACCTCAAAGAAAAATGCAAAGGGATTTGGATATTTCACCCCTATGGTGCATAAAATCATTAAACGATTCAAGAAATCCAGAGGAATTTCAGTGCGTAAAAGGCAAGAGCACAAGCCTAAGCTGAACACCTATGATCTCCAATCCTTTATATAGCCCTGCATCAAGAAACATCATTCAGCTATACAGTGGTGCTTGAAAGTTTGTGAACCCTTTAGAATTTTCTATATTTCTGCATAAACATGACCTAAAACATCATCAGATTTTCACACAAGTCCTAAAAGTAGATAAAGAGAACCCAGTTAAACAAATGAGACAAAAATGTTACACTTGGTCATTTATTTATTAAGGAAAATGATCCAATATTACATATCTGTGAGTGGCAAAAGTATGTGAACCTCTAGGATTAGCAGTTAATTTGAAGGTGAAATTAGAGTCAGGTGTTTTCAATCAATGGGATGACAATCAGGTGTGAGTGGGCACCCTGTTTTATTTAAAGAACAGGGATCTATTAAAGCCTGATCTTCACAACACGTGTTTGTGGAAGTGTATCATGGCATGAACAAAAGATATTTCTGAGGACCTCAGAAAAAGCGTTGTTGATGCTCATCAGGCTGAAAAAGGTTACAAAACCATCTCTAAAGAGTTTGGACTCCACCAATCCACAGTCAGACAGATTGTGTACAAATGGAGGAAATTCAAGACCATTGTTACCCTCCCCAGGAGTGGTTGACCAACAAAGATCACTCCAAGAGCAAGGCGTGTAATAGTTGGCAAGGCCACAAAGGACCCCAGGGTAACTTCTAAGCAACTGAAGGCCTCTCTCTCACATTGGCTAATGTTAATGTTCATGAGTCCACCATCAGGAGAACACTGAACAACAGTGGTATACATGGCAGGGTTGCAAGGAGAAAGCCACTACTCTCCAAAAAGAGCATTGCTGCTCATCTGCAGTTTGCTAAAGATCATGTGGACAAACCAGAAGGCCATTGGAAAAATGTTTTGTGGATGGATGAGACCAAAATAGAACATTTTGGTTTAAATGAGAAGCGTTATGTTTGGAGAAAGGAAAACACTGCATTCCAGCATAAGAACCTTATCCCATCTGTGAAACATGGTGGTGGTAGTATCATGGTTTGGGCCTGTTTTGCTGCATCTGGGCCAGGACGGCTTGCCATCATTGATGGAACAATGAATTCTGAATTATACCAGCGAATTCTAAAGGAAAATGTCAGGACATCTGTCCATGAACTGAATCTCAAGAGAAGGTGGGTCATGCAGCAAGACAATGACCCTAAGCACACAAGTCATTCTACCAAAGAATGGTTAAAGAAGAATAAAGTTGATGTTTTGGAATGGCCAAGTCAAAGTCCTGACCTTAATCCAATCGAAATGTTGTGGAAGGACCTGAAGCGAGCAGTTCATGTGAGGAAACCCACCAACATCCCAGAGTTGAAGCTGTTCTGTACGGAGGAACGTGCTAAAATTCCTCCGAGCTGGTGTGCGGGACTGATCAACAGCTACCGGAAACATTTAGTTGCAGTTATTGCTGCACAAGGAGTCACACCAGATACTGAAAGCAAAGGTTCACATACATTTGCCACTCACTTATGTAATATTGGATCATTTTCGTCAATAAATAAATGACTGTGTAAAATATTTTTGTCTCATTTGTTTAACTGGGTTCTCTTTATATACTTTTAGGACTTGCATGAAAATCTGATGATGTTTTAGATCATATTTATGCAGAAATATAGAAAATTCTAAAGGGTTCACAAACTTTCAAGCACCATTGTACACTGTAAAAAAAATTTGATGTTTTAACTTAAAAAAAGTTAGTGACTGGGCTGCTTTAAAATTTTGAGGTCATTGAAATTAATATAGTAAGTTAACAGAACGAGGCAAACAATTTAACTTATTATATGAATTTCAATAAACTCAAAATTTTAAGGCAGCCCGGTCACTAACTTTAAGTTAAAACATCAAATAATTTTTTACAGTTATTAGAATGCAGGCACTTACAGATGTATGCATGGAGGAGAAAAGAGTGCAGAATGTCAACAAAGCCAAGCCAAGGGACTGGAATCTGTGTCAGTAAACTAGCAAAGGTCAGGCGATCGGTGAACAGTGTAACTTAGGGAAGACAAAAAGCGAAAACGTGGAAGAATAGCAAAGGGTCAGAAATATAAGAGGCCATCAGAAAAGATACAAGGCTTGGTAAGAAGTGAACTAGCAGGATGATACTTCACAATGGTGTGCTTGTTTGGAAAGCTTAAATAGAGGAACAGGTGATTAACCCTTTGATGCAAAACATATGCACACCTCTTCTAATGCACAACATGGGTCAAAAATGACCCGCATTCATTTTCCAGGTTATTTCATGCTGACTGAGTTTTTCTTTGCTCTATCTTTTGAAATCAATTTATTTTATCATTGACTATTCCAAGTATTCTTTAAATATCTTGTTTTTAATTACCACAAATCATTAATTTAATTTTTTCTTTCCTACTTTATGAACAAAAATAATTTTTATATTACTACACATGGGCCATCCAAGTGTGATTTAAAATTAAATGTCTTAATACTATAATAATAATAATAATAATAATAATAATAATAATTTCTTTCAAGTAATTACTTTAGTAGTGAATGGGGCCAGTTATTTATTTATTAACTATGTAGTTAGCTAAGCCAACTACAATAAAATTAGCTAACTAAAGTAGAATATGTCAACAGCTAGGTAGCTAATAGTAATTACTTGTAACTTTCTGACAAGTAATCTACTCACTCTCAAGGTAACCTAAACATAATCAATTTTTTTCTAAGGTAATGTTAGAACAATTTAAAAACATTACTTGCATGTATTAGATGGGCAAAGGGCGCTGTGCTGAGCTGTGAAATGTCTGACACAAGCACAATTCACAGTTCCCACCAAACGCTATAGTAAATGCATGCGGGTCATTTCTGACCCATGTGTGTAAACTTGATATAGAATTACAAAAGCTGTGCTTGTTCATAACTTAAGAAAGGAAAAATAAAAATGATTTGTGGTAAACAAAAACAAGATATTTACTGCATATTTGGAAAAGTAAATGCCAAAATGAATTTATTTCAAAAGTATATCATAGAAACACTCAGCCATACATGAAATAACCTGGAAAATGAATGCAGGTCGTTTTTGACCCATGTTGTGCATTAGAAGGGTAGTGATACAAAAAGGGTTTTTATTCAAAAAGTAAGAAAGGAAAAAATAAAATAAGGATGTATGATGATCAAAAACAAGTTAATTGAGGAATACCTTGAATACTGAATGATGGAATTAATTTATTACAAAGATATAGAAGATAAAAACTCAGCCGGGTCACTTTTGACCCATGTTTTGCATCAAATGGTTAAGGAAATGAGAGCCAGCTGAGCTTCAGTAGGCTGGAGACAGAGGGTGCTGTGTATTTTGGGAGCTGTAGTCCAGAGTGTCCATGTTTGTAGTTCATTCTTTCTCAATGGGTTTACTGACAGAACCCCCCCCCCCCCCGAGGAGCTACCTCCGGGAGCTATATTCTTTCTGGGACAGCCTCTACCTCTGGGTGCTGGTTTATTAGGATACTGGGCATGGAATTCCTGCTCAAGAAGTGGGTCGAGAATGTCCCTGGGCTTGACCCAACTTTGTTCCTCAGGGCCATATCCTTTCCAATCTACCAGATACTCGACTTGGCCTCCTCTCCGTCTCGAGTCGAGGATCTTATTGACCTGGTAAATGAACTCTCCCTCTAGATTGAGTGCAGAGTGTTTCTGGATTGGTGTGTTGCTGGCAAGGGGCCCCAAGATAGCAGGTTTTAGGTGTGAGATGTGAAATGTAGGAGATACTCAGCTGTGAGGGGGGAGTTCAAGATGGTATGATACTTCATTGACGTGGTGCAAAACCTTAAATGGCCTGATGTAGCATGGCTGGAGTTTTCTACAGGTGTTGGTTTCTCTCAGATTCTTCATGGCCACCCATACTCTGTTGCCAGGGAGGAAGTTTGGAGTCTGTCCTCTATGCTTATCTGCATATTTTTTGTACTTGGCACAGACTGATTCTAGACACTGATGGACCTCCTCCCAGATGGCTTGATTGCATCTGAACCAGTCATTGACAGCTTGTACCTGGCTGGGTACGTTATCCCAGGGAAACAAGGGTGGTTGGTAGCTGAGTATGCACTGAAACGGTGTCAGTTGGGTGGCTGAGTGTTTAAGCGAGTTTTGTGCATACTTGGCCCAAGGAAGGAAGCGTGCCCAGTCCCCGTGGTTGTGCATGCAATAAATCCTTAAGAAACACCCAATCTCCTGGTTTGCTCTCTCTACTTGGCCATTAGACTGGGGGTGATAGCTGGATGTGAGGCTTATGGATACTCCCAACCTCTCCATGAAGCTTGTCCAAAAACATGAAATGAATTGGGGTCCCCAGTCACTAACTATATCTTTGGGGATACCATAGTACCTGATGATTTGTTGAAACAACAGCTCCACAGTCTGAGAGGCTGTGGGGATGCCTGGCAATGGAAGGAGTTTCAATGCTTTTGAAAATCAGTCGATGGTTACCATTATTGTGGTCTTGCCTTGAGAGAGAGAGAGAGATCTGTGATAAAGTCAATTGCTAGGTGTGACCATGGTCTTTGGGGAAATTGGTAGAGGGCATAGTTTGCCGGGGGGAGGGGAATGTTCCTCAGGACCTTTGCTTGAGCACATTCAGAGGAAGAGGTGATGAACTGGTTGATTTCTGAAAGCATATTCTCCCACAAGTACCTGTTCCTTAACATTTGGTGCATGCATTGGCTACTCGAATGTCCAGTGGTGGGAGACATGTGTGCCCAGATGATAAGTCTGCTGCGAAGATGCTTGGATACGTAGAGAAGGCCAGGTGGGAGATGAATGGGAAGAGTTTGAGGCTGTGACTTGCTTAATTCCTTGTCCAGTTCCCAGGTGATGGATTGTATGAAACACTGTGGTGGGATGATGGGATGAGAAACTGAGTCTTGGTGGGATGGACTGAATGCCCTGGATAAAGCATCTGCCTTGGCATTTTTGGAACCTGGACGGAATGAAATTATGAAGTCAAATTGGGTGAAGAATAATGCCCACCTGGCCTGACATGAATTTAACCTTTTAGCTTTCCTGAGATATTCTAGATTCTTATGATCTGTGAGAATTACGAAGGGGTGAGTACCTCCCTCTAACCAATGCTGCCACTCCTCAAGGGCTAGTTTAATAGCAAGCAATTCTCTGTTCCTCATGTCGTAATTCCTTTCTACTGAAGTTAGTTTCTTAGAAAAGAAGGCTACTGGGTGTAGCTTTTGTTTTTACCCGAAACATTGGGAAAGGATGGCCCCTACTCCAGTGTCAGACAAATCTACTTCTACGATGAATCACCTTGCAGGGTCAGGGTGCTGGAGTATGGGTGCAGAAGTGAAGGCCAGCTTAAGCCGATTAAAGGCTTCCTCTGCCACTGGGTTTCACTGTAGGCATTTGGGACCCTTCTTCAGCAATGTGGTTAGAGGGGCTGCCAGAGTGCTGAAACCTTGAATGAACCGGCAGTAAAAGTTTGCAAAGCCCAAAAAATCACTGAAGATTCTTTATAGATTGGGGCGTTGGCCAGGACATGATGACTGATACTTTAGATGAGTCCATGCTCACTCCTTCAGTGCTGATAATATAGCCAAGGAAGGAGATCCTACTTTGATGAAACTCGCACTTTTCAGCCTTCATGTAGAGGTTGTCCTCTAGTAGTCACTTGAGAACTGCTCTGATGTGTTCCTGGTGACTCTGGACATCTGAGGAGTACATCAGGATGTCGTCAATATAAACAATGACATAGTTGCCCAGTATGTCCCGTAGCACGTCATTGATGAAGCATTGGAACACACTGGGCATCGAAGAAAGGCCATAAGGCATGACCCGGTATTCGAAGTGTCCAGCAGTAGGACTGAAGGCTGTTTTCTATTCATTGCCCTTCTTTATCCTGATCAGGTTATAAGCGCTGTGCAGATCAAGCTTGGAAAAGGTCCTCACAGATTGGAGTTGTTCCAGAGCTGCTGGGACCAGGGGGAGAGGATAAGGATACTTTATGGTGACCTAGTTTAAGCCCTGTAATTGATGCAGGGCCTTAGTCCACCCCCTCATTTCTCCACAAAAAAGAAACCAGCAGATGCGGGAGACTTGGAAGGGTGGATATATCCCTGTTTGAGGGCCTCCTGAATATACTCCTCCATGGCAGTGTGCTCCTTCTGGGATAGGGGATAAATACGACCACGTGGAGGAGACATACCTGGCAGTAGGTCAATCGCACAGTCATATGGCCTGTGTGGTGGTAGCCCACAGGCCTTCCCCTTACTGAAGACTTCTGCAACGTCCCAAAAGCAGTCAGGGATGTTGTCCCTGGAGTCAGGTTGAGGACTTTCCACCGAGGTGGAAGATACTTTGACCTGGGGATGAGAGAGACAGCTCTGGAAACACATGAGTGACCATTGAAGGATTTCTTTACTTTGCCATGAAATAAGAGGGTCGTGTAGCTGTAGCCAGGGATATCCAAGGATAATGTCATGATCAATGGTTGTAGTTACAGTGAGGTGAGTTCCTTGTGCAATGCTCCTACTTGAATCTGCACTGGTTGGGTCCATGAAGTGACCAGCCCATCACCGATGGGTCCTCTATCAATGGTCCTAATGCTGAGTGTACTGTGCAGACAGGTGGTAGGCAGGTTGAGCTTCTGCACAATGTTACTACTGATAAAGTTCCCCTCTGCCCCAAATCAACAAAAGCAGATAGGACGTAAGTGGAGGATGCCACTGTAACACTTCTAAGGAAGGGTGGAGCACAGAGGACGGCAGGACAGAGATCAGGTTTGCAAGATACGCTTTTATTGCCACACTTTTCAGTCTAGCCTCAGTGATTAAACACAGACACACACACGCAGGTATCTGTTCGGGGAAGAGCTCCTCTGCTCTCTGCTCTCCCTCCTTATATAGGGCGCGGTCACTGGGAAAGCACACACAAACACAGGTTAATCAACATCAGGTGTAGTGATTCTGCCACTTACCTTCCCTGACTCCGCCCTCCTGTCACAGACTGGTGCTTGACCATGCCCCTGCTGCCACATACCCCCCACCGCCCGACTCAGGCCAGGCAGCCGTCTGGCCTGCAGCCGACTCCCCCCCGACGGGAGAGGAAGTCCGCCACGACCATCTGCGCCCCCAGCCTGTGGACCACCTTGAAATTAAAGGGTTGAAGTGCCAGATACCAATGGGTGATCCGCGCGTTGGCATCCTTCATGTGGTGGAGCCATTGGAGGGGCGCGTGGTCTGAACAGAGGGTGAAAGGGTGCCCCAGCAGGTAGTAATGGAGGGCGAGGACCGCCCACTTGATTGCTAGGCATTCTTTTTCTATAGTGCTGTAGCGCCCCTCCCGCACCGACAGCTTTCTACTGATGTATAGGACTGGGCGGTCCTCCCCCTCCACCTCCTGGTACAAAACTGCCCCCAGCCCTCTGTCCAACGCATCGGTCTGTAATATAAAGGGGAGAGAAAAGTCAGGGGAGTGTAAAAGTGGCCCCCCACACAGTGCGGCCTTTACCTCAGAAAAAGCCTGCTGGCATTGCTCTGTCCACTGGACCGGATCTGGTGCCCCCTTTTTAGTGAGATCAGTCAGCGGGCTGGTGACGTCCGAATAATTAGGTATAAACCTCCGATAGTAGCCAGCCAGCCCCAGGAACTGTCTCACCCCCTTTTTGGTCTTGGGCTTCGGGCAGGCCGCAATTGCTGCGGTCTTGTTAATTTGGGGACGCACCTGCCTGTTGCCCAAGTGGAAGCCCAGATACTGTACTTCCACCCGCCCAATCGCACACTTCTTCGGGTTGGCTGTGAGACCCGCTCGCCTCAGCGACCTAAGGACGGCCCTCAGATGTTCAAGATGCCTCGGCCAGTCATTACTATAGATGATAATGTCATCAAGATAGGCGCCGCATAGGTGGCGTGGGGGCGGAGGACCCTGTCCATCAGCCACTGAAACGTAGCAGGCGCCCCAAACAGCATGAATGGAAGTGTGACGAATTGGTGTAAACCAAACGGTGTGGAAAAGGACGTTTTTTCTCGGGATAGTGGAGTCAAGGGGATCTGCCAGTATCCCTTCGTCAGATCCAGTGTCGAATAAAAGCGAGCAGTGCCTAGTCGATCGAGCAACTCATCAATACGAGGCATTGGGTATGCGTCGAATTTAGACACCGCGTTGACTTTCCTATAATCCACACAGAACCGGACCGACCCATCGGCCTTGGGTACCAAGACCACCGGGCTGCTCCAGTCACTGTGGGACTCCTCGACGATGCCCATTTCGAGCATGGCCTCAAGTTCTTCCCGAATCACCTTTTTCTTGTGTTCGGGTAGCCTGTAAGGGCGGCTCCGCACTACCACCCCCGGGGGCATCTCTATGTGGTGCTCTATGAGGTCAGTACGACCGGGCAGGGGCGAGAACACATCCAAAAACTCGGTCTGCAACTGGGTGACCTCCGCTAGTTGGGTCGGGGAGAGGTGGTCTCTACAGGGGACCGGAGGGGTACGTGATGCTAATGCCCCTTTTTGGACCTCTGGCCTCAGCTCCGCCTTCTCCGGAACCACCAACACCAATGCCACGGGGACCTCCTCATTCCAGAGTTTAAGCAAATTGAGGTGGTAAGTCTGTAGCACCCCACCCCTGTCCGTTCGCCTCACCTCATAGTCGACGTCCCCGACTCGCCGTGTGACCTCAAAGGGTCCTTGCCACTTGGTGACCAATTTGGAGCTCAATGTGGGCAACAGTACGAGTACTTTATCTCCCGGTGCAAACTCTCTAAGGCGCGTACCCTTGTTGTACAGGCGGGTTTGCCATTCTTGGGCCTGCCGCGAAATCTCCTGGGTTAGGTGGGTGAGGGTGTGGAGTTTTGCGCGCAGGTCCATAACGTATTGAATTTTGTTTTTGCTTTGTGAAGGCCCCTCCTCCCAATTTTCCCACAGCACATCTAGAATGTCACGCGGCTTATGCCCATATAATAATTCGAATGGGGAGAACCCCGTGGAGGCTTGGGGGACCTCTCGCACTGAAACCAGCAAGGGCTCGAGCCACTTATCCCAATTACGTGCGTCCTCACGAATTTTTTAATTATATTCTTAAGGGTGCGGTTGAACCGTTCAACTAAACCGTCTGTTTGTGGGTGATATACGCTGGTGCGGATCGGCTTAATACCCAATAACCCATACAGTTCGTTCAGTGTTCGTGACATAAACGAGGTGCCTTGATCCGTCAGAATCTCTTTCGGGATCCCAACGTGGGAGATGACGCGGAAGAGTGCCTCTGCAATACTGCGTGCTGAGATATTGCGCAGAGGCACGGCTTCTGGGTATCGCGTTGCATAGTCCACCAGAACTAATATAAAGCAGTACCCTCGTGTTGAGCGATCTAATGGCCCGACGAGATCCATCCCAATTCTTTCGAACAGGGTCTCGATTAATGGTAGAGGGCGCAAAGGCGCTTTTGGAATGGCCGCTGGATTTACTAACTGGCATTCGCGGCACGCCGTACACCACCTATGGACATCGCCGCGAATCCCCGGCCAATAGAATCGGGCCATTATTCGGGCTAGTGTCTTATCCTGCCCTAGGTGTCCAGCCATGGGATTAAAGTGAGCTGCCTGGAATACCAATTCCCGGCGGCTCTTGGGAATTAAAGCTGCGTGACTCGCTCTTTAGTTTGAGTGTCCTGCATCACTCGGTATAACCTATCCTTCATAATCGCGAAGTAGGGGAAGGACGGGGTGGCGTTCGGCTGGAGCATTTGACCATCGATTACTCTCACTTGGTCAAATGCATGCCGCAGAGTCTCGTCTCGCGACTGTTCTAATGGGAAATCCGCGAGGGATTCCCCAACAGAGAGAGGAGGGGCCGGCGGCTCCTCACTCTGACGCGGAGATGACGTAGACGGCTCTGCGACAGTTGCTCCCACCAAAGCGACACCGGGACCTCCCCCTGTTAAATGGCAGGACCCACTCTTTACTAAGTGCATCATTAAATCCCGAAATCCCGGCCAATCAGTCCCCAAAATTAAAGAGTGGGTAAGGCGAGGATTAACCGCCGCCTTCACTATAAATTTTTCCCCTCGGAACAAAATGTGGACTGACACCAAAGGGTAGCTGTGAATGTCCCCGTGCACACACAACACCTTCACCCCCTGTGCTCCCCCCAATGCCTTATTTTGCACCAGGCTTTGGTGAATTGAGGTCTGATTACAACCCGAATCCACCAACGCCTGATATGTATCCCCTTGAATACTCACCGGTATGCGATACGCTCCGGCCCAATCGAGGGCGGCTCCTGGCGCGTCGGGGATCCGAACCACCGCGCCCACCTCCATGACCGTGCACTGTTGTTGGAGGTGGCCTGGCTCCCCGCAGCGCCAGCAAACCGGCCCGGGCTTCTTCTCCGCACCGGTGTTCTGGGGCTCACTCACCTGAGGGGGGGGGAGAGACAGACACAGAAGGGAGAAACAGGAGGGCACCGCAGGTGCGGCAGGCTGGCACCGGTGGCGCCGGCCCCCACCTCTGCGGTGGGGGAATGGGGCGAGGACGAGACACAGGAGGAGAGAGAGAGAGAGAAAGAGAGAAGAGAAGAGGCTGTCTGCTGCCCTGCTGCCGGGACAGCCGCCATATTGTCCTCCGCCAGCTTGACTGCCTGATCCAGCGACGCCGGGCGGTGGCACTGGACCCACTCCGCGGTTCCTGCTGGTAAGCGGGTGATGAATTGCTCCAGCACCACCTGGTCGATGATCCCCTCGGTGTCGCGGTCGTCGGCCCTCAAACACCGCCAGCAGGCGTCCCAGAGTTGCTGGCCAAACGCGAATGGCCAGCCGACTTCCTCCAGGCGCAAAGCGCGGAAGCGCTGACGCGGCTGTTCCGGGGTGCGCCCCACAAGCTGGAGGATGGCCCGGCGAAGGTCCGCGTAGGCCAGCCAGCGGTTGGCGGGGAGCTGTAGTGCGGCCAGCTGTGCCTCTCCCATTACCAGGGGGAGGAGGCGCGCTGGGCGCTGCTCCACCGGCCACCCCGAGGTCTCCGCAACTTGCTCGAAGAGCGTGATGAATGCCTCGGGGTCGTCCTGCGGGCCCATCTTTGTTAGGGTGAGGGGGGACGGGCCCGCGGTGGGAGCGTTGGTGGACCCCGCCGATGCGAGGAGGTGCCGGAACGCCTGTCGATCTTCTTGTTGGGCCAACACCAGGGCCTCAAACTGCTGTTCTTGCTCCTTTCAGAGGGTGAGTAGCACCTGGTGCTGGCTTTGCTGGGCTGTGGTGAGGGCATGGACCAGTTCAGTGAACGGGGAGGACTCCATGGGGCTGTTAAGCTGCTGTGCTCCAGATTTCTGCGTTTCGGCACCACTGTAACACTTCTAAGGAAGGGTGGAGCACAGAGGATGGCAGGACAGAAATCAGGTTTGCAAGATACGCTTTTATTGCCACACTTTTCAGTCTAGCCTCAGTGATTAAACACAGACACACACATGCAGGTATCTGTTCGGAGAAGAGCTCCTCTGCTCTCTGCTCTCCCTCCTTATATAGGGCTCGGTCACCGGGAAAACACACACAAACACAGGTTAATCGACATCAGGTGTAGTGATTCTGCCACTTACCTTCCCTGACTCCGCCCTCCTGTCACAGACCTGCGCTTGACCACGCCCCCGCTGCCACAGCCACCTTTAGTAAAACTGGCATCTTGAAGGATTTTGAGTTGAACTCTTTCACCAGACTCGTAGATCTTACTGGTTTATCTGCTGGGGTTTCACGGGCTGGTTGGATCTGACACTGCCGGATGTTATGTTCGAGGATTCCGCAGTAGAAGCATAACCCCCCTTGCATTGTCTAGCACACTCAGCATGGATTAACCTAGTGCACGAGACCTCTGTGGGTGAGCTGTCCTCCAACAGCTGAACAGACCTGGTACAATTGTGGATAGAGGGTCGGTGCTTTAACAGTTGGTCGAGATGAATAGCTAGGTCTATGAAGGAGTCTAGAGTGAGGTTCTCATCTCTACAGGCCAGTTCGCTGATGATTTCAGGATGCAAACCTTGGCGAAAGACTGCTTTCAGAGCTGGGTCGTTCCATCCACTGGTGGCTGCTAGCATCCTGAAGTCCAGGGCATATTCAGCAACACTTCGAGAACCTTGAGAGCTGGTGAGTAGATTCTCTCCAACCTCTATCCCCTCTGGCTCATGGTCAAACACTCTTGAATAGAGAGAGGAACTGTTTGTATGACTTAGTTTGCTCACCACCCTTGTTTCAAATGGCAGTATCCCAGCAGAGCACTTTGCCAGTGAGAAAAGACAGAAACTTAGCGATTTTATGCTCATCAGATAAGTTTGGCATGGTGGCGAAATACATAGAACATTGCAATAAAACTTTACATGCGATGGCATCTCCAGCGAACTTCTCCGGAGTGGGGAGTTGCAACGCTGAGCTAGGAAGAGAATAGGGGTGTGCTAGGAGGGCCTGTGACATCACAGTTGCAAGCTGTGTCATCCAAGTGTTGAGATCAGCGAGCATCTGTTGATGCTCTCCCAGCAAACGCCCCTGCACATTCAGAGCAGTCTGTTTAGTGTCCTCCGCTACATCCATGTTGGTGAAGTATCCTGTTAGAATGCAGGCACTTACAGATGTATGCGCGGAGGAGAACAGAGTGCAGAATGCCAACAAAGCCAAGCCGAGGGACTGGAATCGGTGTCGGTAAACTAGCGAGGGTCGGGCGATCAGCAAACAGCGTAACGTAGGGAAGACAAAGCTCGAAAACATGGAAGAAATAGCAAAGGGTCAGAAATATAAGAGGCAATCAGAAAAGATACAAGGCTTGGTATGAACTGAACTAGCAGGACAATACTTCACAATGGTGTGCTTTTTTGGAGAGCTTAAATAGAGGAACAAGTGATTAAGGAAATGAGAGCCAGCTGAGATTCAGTAGGCTGGAGACAGAGAGCGCTGTGTGTTTTGGGAGCTGTAGTCCAGAGTGTCCATGTTTGTAGTTCATTCTTTGTCAGCGGGTTTACTGACAACAGTGTAGCTGATATAACCACATGGGTTCAGGGTTACTTTGGCAAACCTTTGTCAAGCACTACAAGTTACATCCACAAATGCCAGTTAAAAATTTACTGTGCAAAAAGGAAGCCTTATATTAACTGTGTACAGAAGTGCCATCAACTTCTCTTGAGCTCAGAGGCATTTGGAATGGACCATCACATAATGGAAATGTGTATTGTGGACAGATGAATCAGTATTCCTGGACTTTTTTGGAAGAAATGGACACTGTATGCTCCAGAGCAAAGACAAAAGGTACCATCCAGACTGTTAGAAACAACAAATCCCAAAGCCAGAGTCTGTCATTGTATGGGGTCATGTCAGAGCCTTTAGCAAAGGTAATTTTTGTGATGGCAGGATTTTGGAGCAACATATACTGCCTTCAAGACAACATCATTTTCAGGGATATTTCAACAATACAGTACCACATTCCGTAAACATTACACGGACATGGCTGTGAAAGAAGAGGTTGTCTGTCCCCTCTCTACCCAATGTGTGCTGAATTTTGAAAGGAATACCTTAAGAAAAGTTTCTGAAACGTTTCACACCTTAAGACCTCTTTGCAGGAAGAACTGGGAAAAAAATAACACCTGAAACACTTCATCACTTGGTGTCTTCAGTCCCTAAACATCTTTTAAGTTTTGTGAGAAAGAATGGCAACATTGCAAAGTGGTAAATGCTTTACTGGTCCAAAATTTTTGAAATATGTTCCAAGAATCAACATTGAAATTTATTTATTTTGAAAAAAAAAAAAAAAACTCCCCCCCACAAAACTATGAAATTCATCAAAACATCAAATAATGTGCTTTGTATTGTTTTGTGTGCAATGCAGGCCAATGATTGAAATTAAAACTGAAAATAATTTTAGCATAATGTCCCAACTTTTTCTGATTTAAGGTTATATCTTTACAACTTCAAACAAACAAACAAACAAATCACTTTGTTACACTGTAATGGTTTAGAGCTTCCCTTCCACTGTCAAATTCTAGGTCTGGTATATATAGTATATAGAATATTTAAAGTAGGTATCATTAGTGAAGAGACTCTAAAGTAACACTTTGTGTGTGTGTGTGTGTGTGAGAGAGAGAGAGAGAGAGAGACTGTATGTAGGTGTGCGTAAGTGCTGTTGGAGTGTATAAGTGGACAGTAGAGGACAACCCTCAACAATGAGACAAAGTGAACCGATTATTATTACCCGTTCTCTCACACACACGCGCGCACACACACACACACACACACACACCATGCTCTCTAACCTGCTCTCTCCACCTGTCACATCATAAATAATTCAGTAATCCACTGAGTGCACTTCATCTTACACACACACACACACACACACACAGTATACACACTTCCTCTGTCACAATTTCTATCCTTTTTCTGTTTTTCTGTCTCTCTTGCAATGTTTCTTTTTCTCTCTTGTTGTCTGTCTCTCTTTCTGCAATATTTCTTCATCTCATTCTCTTTTTGTGTCTGTCTCTTCCTGTCTTACTCTCTGGGTCTGTCTCTCACTCTTACTAGCTTTTGCTGCCTCCCCCCCTCACACACACACACACACACACACACACACACTTATTTTCCTTCTCTCTCCATCACACACTCTCATCTCTCTCTTTTTCCACTTCAATCCACCACTTGTCTTTTGTCCGTCTCAAGTGTCCATCACCTTCCTGAATCCTGATAGCTCCTCACTTCACTTCCTGCTGATTGGTCAGAACAGTGGTCAGTAAAGCTACAGAATGATGTGCTGAATAAACATGTGCATTATTATTATGTATAATATTTAAATATATTCATAATAACAAGTAGTTACAGTCAAGTGCCCTTTCAGACAGATTCCAAGTGATCTGATTAACCACAGCATCAAATCTCTCTCGAATCTCTACTCCCTGCGCCCTATTCCCTACACAGAAGCATCAAACTCAGTGTACAGTAGTGCACTGACACAAAGCCACTGTGTACACACCAGACATTCATTTTACCTGCTCAGAAATTCTAGCTGTGATTTTGTAAAAAGTAGACCTTTCGAGAAATCGGGTTTTCTCTCTCTCTCTCTCCTCCAGATTGATTATTTTTGTCTTTATTTTGTTTTTATCAGACTGTATTTAATCATTTATTTATTTCAGGCTATTAGATTATTCTTTTCCTTCCTTTTCAACCAAGCGGATGAACCCAATTTTGAGTGTAATCTCTTTTATTCTTTCCGTTTTCCACTTGAAAAGCAGCTTAACTCGAGGATTTTAAAAGAAAGAAAAAGGGAAAAAAAAAACTCTCTGAGGGAGAAACTGCTGGACTTGGTTCAGACACACTTGAGCTCCGGTGCCACTCCGAGACTAAATGACAGGCTAGAGGCTTTTCTTTGTGATTTTAATTGCTCTTCTAAAAACATTTAATGAAGAGCATGGAAACGGAAGGAAACTGGAGCAAACTCAGCATGTGTGACCTTTTTTTAATTAAAAAAAAAGAGTTCTGTAAGTAAGTAGTACCTTTATTGATATTAAATATTAGTCCTATTTTTAAACTGATGATGTAATATGGATGTTAATCACTCATTACATGTTTTTTTTTTTTTTTTGGGGGGGGAAGTCATGTGATTTGTTTCTAAATAATGAAAAAAGGTAAAAGAAGGGAAGGATAGGAAGTGATAGGAAAGAAGAGAGCAAAAATAATTAAATAATTACACCATATTGATTCAATTTGTGTATTGGTACCAATTGTATCTGAGCGTACTATTAAAAAAAAGGCATCACAACAAATATAGGCTTTGTTTAATTTATTACAGTTTACTGCACTCTTTTTTTCTCAGTGTAGAAACATTTAATTTCATTCAAAGCATGGTAATCTCAGGTACAATTTGTGTTATAAGGAAATTAGCTGGTACATGTTACTATCTTGATGAATCATCCACAGTTCCTCTGGAGACTTTGACTGTCACAAGTTTCTTATTTTTTCAGCAAAACCCAACAGCCTTCATTATGTTTTTGTCTGAAAAAATGGCAACATATATACAGTCGTGAAAAAATAAGTACATCCTACGGAAATTGTTGTCTTTTCTCAGCATATTTAAATGAGCAAGCATTTCACCCTTTTGATACAGTGCCTATAGATAAAGGTGATATACTTGAGCAAAACAACAAGGAAAATGAGCTCTTTTAATAATTTATTCAACACAAATATCAATAGATGTAATATTCTTCTGAAGAGAAAAGAAGTACACCCTTGTCTTCAGAAGCTAGTATTAGCCCCTTTAACAGAAATATCTTCTTGGAGCCATTTTACATAATTGTCCACCAGTCTCTGATATTGGCTTGCTGAAATTTTTTGACCACTCTTCCAAGCAAAATTCCTTCAGCTGCAAGATGTTTGAGGGCTTTCTTGCATGTACTGCCCTTTTCCAATCTCAGCACATCATTTCAGTGGAGTTCAAATCTGGGCTTTGACTAGGCCATTCCATAACCCTCCATTTCTTCTTTTTGAAACATTCTTTGGTGGATTTGCTAGTGGGCTTAGGATCATTATCTTGTTGAAAAGTCCACCTCTGGTTCAACTTCAACTTTTGAACAGATGGCCTCACATCATCTTGAAGCATTATTTGATATGATTCAGAATTCATAGTTGAATCAATGGAAGCAAGCTTCCCAATCTCTGAAGCAGTGCAGCAACCCCAAACCATAACATTTCCACCACCATGTTTCACAGTTAATATGAGGTTCTTCTCCTGAAAAGCCAACTTTGGTCTATGCCACACATGTACTCTTACCTTTGATTCATCTGTCTAGAGCAGGTTATTCCAAATGGCCTGGTTTTTGCCTATATGTTCATGAGTAAACTGTAGCCTTGCTTTAACATTCCTTTTGGACAGCAAAGGTTTTTTTTCCTGACGTGCTTCTCATGCAGGTCATATTTGTCCAATCTCTTTGATTGTACTTGTTTACACTTTCACACCAACAGTTGCAAGAGTTACCTGCAGATCCAGTGATGAAATTTTGGGGTTCTTGAAGACTTCTTTTAGCATCAAACTGTCTTCTCTTGGGTTGAATTTGCTGGGGCAACAAATTGGCAGTTGTGTGAAATCTATGGCACTTGTAGATGATTTTCCTTACAGTGGAATGATTTATTTCTAATAATTTAGAGATCTTTTTTAAATCCCTTGCTAGATTGATAGGGATCCACAACCTTTTTCCCCCCTTTTTTTCTTAGGCCCTTAGAGAGCTCTTTAGAGCTTGGCATGATGACGACAACACACACACACACACACACACACACACACACACACACACACTTCAATAGCAAAGATAGCACCAGACCCTAGATGACAGGTTTAAATAAGACAGGTTATACCTGCACCTCCACCTGTAGGAGGTTCTCATCAATGGTACTTAATCTGGAACACCTGATTCTAATTTTATGGACTTGAATGTGTAATAAATGTAAGGGTGTCCTTACTTTCCCAGGGTGTCCTTACTTTTTTGACATTTTTTTTTTAGTTATGAAAATGACTACATGTCAATTTTATGTGTTGTTTGTTGGAGTATATCACCTTTAGCTGTAGGCATTGTATCAAAGAGAGTGAAATGTTTGCTGGTTTAAATATGTTGAGAAATGTCTACAGTTTCCATGGAATGTACTTATTATTCACATAACAGTATTGTCATGAAAGGGTGTACTTGGACTGCACCAATGTTTAGGTAGGCGGTACTTGTCAAAGTAGCATACATGGCCCAACGTTTCCCAGGAAAACATTGCTCCAAGCATCAAATTGCCTTCACTGGCTTAACTTCTTCCCATAGTTCATCCTGGTACCATCTCTTCCCCAGGTAAGTGACACACATGCACCTGGCTGTCCACATGATGTAAAACAAAACATGATTCATCAGACCAGGCCACCTTCTTCCATTGCTCCATGGTCCAGTTCTAATGCTCACATGCTCTTTGAAGGTGCTTTCAGTGGTGGCCTGAGTTGGACTTACCATTAGGCAAAGGTAGGCATTTGCCTAGGGCTCCAAGCTACTAAGGATCCCATAAAATGCCTAATTGTACTTACATACAGTACTGGTGTTCTAACTGCTACACAACCGACGTCCTCAGCTGAGGCCATCCCTCATCGTGTGTTTCAACCACTCTCAGGATGGGGGTCCACAGTGGTGATTAATCACTGCACGTCGGTGGTGGGTCTCCAGCTACTAGCGTCTCTCTTCATCCAAACCCAGCATGATGCCTTGTCCTCTGCTTGGGCCATTCTCTGTACTGCCAGCTGCCTGCCCCGCCCTGTCACTCCTAGTACAGACAACATCCGCCACACTGACTGTGCAGAAAAGCCTCTGCATCCAATCTCCCCTGGATAGCTCCACATATAAATTTATAGTAAGGGTTTTTGGTTTTTTTTGCTAATTATGCCTTTCTAAGGGGCGGCACGGTGGTGTAGTGGTTAGCGCTGTCGCCTCACAGCAAGAAGGTCCGGGTTCGAGCCCCGTGGCCGGCGAGGGCCTTTCTGTGCGGAGTTTGCATGTTCTCCCCGTGTCCGCGTGGGTTTCCTCCGGGTGCTCCGGTTTCCCCCACAGTCCAAAGACATGCAGGTTAGGTTAACTGGTGACCCTAAATTGACCGTAGGTGTGAATGTGAGTGTGAATGGTTGTCTGTGTCTATGTGTCAGCCCTGTGATGACCTGGCGACTTGTCCAGGGTGTACCCCGCCTTTCGCCCGTAGTCAGCTGGGATAGGCTCCAGCTTGCCTGCGACCCTGTAGAAGGATGAAGCGGCTAGAGATAATGAGATGAGATGAGATGCCTTTCTAACAATGTATATGCTAAAATGGAATCATAATGCTTAATTTTCCCTCCAGTCCCCACTACATAGGATTATTCCATGATCTTATTGTGCATCTGTGGAAATGCTTCAGGAAGACAGTAGATAATATGTGTAAATGGCTCCACGTGATGTACAGACTGTTTGTTTAAAAATGAAGTGAAGCCACTCCTGTAGTGCCAAGAAAAGGAGGAAGTCGGAGGAAAACAAAAAGGTTTTATCAAAACTACCAAAGGTATTCACCTTTTTCACAGTGGCAACTAAAGCTGAGTTGATTACAGAGAGAAAGCAAGACATAATCTATGTAAAGATTAAAAAGGTTATGTTTACTATTTTTGTGTCTCCATCATACATGTCAACCTATACGGATTGTCCGGAAATTATACGGATTTTAGCTCATTTCAAGGACGTACGGGCATATAAACAAAGTCTTACGGATTTTCAATATTTTCTGACCTAAATTTATTTTGTGTATCTTACTTGAACATCATCAGCTGATCGTCGCAAAAACATACAAAAGCTTGATTTATAGACAAAGAACAGCGTGTCTGCAGGGGCAGATAACCCAGACTATGTGAAACCGGATGTTTATTCCTCAAGCCTCGTGCAGTATCGCGACTGCGAGACTTCGCTCGTTCAGGTCATGTGCACGATCTGCATTTAAACGCGCCAAACGGTCATTGTTCGAACGATTTTCTCATTGTGCAGAGCAACATTGTTTACACCTGAAAGATTTTGAATAGCGTCTGCTGAGTGAAAAAACCAGGGCACAGACACCTTTACTGCACTACTGCAATGCAAACTGAACACAGACTTCTGTCGTGACATCACCCCCACAGAAAGGCAGTTACAGCTGGCAAAGAAGGCTGCCAGTGATTATAATCAAGATCATATGTAAACATGACTGACTGTGGACAAAAATGGTGAAGTTTGAGTGCTTTCTCTGGCTATATGAAAAGTTGACTGTGGACAAAAATGGTCTCTGTGAAAAGTATCCTATTGAAATGGGAGCAGCCTACACTTTGACAGTGCACAGACAGTGGAGTTTGAGTGTTTTCCCTGAGTCTGTAAAAAGTATTTTCCTTTGGAGTGGGAGCAGCCTACCCTATGAACAATAGGATAGCAGTAAATGTGTATTGTACAAATGTACATCAAAATAAAAGTTTGGTGCGATTCGAAGGCTATAAGGATTTTATGTTGATTTTATGGATTTCTTCCTCTGATACTACAGGTGGCCTCCCAAAGGGGTTGACATGTATGCTCCATAACTGACCTCTTATTGTATTATGTGTTATCTTCTCACTTTAGAGATAGAAGACAGAAGACCATAAACAGCTTTTACCAGAGAACCTGCTGGAAAACCAAGGTAAATGATGACAGCCAATGACAGATCTTCCATGTGAATGGACGATAAAGTAAAATCTTACCATACAGAGATCATACTGTTTAGGAAAATAAGATTTTACAGTGGGTGCGTTTGTTAAACTGATTTTTTTTTTTTTTAAAGATGCAATTCCAGATGTCTGGACATCATTGCTGTGTGAAGACTAGTTATAAGTAGATATTTCTTACATAAATAAGAATTGAAAAAGGTGGAGAAAAAATTATGTGGAGGGCCCCAGGCCTGTTCTTGCCTTCTTGCCTGTTCTTCCCAAAACAACTAAATCTGCCCTTGGTGGTGGACAGGAGTCAGCATGGGTACTCTGACCGGTCTGTGCAGCCCCATATGCAGCCCCATACACAGCAAGCTGCAATGCATTGTGGGTTCTGATATCTTTCTATCATAGCCAGGGTTAACTGTTTCTGCAGTTTGTGCTACAGTAGCTCTTCTGTGGGCTCAGACCAGGTGGACAAGCCTTAACTCCCAACACACATCAATGAGCCTTGGGCACCCATGACACTGTCACAGGGTTCACTGGTTGTCCTTCCTTGGATCTCTTTTGTTAGGTACTAACCACTGCATACCAGGAACACCCCCAAGACCTGCTGTTTTGGAAATGCTCTGACTCAGTTATTTAGCCATCACAATTTGGCCCTTGTCAATGTCACTCAGATCTAAATACGGTACTTGCCCATATTCCCTGCTTCCAAAACATCAACTTCAAGAACTGACTGTTCACTTGATGCCTAATATATCCCACCTCTTGACATGTGTCACTGTAATGATATAATCAGTGTTTCTTCATTTGTCAGTGTTTTTAATGTTATGTCTGATTGGTGTATACTGTACATACAAATAATTAGAAATATCCTCAAATATTTGTTGGATTTTTTTCCTGCTGAAAACATTGTGACATCCCTATAACTCACTTTAAATAGCAAGTGTAAAGTAGGATATCAAATGTCTACGAAGTTCATTTGTAAGTCACAAATGATCAGACATTAGCAAGAAAGATGCTACTATAGGTAGCAATGTTCTATGCAGGCTAGCTGTTACCCTAGCTTGCAACCCTTTTCTACTGATGTTTACATTCTCTCCACCAGAGCTGTGCACTTCCAGTTGGCCATACTGATATGTCCCCATGGGGTATTCTGACGATCTCTGCTGGTAGGTGAATGAGGACCTTTTGAACAATGAATCTAGAAATATCTAAAGTTTAACAGGTCTTGTTGGTTGTCCGAAGAATTCCCATGGGTGAGCCAACAAAAAAGCATTGAAACTTGCACCCACTCTTGATGGGTTGTGTCACCATTCTAGCTGTTCAGGCACCACATTTCAGCATTGATTGCATCTGGCCCATACATATAGAGGCCTCATTGAGCTCTACCTCCCCGTCTAACTCCTCAATCACTTGTGCCATCTCGGATACAATGGAAGATTACATTACATTACATTACATGGCATTTAGCAGATGCTCTTATCCAGAGTGATGTACAATGAGTGCAAAAGTCAGGTACACGAAGTGCTGAACTTCTAGACAAGAAAGTTCTAGTGCCAACTGAACAAGTGACAGCAATACCTAGTGTACTATTCTGTTGAAGTATCAATACTCAAACAGCCAAGGAAACAAACCAACCATATAAAGTACAACTAAATCAAGAACTCAAAACAGCTAACCCCAGGCTAGACCATACACAGCCTGGGTTGTTCTAGACCGAAATGCAGTTAGACAGTGGGCAAGGAAGAAGGGGAGAGGTGCAGCCTGAAGAGGTGAGTATTTAGTCTGCACTTGAAGGTGGTCAGGGAGTTGGCAGTTCTGACCACAATGGGAAGGTCATTTCACCAACAGGGAACCAGGACAGAGAGTAGTCTTGAGTGGGCTGGGCAGGAGCAGAGAGGAGGAGGGGCCAGGCAATCAGTAGTAGCAGAACAATTACTTTCCCAATCATCCTCCAACTGGATTTCAATGGTGTTCTCTATCACAGCTATCCATCCATCTAGCCATTATCCGTAACCACTTATCCTGTGCAGGGTCACAGGCAAGCTGGAGCCTATCCCAGCTGATTATGGGCAAGAGGCAGGGTACACCCAGGACAAGTCACCAGATCATCACAGGGCTGACACATAGGCCAAGTTTACATTAGACCGTATCTGTCTCGTTTTCTTCGCAGATGCACTGTCCGTTTACATTAAAACGCCTGGAAATGCTGGGAAACGGGAATCTGCCAGGTCCACGTATTCAATCCAGATCGTGTCTGGTCCGGTGCTGTGTAAACATTGAGGATACGCGGATACGCTGTGCTGAGCTCTAGCTGGCGTCGTCATTGGACAACGTCACTGTGACATCCACCTTCCTGATTCACTGGCGTTGGTCATGTGACGCGACTGCTGAAAAACGGCGCGGACTTCCGCCTTGTATCACCTTTCATTAAAGAGTATAAAAGTATGAAAATACTGCAAATACTGATGCAAATACTGCCCATTGTGTAGTTATGATTGTCTTTAGGCTTGCCATCCTTCCACTTGCAAGTGGTAAGTGACTTGCGCACAGCAGCTCAGTCCCGAATCACTGCTCGTGCGCTTAACTCGCGCGCCCTGTGAGCTGCGCAGGGCCAGAGTGCGCACCCTCCAGAGGGCACTCGCTGTTCAGGGCAGAGTGATTTGGAGCGCAGCCGCTGAGGAGGAAGCGATGAGCCGCACTGACACATTTCAACTTACGTGCCGAATTAGTCATGTGATTAGCGTATCCGTGTATTGGCGTTGCTGTGTGCACGCTAATCATGTATTGGCATTGCTGTGTGCACGCTAATCGTTTTTAAAAACGTTAATCTGATGATCCGCTGATACGGTCTAATGTAAACCCCACCATAGAGACAAACAACCATTCACACACACATTCACACCTACGGTCAATTTAGAGCCACCAATTAGCCTAACCTGCATGTCTTTGGACTGTGGGGGAAACCGGAGCACCTGGAGGAAACCCACACAGACAAGGGGAGAACAAACTCCACACAGGAAGGCCCTGTTGGCCATCAGGCTCAAACCCAGAACCTTCTTACTGTGAGGCGACAGTGCTAATCACTACACCACCATGCTGCCTCTACTGCAGATATCATTGTTATTTTTGAAGTGATATCACTCCCAAAGATTACCAGACCTTGCCAAAGATTTGTGTTTTGGTTGCTAAGGGCATTGCCCTTTTATTTATTAAGGGTGTTGCTAAGGGGCATAACTCAGGACTGGGTGGGTATTTATGAAAAAAAAAATAATGACAGAGATTTTAGAGTCATTTTTGGTCTCAGAATTCACTCTCAGTGAAAACTGGATTTCCTACTTCACACTAGTCTTTTAACAATATAATGCATAGTTAATATCACAGTGTGAACTTTAATTGATTATCAGTCTGTAGGTGGTGGACATTGAATCTGGAAGCAAGTGAATGAAAATGCAAGACTTCATCCCAGGGGAGACATAGGGAAGCTTAATATAAACAGAAGGTAAAAAAAAACCCTTTATTAACCATCCAAATCTGCAGCATGCTGAGAATCATGCTCAAACAAGACAAACAGAGCTTTACATATAAACCAGATCAATAAGACAGAACAAGCAAAAGGTCCAAACCAGGAAGATAATTGGGAAATACAAAAAAGAAGGGCAAAATCCATTCCCAGAAATCATTTTCAGCATTCTCCGGCTTGACGGACAGCTGTTCTGACCAATCAGTTGTGAGTGAAGTGAAATGCTTTTCAGGTGATGGACATGCAGAACAGACAGAAGGCAGAATCATACTGAGTGGATTGAATGTAAACAGGAAGCAGGTGTGTTCGAGTTCAGGTTAGTGTGAGTGTAATAAATTTCAAGCTGGATCGGGATCAGGAAGGAGAATGAAGGCAGTGGAGACAGATATGACATTAATAAAGACTTTACAATAAATAAAATATATTTTTAATCTTATATTATAATTTATAAAATGGCTGTGTATTAATTTATGATATTGTGACAGGTTGATGTTGTACATGAGCAGGAGGATGAACACAGCTCTTTAATTACATGTGAAATATTAATGTGTTAAAAAGTGATAATGGAGTGTTGGGCTTCTTTCCACAGCTACTAAGTGAATAATTACTGTTTATTCTGTGTATCTAACACTGATGATAATTAACACTTATATTACAGTAATTACACTGAAAGTACAGCCAATGATCAGTGAGTTTTATTTGCTTTTTATTTGCCTACCTTTATTTTTGCTTAATTTAATGAGTAATTTATAGATTATTATTATTATTATTATTATTATTATTATTATTATTATTATTATTAAAACATTTATTTCTGGTATTCTTTGCTTTTCTTTCTTTCTTTCTTTCTTTCTTTCTTTCTTTCTTTCTTTCTTTGTCAAATAAAATCAATCATATGTTGGTGTAAAATGTGAAGCAGTGCTCCATGATTACATTTCCTAACCAGTCCACACAACAGGAATAATAAAGTTCAGCTGCTCTCACAGTCGAAGAATAAAAGTCTATAATTAAGCAGATTTTTGTGTTGAGCTGAAATGATATTGAAATCAATAAGCAGCACAGCGCTCTGTATCTCGCCCTTCATCCGATTCCATCACACATTGATCATGTGTCACTGCTCATTTGGGTTTAATTTCCTTGCTGGGATGAGCATCGGACTTCATTCTGAAATCCAGCCGCGTGGAAAAAAAAAACTGTATGCCTGTTTGAGTCTCTGCTGTGTTACAGATGACATTTACACATTTTTATTAAGTGGGTTTTATCAGGACTCTGTTTTGATACTAAAGGTCTCCTCATGGGGCAGCACGGTGGTGTAGTGGTTAGCGCTGTCGCCTCACAGCAAGAAGGTCCGGGTTCGAGCCCCGTGGCCGGCGAGGGCCTTTCTGTGTGGAGTTTGCATGTTCTCCCCGTGTCCGCGTGGGTTTCCTCCGGGTGCTCCGGTTTCCCCCACAGTCCAAAGACATGCAGGTTAGGTTAACTGGTGACTCTAAATTGACCGTAGGTGTGAATGTGAGTGTGAATGGTTGTCTGTGTCAGTCAGTGCGTTTACATGCACATAGAGAAAATCGAATTTCTGCCGTTGCTCGTCTGAAATCGAAGTTCTAAATGGCATGTAAACACCTTAGCTAGGCTGAAATTGCACCGAACTTGATTTCTCGCAATTGAGCTACACGACCTAGATTATGCGATTTCTGCCGAGCTACTTAGTCTATGTAAACCCTATCGAGCTACGTATTCGATCTACTTACTTCAGCACTGCCCCTTCCGGAAGTGACGAGTGACGAGACCACAAGCGGGAAACACAACAGCCTCGGTCGGCATGACACTTCACCTTACCCGCCCACTTTATTAGGAACACTTCTGTTCGTACATACAAACTACAAACACTCTTCTTAGAGTTTATTTTATTTTTAAAAGGGACAGTGTACAAATTAAACATTATCCTTGTGGTAAGGACAGATGTCTGTACCAGGTTATAGCAGTACATGCTAATTTCTGCCTGTAGTCCCTTTGTTTATACTCTTGAATAGCTCTTCTTCATGACGACAACCGGAAGTGTACCAACACGATGGGGCGTGTAGCGCCACCTGTGACTCGGGTGCACAATGCACCTCACTCAATAGCTCGATTTCACAGTATGCATGTAGGATTGGATTTCTCTGGCACCCCTGCTGGGACCCTTTGCTCGATTACCGACAGCAGCTCGATTTGGATGCGCATGTAAACGTACTGACTGTGTCAGCCCTGTGATGACCTGGTGACTTGTCCAGGGTGTACCCCGCCTTTCGCCCGTAGTCAGCTGGGATAGGCTCCAGCTTGCCTGCGACCCTGTAGAAGGATAAAGCGGCTAGAGATAATGAGATGAGATGAGGTCTCCTCATGGCTCTGTCACAAATCGCATACTACTATCAAATAGCGCTCTTGTGGAGAACAGGGTAATGGCTACTGAGTTATTTAGCTTTGATTTTTAACTATGACAATAACAGCATTTCAGTATCACGCTCACTCACTTAGCAAGCGGAAACTCATACCTAATTTTATGGAGTTAATTTCCTCAGCTAGTTATTCATGTTTGCTAATGTTTGCCCATGACAGCTGCTGGTTTTAAATGTTAGTTGGCTGAAAATTTTGCAAAATACATGATTGAATAATTTGACAGTGAAAAAATGAACACTACTCAGTAACAGATTTCATCTTGTCCTTAAACGTTGTGAAACATTTGAATGGAAACAGCTAAGCTGAGTGTGAGGCTCTGAGTCGCCGCTGAACCTATCCTCCCTTTATTATCACTGTGTCTAGCTTTTTTTGAAAGACTGATGAGAAAGGCGTGTGTGTGTGTGTGGGGGGGGGGGGGGGGGGGGGTAGTAGGAGGGAGTGTGTGTGGAGGGTTGTATAGGTTTTCTGCCAAAATCCCAGAGGTCTCCAGAAGCCCTGCAGTGTGAGAAAGACACCAGGCCTCCGAATAAACGGCTCAAATCTCACTGTGATACAACAAACACATCGACTCAGACAAACAGAGAGATATACAGACAGACAGATAGACAGTGAGGCAGACAGAAAGAAAGATATTAAGACAGACAGATTTCTATTTACGTTGACATCATGGAGCAGATGTTTTCATTCAGAATTACTTATAACAGTACTGTATTAGAAACCTTTCTTTCTTTCTTTCTTTCTTTCTTTCTTTCTTTCTTTCTTTCTTTCTTTCTTTCTTTCTACAAGCTAAGACACTGCAGGAGCAGGACACAGAGCTGCTACTTCTGTAAATAAGTAACACAGTGTTGTCAATCATGCAGCTCTCAGGTCAGGATCAGCCCAATACTGGATCCGTCCTTAAATAAATAATTTATTGTGGACTGAAACAAAACATATTAAAACAAAACAAACATCCCCCAACCAACCAAACAAACAACCAACCAAACAAACAAACAAACAAAAACCCCAAGGCCATAAACTCAGCTACTGACAATATGTATTGCATACATACATACATACATACATACATACATACATATACGTGTGTGTGTGTGTGTGTGTGTGTGTGTGTGTGTGTGTGTGTGTGTACACTTTAAGTATTTTGGTTTCTATGCAACAACAACAACAACAATAATAATAATAATAATAATAATAATAATAATGACATTGTTTCATGTGACCTCTAGATATCTAGTGTATTTTTCCTGCTGTGGTGGGTGTGTTGTTGTTGTTGTTGTTGTTGTTGTTGTAGGAAGCTGCAGTGAGAATAATCCTCTATCGGAGAGTGGAAAGTGAAAATCCTGCAGAGAAAAACAGCCCAGAGGCATGATGGAGAAAAATAAAACCTCTGTCAGCGCTCAGCTTGCAGGTGCACCACTAAACCCCAGTGATACACACTTCCTGTACAGCTGGATAAAACAGGAAGTGAGCGCCATACTGCTGCTGTCTGCTGATGATGCACCTCTCGCCTCCGCTGTTTATAGAAACCCAAATGTTAGCATAGCAGCTTTAACAAGCGCTGACGCTGAGTACTGAAGTGCAGCTCCTGGGAAATAGATGTCACTGGGGACGTCACACCAACGCTGTCATTAAAGAAATCACTCATTCTTTACTCGTTATCATCATGGAATAAATCTCAGAGCAAAAACATGGAAAACACATGCAATAAAATGGCGGCCAATTTAGATTTTACCAAAATTTGAAATAGAAATCTCTTTTTTTAACCTGAATTTTCTTTATTTATTTATTTATTTATTTATTTATTTATTCATTCATTCTCACACAGCATTTTGATGATTTTTGTTCAAAGCACATACCGGTAGATGATGTATCTGATTTTCCTGGCATTCCTGCATAATATGTTGATGACATGTTCTGTTAGAGTGGACTCTAGACTGTCTCATGTGTCATTGTTGCTTCCTGCTAGTGTTTAAATGACGTATCCTGTTAGCATGGAGTTGGTTATCTTCTGTGTGCATGATGTGTTCTGTTAGCATTTCGATAGCATGTCCTCTTAATATTTAGATGAAATGCTGTCCTGGGTACATGACATGTTCTGTTAACACATAGATGCTTATTCTGTGTGTACATGACGTGATCTGTTAGCATGTAGATGGTATGCTGTCCTTGGATGAAACGCAGGTATGTAGGTGACATCTAGATGGAGGATACATGGCATATCTGTCTAGTTTATAAATGATGAGCATGTTCATGATATCTTCTCATGATAGCACGTAACACACACACACACACACACACACACACTGAAAACCTGAGCTGTGTGCTCCTGAGGGAAACACTGAAGCCTCTCAGACAGAGGGGACTCTCTGGGCTTCAGGAGATAATAAACGATCATCCTGGTCAGAGAAGCGACTATTTATTAGCCGCTGAAACATTTAAAGCTGCAGCGTTTCACCGCAGACGTGACCCACTAAACAGGTTTCACCGCAGACGTGACCCACTGCACACGGGAGGACAGGGAAGGTGAGCGATGAGGTAGGAAAAGAGACTTGGGGCTACCACAAGCACGAGGAACATTAAAACCGTCTGGAAATCAAAGCTCTTTAACAGAGCCTCCAGTCCTGAAGATATTAGCGTGACTAATGTTACAGTTCTGCAAGATCTAATAATGAGGGAGTCGTTTAGCTGAAGCCATAATGCGCCATTTAATGCGATTTATTGTCCAGGAAAAAGGTAATGTGCACATCATACAGAGCAGAATGTCTGTGCTTTTAATACAATTCCCAGAAAAACGGGTTCGGCACAGGATCGGCTTTCAGAGCTCTAAATACAGCGCTCCTACAGCCGGGGGTCTGGATCCGGACATGAGCAGCAGGTGTTGGCTTATCTGCTTAGACCTGGACACACACACACACACACACACACACACACACACGGTTGGATGAGCTTGCAAGGGTTTTTCATCATGTGTTAATTGGTGCATCTGCTGGAAAAACAGGCTGAGCTGGAGAACATCGCTGCCACGTCTATGTAAATTTGATCAAACACACACACACACGTTTTTAAATGTCTCTTGTTTTGTACTACATTTGACAGCAAAGAAAAAAACACGATTTCATCTTCAGTGTGCATTTTCTATCCCTGATTTTTTTTTTTTTCAGTTTTAAAGGTGAGCATTTGCATATAAAGGTGGTCATCTAAGGGACATGCCATGGAATTTTGTTGTTGTTGTTGTTGTTGTTGTTATGGTTCCATATATAAGTTATTAGCTCATCCAGCCGATAGGTGATGAGCTTATGCCATCATGCATTGTCCGTCGTCATCCACATTTCACAAAAATCGCTTCTTCTCTCTCAATTCTTCACCGATTTTTATTCTTTTTGGCAGGAAGGTAGGTCGGCCTGGGATGCATATAGTTTCTACCCAAATTTGTATAATTGCAATTAATAATGAAGATATGGAGTAATTAAACCCTGATGAGCAGTTTCCACACGAATCGCTTCTTCTCCCTCAATTCTTCACCAATTTTGATTTTTTCTGGCATGAAAGTAGGGGTACCTATGGTGTATATAACTTCTACCCAGATTTGCTTAGTTGCAATTATTCATGAAGTAGTGGACTAATTAAGTCTTAATGAGCAGTTCAACAAAAACCGCTTCTTCTCAGTCAATTCCTCACCGTTTTGGATTCTTTCTGGCAAATAGGTAGGTATTCCTAGGGAATATATAGCTTTTATATAGTGTATATATGGGGTGGCACGGTGGTGTAATGGTTAGCACTGTTGCCTCACAGCAAGAAGGTTCTGGGTTCAAGCCCAGTGGCCAATGGGGGCCTTTCTGTGTGGAGTTTGCATGTTCTCCCCGTGTCTGTGTGGGTTTCCTCCAGCTGCTCTGGTTTCCCCCACAGTTCAAAGACATGCAGGTTAGGCTAACTGGTGGCTCTAAATTGACCGCATGTGAGTGTGAATGCTTGTTTGTCTCTCTATGTCAGAGAGACCAACAAACAAGTTGCCAAATATCAAATTTGGCGACTTGTCCTGGGTGTACTCTGCCTCTCGCCCATAGTCAGCTGGGATAGGCTCCAGCTTGGCCATGACCTTGCACAGGATAAGCGGTTACAGATAATGGATGGATGGATGGATGGATGGATGGATGGATGGATGGATATAGTGTATATAGGTTACACCATTTATTGCACAAGGTGGCCCACTTTAGATCATTCCTTCTGGACTAGACGGGGCCGGAGTGAGCTACGCCATTACTGATGGTTTTGTTTCAGTGTAACTTGGGGTTATACTGGGACTTTCAAAGTGGACTATTACTTTCTCAGACTGAAATGGCCATAAGCAGAAAGAACAGGCCATATAGAAAAGTTTCTTTTTCCTCCATAGAAACTTCCTCATTAACATATGGCCACCCACAACAGTCTGAACCAATAAGATGGGGAGGAGTCATTAATCTTGAAAGAACAAGCTGAGATGTTGGGGAGAAAGTGCAAATATGCTGTTCTAGGATGCACAAAAGAAAACCTGAGTCTGCATTGTCTCCCAATAGAAGTTAATACACAAAAAGAGTGGCTGAATCTTCATTTTGGGTAAGTCCCTGAAAATTTCAACTACATATTACTGTTATGCTTGGCACATTCCTGTGAAAACAGTTTTATCAACTTTGGCCCATATCACACAGGGCCTACAAAGCTGATATTGAAAGACGGAGCTGTGCCAAGTCTGTTGGAGTTAACCACCAGTTCACAAACTGTACAACATCTCATCTCATTATCTGTAGCCGCTTTATCCTGTTCTACAGGGTCGCAGGCAAGCTGGAGCCTATCCCAGCTGACTACGGGTGAAAGGCGGGGTACACCCTGGACAAGTCGCCAGGTCATCACAGGGCTGACACATAGACACAGACAACCATTCACACTCACATTCACACCTACGGTCAATTTAGAGTCACCAGTTAACCTAACCTGCATGTCTTTGGACTGTGGGGGAAACCGGAGCACCCGGAGGAAACCCACATGGACACGGGGAGAACATACAAACTCCGCACAGAAAGGCCCTCGCCGGCCACGGGGCTCGAACCCAGACCTTCTTGCTGTGAGGCGACAGCGCTAACCACTACACCACCGTGCCGCCCCACTGTACAACATGTCCTAAAAATCCAACATTCAGGTATTCCAAGCAGTTAGCTGTTGCTAGTTTGGGTTAGCTTGGCGAAGTAGCTTACCCAATGTTAGGGATGTGTTACGACACATTTTATATATATATATATATATATATATATATATATATATATATATATATACACACAAACACTATATATATATATATATATATATATATATATATATATATATATATATACACTGTACACACATACATATATACACATACATATATATTTACACACACACACACACACACACATATATATATATATATATATATATATATATATATATATATATATATATATATATATATATTAGTTTCAGGGATATTTGTTTCATCTGGACATCATTATAAAAAAAGCAACATGAAAACAGTCGCAAAACAATTCCATGGAGCGGTGAGCATTCATTTTAGTGAACTGATTCTTTCAAACAGTTTGAGAAACTGAACCAGGTATTTTCTTAAGAGTTCACAATAGTCCACAATTTCTTGCTCTTTGTTGAAGAAGAAGAACTTTATTCATCAAACATACACTTGTGAAATTCTTCTCTGCATTTAACCCATCTGAAGTAGTGAACACATACATGCACATACATGAGCAATGAGTACACATACATACGCAGAGCAGTGAGTAGCTACCGGTATGCTATAGCACCCGGGGAGCAGTTATGGGTTAGATGCCTGAAGGGCACCTCAGCCCAAGGCTGCCCCATGTTAACCTAACTGCATGTCTTTGGACTGTGGGGGAAACCGGAGCACCCAGAGGAAACCCATCCAGACACAGGGAGAACATGCAAACTCCACACAGAAAAGCCACTGGGCTCGAACCCAGAACCTTCTTGCTGTGAGGCAACAGTGCTAACCACCATGCTGCCCTAATTACTGATTGTTATCAGCCCAATGCTGTGTGCACTGCTCAGTGATACCAAAGGTTTACAACTGATTGCATGCAGATAACTGGGAGCAACTGATTTTAGAAAAAAAAAGTGAACCAGTATGAACCACTCACTAAAAAGAGTTGATCAAAAAAGACTGACTCATTCATGAACTGTGCATGAATAATTCCATTGGCATGGGTGACAGGGTTTTCATTTAAAGATGTTAGCCAATCAAAGCAAAGTTATTTACGTATTTTATATTTAAAAGCACAGCTGTAAAATGAGCCTTTCTTATCCTATAGGGTTTTCAAACCATGTTAAAATTGCAAAAAGAACCAAAGTGTTTTTTTCCAATAATAAAATAAATAAATAAATAAATAACCTCCCAAACTTCACAAAAGCACCTCATAGAATAATATAAAACTAGAAAGGCACTTGGTAAAGTGCATACCTCCGCCAAATCACATATTCAGATTTGCATCAAAATCTAATCAATTGTTCTTTGGCTCATGGCTCACTTTTCCTGACAATTTCATCAAAATCTGTTCACTACTTTTTGAGTTATGGTGGGAACAGTCAAAGAAACAAACAAATGGAGGTGAAAACATAACCTCCTCCAACAAAGTTGGCAGTGGTTATAATTGAAAAGTGCAATCTCAGAGGAATGAATTAATACACACAGGTGAATTTAATCATTTGAATGCGAAGCTCAGAAAATCCCCATTAAACAGCTGTGAAACTCGATTGAATGCGAGGAACTTTCCCCGGATAAATATTGACGTAACTTTCGGCTCTGGATACAGGCCTCAGACCTAGACTGATACAGACAGGGAAGTACTAATAAAATAAAACATAAAGGATAAACCCTAAACTTTAATTGGCTGCTCAGTTGTGTACCTAAATATCGTTGCATCCTTTTCCTTACATTTATAGTGTGTTTGATTTCCCGTGAGCTGTGCTGTGGTTTATTTCCTGGATTAGATAGTCTACACTGCACCAGTATGGCATTTTTTATTATTAAAATAAAGATTACTTACTGTGTGTATACTTCAGGTGTGGAGTTTTACAATGATGTAAAAAAACAATGGTTCCTGGCAAGTGTTCTGGATGGACTGGAATGTGGTCCAACCTGAGTGTTACCTCGAAGTGTCTCGAACAGGGCTCGGAGACATTACCTAGCCAGGGAATACTTTACTGAAAAATAAATTGCACACACTGCAGATTTATTTCATGCACATGCTGAAATACAGTACAATGATATTTGTATGTTTATTAGGGCAGTCACACTTTTGTTCCTCAGTTTCCCTCAACAGAAAAGGTTCGATGTATTTAAATTAAAAGTCACAGATCTCCTGGCTACACTTCACACACACCACAATTCAGTAAATGAAATTGAAATCTTTATTTCGAACATGTGTGAACAGTGAACAGTAAAATCAAAACAAAACCAAACAAACTAAATAACCATAATCATAGAAAAAAGAAAAAAATTATATATATATATATATATATATATATATATATATATATATATATATATATAACGACTAATTTTGCTACTAATTAACTAATAATAATAATTAAAATGAACTTAAACATAAGTTCAAGTTCAATTTTATACACATGTACAGAGCTTATTTCACATCATGGCCTGAGCCTCATTTATCAAACTGCATATGAATAAAGACAAGAAACTTGATATTCATGAAAATTTAGTTAGTTGGAAAATCATTTATCCTGGGTTTCTCTCCTGAGTTTGTGCAAATTTACTTATAAGGAGACTCACTAATGTGAAGATCACATGACTGGCATATAATTGTCAATTAATTCCTGCGATTTTATATAAAGATTATCAGATGGGAACTGTCAGAGCCTTCTAGGCCTTCAGAGAAGGCCCAAAGATATCAGTATTTCAAATGTTATATTTAAAGTCTATTACATATAAACATGAAAGAAATTAAATAATGAACTTTAATTTCTTTCATAATTTCATTATAATTATTCTCTCGTAATTGTTATTTGCCCTCATTTTCTATCAAATTTCCTTCAGAAATGAAAAGATTACTGTCCTGAAAACATTAAAATAGAGTTATCCAATGAGATTTTTTTTGTTTGTTGTCTCTAGGCTGAGAAGAATTTAGAGCTGGCTAATTCATTGATTAGAACTTCATTGCCGGGACAGAAGGCCATGGCAGTGTTTGCTTATGTTGGAAGTGACAGATGATCTAGCCAATCAGATTTTGACTTACCAGTACAGTGGGAGGGACCAAAAATTTATCACCCTACGTGAGCTTAACTGTGAGTCAGCGCCATCAGACCAGCAGTGAAGTAACCCTCCAGCCGGTGTAGCATTCATCAGTAGTGTTAGCGAATGCTAATAAAGTAGTCAAGCCAGTGCTATCAAGAGCAAGTAGCACAGACTAATGACCGAGAAATGAAGATTTCTGTCTCAGCTCTTCTTCCACACACACACTCACCACAGGATTTTTCACTCATACTTAAATATTTATTTCCCTGTGTAATTTACTTAGTTACTTTTAAAATCAACATCAACAATGACACCTGGCAGCCTGCCGCTAATTCCTTGCAAAATCCTTTGCCCTGTTGCTTTTTTTGGTGTGTCTGGCTAAGTTTTGTGGTGGCACAGTGGTTAGCACTGTTGCCTCACAGCAAGAAGGTCCTAGGTTCGAGCCCAGCAGCCAATGAGGGCCTTTCTGTGTGGAGTTTGCATGTTCTCCCCATGTCCGCGTGGGTTTCCTCCGGGTGCTCCAGTTTCCCCCACAGTCCAAAGACATGCAGGTTAGGTTAATTGGTGGCTCTAAATTGACGGTAGGTGTGAATGTGAATGGTTGTTTGACTCTATGTATCAGCCCTGCGATGACCTGGAGACTTGTCCAGGGTGTACCCCGCCTCTTGCCCATAGTCAGCTAGGATAGGCTCTAACTTGCCTGTGACCCTGCACAGGATAAGCGGTTACAGATAATGGATGGATGGATGGATGGATGGATGGATGGATGGATGGGCTAAGTTTTGGTTGTGCTGAAGTCCCAGCTCTAATAGTAATGGTTCATCAGTGCGGATTATGATGTCGAGTTGAAATTTACAGGGTCATTTGTTTATAGTATGTTGCCTGCTGGAAATCAATAAAATAAATTGTTGATTAATTTTCTGTATTTATATGAACAATTTTGTTCTCATACCTTATTGTTTCTATAGTAACAGCATTCTATAATTTCAAAAAATCTAAACCTAATAATAAATGGATTAAAAACACAAGAAAATCATATTTGTTTGTCACAACTACCCAGGATGATGCCTCTCCCTGTCAACCTTACCTGAGTTCCAGTTCTGATTATTCACTTTTTGTTTCTGATTTGTTATAAAAGCAGCTCTCTCACTCTGTCTTTCAGACACACACACTGCAAATTATTTCCTCTGTATTCCATGAGTAGGTTCTAAGTGTCTTCTCCTGTCTCTGCCTCACCTGCTACTCTTGCCTCGTATTCCGATTTTGTATTTTTCCCGAGCTCTTTAGTTCTGGATTTGTGTGTTGGTATATGGTATTAAACATTGGTCTGGGCATTGACTTATAAGATGAGATGTTGATTAATAAACTACTGCACATGGATCTAAATACTTCTCCTCAATATTCAGTGTCACGTCATTGTCATGGTGACATTTTCTGTATTTAACATCTCCCGTGTCAGTGCTTTGTAATAGTCAGAGTTAAAGCTGTAGCTTTAAGTTTTACAACAACATCGACAGGACAGAGGAGTTTATGCTTTGCAGTCTCTTAAGTAACATAATTTGTATGTGTAGGTTTTTTTAATTATTATTATTAAATTCATGAAAGGCTAGTGAAGGAATGACTGTTTATAGCTGCTTTAATGTAAATGAAAACAGGAACTAACTTGTTTCACTAACATTCTACAACTTTAAAGATAGCTATAAACAGATAAAACCTAAACCAGGCTATTGTCTAATAAAGAAAACATTGGAATTATTGGGAAATTGCTGTTGTGTAAAAGCAATAACACACATTGAATATTTAATAAAAGTGGAATGATGCTAACGATACACTTTTGCATGATATTTCTATCACAGGGATGATGTTCAGGTCATTTTGAGCTGAGAGGAACAATTATGAATAAAAGTCCTGAAAATGAAATGGAGTGAAAAGGAGTGTGACCGTAGTGACATCTTGTCACTGAGTGGCTCTTTAAGGCTCTTTGAGGATTGTTTATACTGAAATGAAGAGTATATATATATATATATATATATATATATATATATATATATATATATATATATATATATACACACACACACTTTTTTTTTTTTTTTTGTGTGTGTGTGTGTGTGTGTGTGTGTGTGTGTGTGTGTGTGTAATTTACAGATGTCCTGAAGCAGAGACTCAATAGCTAAGTAGTGCACACTACAGCAGGATTAAAGTGTGTAAGTGTACATCATTACTGGGTAATTTAAGAACACACTGGAGGCATTTCAGTGTGTGTGTGTGTGTGTGTGTGTGTGTGTGTTCACTGTAATGCTGATGTGGAGAAAATTACAGCAGTCATTCAGTCATTATTATTACATTTTAGTTTGTTGAGGAGTGAAAAGTCCACCACTCAGAACTGTCTGTCTCTCTCTCTTACTGTCTGTCTTTCTCTCTGTCTCTGTGGGTTTTTTCCCATCCATGTTGATATCTATCTCTCTCTCTCTGTCTCTCTCACACACACACACACACACACACACACACACACACACACACACACACACACACACACAAACCTGTCATTCCTGATCACTTTTCCCTGTGGCGTTCCGGAAAGAAATCGATATTTACAGCTCGATATCGGACACGGAGGAGAAGAAACGAGGGATTCATTACTCTTCTTCTCTGTCTGAGAGTGTCTCTGTTTCACAGCCGTGCTGACGCTGAGCCTCTGCTCTTGGCCTTGTCCTGTTTGTAAAATCTCCTTATTTGTGAAATTGGGCCCAATCAGAGTGATGCTCCGGCCTTCAGCACTGATGACGGATGAACAATGTGAGGAGCTGAAAGGAGGCACTTACCCGGACGATGAAAAACAGAAAGCTGTTCACAGATAATTCATGGCTGCCAGAGAACTCAGGTTTTGTACAGACTGCTGTAATGGAAGCCTTCGGTGTACAAACCTGTGATCAAAAACAGCACTTTGTCCTCCAGACACCTCGACAGAGCACCGAGTTTCAATACAGAATTGTAAAGTGCAACTTTTGAAAAGTAAATACAAAAGAAAACATGATCTGCTCTTTCCAACAGGAAGACACAAGAAGATGATGTCATCAGAACAGCACTGACCAGTCACATGGCCTCACAGTGTGTGCTGAACGATAAACTATACTATAGTCATCAATCAAAAGGTTCTTTCAGGATCCATTGGGTAATTAAGTGCTCTTAACTTCCAAAAAGGGATCTATTTGAAAAACACACTGTTGAAAGGGTCTATAATAATAATAATAATAATAATAATAATAATAAGTTACATTTATATAGCGCCTTTCAAAAAACCCAAGGACGCTTTACAATTATAAACAAGGAAAGAAAAAATAAATAAAAATATAATAAAAAGTAAAAAGTCCACCAAGTAGGGGTCAGGATGTAATTCCCGTGGTGTAGCAGCCACAGTCCCACCAAAAGGCGCACGAAAACAAGTCCCACATCTCCAGCACCGCCGCCATGATGCCGTCAGCAACATCGCTCGAACACCATGCCGTGGATCCACACAGCGAGCAGAGAAGCTCCGCCACGCAGAGCGCTGGTGTGTCCCAAACCGCCTGCACAGCCGCCGCGACACCACCGAGCAACATCGCTCGGAACATCACGCCGAGCGTTAAAGCACAGAGCGCTGGACAACCATGATGTAAATTGAGCAACAGGCTCACTGCAGTCCACAGCTGGGAGCACAGGCATCACCCACAGCGAACCAAGGCCTGGAGGGAACCAACGCCCCAAACTGGGTCTGGAGCTACACCACAACCGGCGGACAAAACACTCAAACAAACATCAAACTACACAAACACACACAGGAAAGAAAAAAAATAGAAAAAGAAATAAAATAAGAGGTCCGGTGAGAAGCGGCAGCCAGAACGCGCACGACGTACTTTCAACCGGAAACGGAAACGAGAAAAAAAAAAAAGATAAAAAAGCTTGAAGCTGAAGTGTAGCAATTTTCCAAATGTGCTACATCCTGCAACACAACACACCAGTCTTTATAAAACTGCATGAACATAGTGCGATTATCTGATTTTTTAAATGTATTATTTGTTGCAGATTTAAATGAGCAAATTAGCTAACATCAACCAAAAAGTATGTTTCAGTAGAATCAAGCCATTTTTAAAATAATTTCTTGACAAACAAAAAAGCTTTTGACTTATTTAAATGAGAAGAATATGTCCGGTAAGTCTGGTACTAATTAATGCAATTATATTTAATTTATTAACTTATATAGAATAATCATATACTAATAAAGTAAATTAATATATAGAACAATTTAATTTATTTTATTTATATGCATTTTACTATATCACATGATAATTCCCCTAAAACCTAATTATATAATAAGTCAGTGTTATATATAAATATACAAATCATTAAATAATTTTTTTTATTCTAAATTAAATATTTATTTATAAAAATAAGCCTACTATATCTATCTATCTATGTACTGAAGGCTGCTATCAAAGCAACCTGGGCTCACTTGCTCAATCAATCAATCAATCAATCAATCAATCAATCAATCAATCTATCTATCTATCTATCTATCTATCTATCTATCTATCTATCTATCTACTGAAAGCTAGATCAAAGCAACCTGGGCTTCAATAACACCTCAGCAGTGCCACAGGCTGATCGCCCCCATGCCATGCTGCACTGATGCAGTAATTTGTGGTAAAGGAGCCCCAACCAAGTAATGAGTGTATAAATGAACATACTTTTCAGAAGTTGAACATTTCTAGATTGTAAATTCTTTTTTTGACTGATCTTAGGAAAAATTCTAATAATTTGAGACACTGGATTTCTGATTTTCATGAGCTATAAACCATAATCTTATATATATATATATATATATATATATATATATATATATATATATATATATATATATATATATATACACACACATACCCATGATGAAAAACAGCACTTTGTCCTCCACACTCCTCGACAGAGCACCGCGCTTCAATACAGAATTTTAAAGTGTAACTTTTGAACAGTAAATACAAAGGAAAACATGATCTGCTCTTTCCAACAGGAAGACACAAGAAGATGATGTCATCAGAACAGCACTGACCAATCACATGGCCTCACAGTGTGTGCTGAATGATAAACTATACTATAGTCATCAATCAAAAGGTTAGGTTCTTTCAGGATCCATTGGGTAATTAAGTGCTCTTAACTTCCAAAAATAATAATAATATGCATATATATTATTACACACACACTGTATATATATATATATATATATATATATATATATATATATATATATATATATATATAATACAGTTTATAAGTAACATAATAAGTATTGAGAAACAAAAACAATCTGCCCTTAGAATGAATACATCTAAGCATTATATATATATATATTTCACTGTGCAAAAATCTTATGCACATGCAAAGGAATGCTGTAAAGCATTCAAAAGTAATGAAATTAAGTAAAACCCAGTAGTCTTCATTATATTTTTGTCTGAAAAGTGTCTCTTAATGTAATATCCTGTTTTCTTTACTGACATAAAAAACAATTTTCTGTAAAATTTAATTTTGTGCTGAAAAACTAAAGTTTGGAAAATTTAAATATCTAAAATGTTTGGTACACCCTTGATAATATTGAAGTCATCAAATAAAAATCTTTAACACACTTTGTACTAAATAAAATAGGCTGCCTAAGACTTTTACAGTACTGTATATAGTATAATAATATAGACCATACAAACATATAATTTATTGTGGTATTTATACTGATGCAATTGCAAGATTTTAACCTTTGTGATGGAGATGATGGAAAGACGGTGGCAAGAGTCTCTGTCTCTGTCTCGGGTCTCTGTCTCGGGTCTGGGCCGATGTGGTGTTCCAGCCCTGTGTGGGAAATTTAATCCTGGACTCTGGGAAAGGAAATATGGAGCACTTCAGAGACATGACACACACATAATTCAGGAGCGCAGCGGGACTGAGGTTCTAATAAAACAGCAGCAGGGCAGCGAGGGCAGGAAAACTGTATGTTAAAAGAACTCGCACCAGGAGGTAAAGAACATCCACACTTGAAAATATGAGCGCTCCTCTGAGAGCTGTCTTTCATTTCATCATGTATCTAATGCTAATCATGATCAAATTACATTCATCCTACATCGCATCATCGTTTAGATAAAAAGTTCAGAGTGGAGTGTAGGAATGTGCCGAAATTAAATTTTACTGTTGCTCTAATTTATTAGCATGAAACAGGAAACTTTACAGCAAGTAAAATAATTAGCATACATTAGCATAAATCATTGCATGACAGCTAGCAGTGTTACCCACTAGTGTGTTCATTATCTGTCAGTCTTTATCTGTCTCTCTGTCTGGTTCTCTGTCTTTATCTGTCTGTCTCTCTGTTTTTCTCACTCTGTTTTTCATACAATTTGTTATTGTTTTCTAGCTTGGTACCAAGCTTCTTTAAAAAAAAAAGTATTCTACGTTAACTTGTTGAACTAGACTACATTTTTTAAAAATGATTAGCTATTGCTAGCTTCGCTTATAATTAGTTTGGACATTAGATATTTTTAGACTTTCAAAATATAAATAGTTCATGGCTGTGGCCTCAGACATTTAAACCCACTATCTGGCTGTGTGTGTGCGTGCATGTGTGTGAACACATAACGATGCCAACTTTTCAGAGCCGACTGCAGCGTGTGACTCGGCTGCATTGCACCATCATCACCACTGCTGTCAAACGGGTTTTGTGCGGAACCGTGGGGAACCACTGATCTGCCTGCATGATATTTATGCTACATTAGCTTTAGCTGAATACTTACACACACACACACACACACACTTGGCCCTAACCTCTCAGTGGTTGGTGTATTGTGGGAGAGCGCCTCCCGGGGACTGGGGAACAAAATGCACTGCACTTTTCATTACATTACCACATTTTCATTAGATTAGCATAGACATGACGGCTAGTCACCTGTAGTGTGGACCAGAACGCGGCAAAACCAGTGCTGTGTGTGTGTGTGTGTGTGTGTGTGTGTGTGTGTGTGTGTGTGTGTGCGCACGTACGTTTTCAACAGAATTTAATGTTTGCTCTATGCTCCATAGTAAAATGATAAATGTGCATGTTGCATATGCACATTGTCACAAAAATGCATGCAACACATGTCCCAATGCTAACAGCATGATGTCACACGGCATACTGTCTCACAAGAGTTACTACTCGCTCCTGCTGGACGTGCATGACCTTGCCACACTCTATTCATTTTCAAGAGGAACAGTCCTGGAACTTTTTGATCACACCTCGTAATAATAAAAATAGCAGCATGTGTGCTAACAGCAGGCTAAGTGGCACAATGAGCTACTCAGACATCTCTCATGCTAACATTATCTGCCTAACATTATCTAATAAGTTAAGCAAAAAAGTTACCAGGAACTAAGCAACTTACATTAACTTGAATATTGCTAACTCACATCTTGATGTGGGGTCAGTGTTTGTATTTAAGTCTTCATGAAATGTCTGTGAGTTGTTTTTTTTTTTTTTTATGTTGACGTATTTCATTTTGAAACAGGAAGTCAGAGTGATGGCATGTTGAAGTACTCAACTGATTTACAGCAGCCAATAGCATTCAGGAGACACCATGCCACACCCCTGCCCAATCGAAACAAACCTGATAGTAGCTTAGCAAGCTAGATTAGTATGGAGAAGAGTGAAGAGTTGATAATGAAAGTGTTTTTTCAGCTGTGGAGAATTTACCACCACCACCTTCACCCACATCTGTCCACTTTAACCAGGACGTAATCCTAGGTGATGAGACGCTGTATGTTTTTGGAGTTAATCTGTAAAGTGTATGTGGTTGAGTGTCAGTGGCCTGGATGGTGAGAGAGACACCCACAGGGTTCATCATTGGGAGACACGTCTGAGTGGGAGATAAAATGATATTACTGACGTTCACTGATGGAGACAGTGTATAAAGATGGTGTATATTCTTCGTTTGCACGTGACGTCATAGCTAATTACACATGAGGCTTTGAACCGGAAGTGGGCCATGTTGGAGGATATACACAAACTCATGTGATGCACATTTACTATAGAAGATATGCTCGAGAGGTTGTTACGCTCAAGAAATCCTTTTGTTCCTTTGTGAACCTCAAGTGTCTTTGTGCTGTAATTGGATGCAGGCACAATTCTATTCGAGACACGGGGACTTTATAAGTTCTTTAGAATTCCATCCATCCATTATCTGTAGCTGCTTATTCTGTGCAGGGTCGCAGGCAATTTGGAGCCTATCCCAGCTGACTATGGGTGAGAGGCGGAGTACACCCTGGACAAGTCGCCAGGTCATCGCAGGGCTGACACATAGAGACAAACAACCATTCACACTCACATTCACACCTACAGTCAATTTAGAGCCACCAATTAGCCTAACCTGCATGTCTTTGGACTGTGGGGGAAACCGGAGCACCCGGAGGAAACCCACACAGACACGGGGAGAACATGCAAACTCCACACAGAAAGACCCTCGTCGGCCACTGGGCTTGAACCCAGAACCTTCTTGTCTTTAGAATTCCAGCAATTATAAATAATCAAGGAGAAAATACAAGAGAGTTGTCGACAGAGCATAGGCATCAATGGCTGTCCAACATAAACCGGGCTGATCTAAACAATGAGAAAGCAAAAACCACACGAGTCTGCAGTGAACATTTTATCAATGGTACAAGCTAGTTATGAATGAAAGATCGTAATATATAAGAAATATCAGATCGTTTAATAGCCTGGTCGTGCAGAAACGTGCCACTGTCAAACATGACAAAGTCATGATCATCAAGTGTTGTGATCCAACAATCAAAGACTTCTATGATTATTTCATTTTAAAAAGTTATATATAATTTTTGATGACACTGCTTTTATTTTGCTTTTTCTTTCCAATAGGGAAATCAGCTGATCTCTACAATTTTATGGATCCAGACTGGGCTCCAACACAAAATATGGGCCACAACAAAATCAAAGATGGTACTAAAGTGGTAGCTTGAAATGCCAGGCTTACAGAGCACAGAAAGAAACGCAAAATTAGTGAAGAATATTCCCAAATGATCACAGAGTCAATCGAACAAGATTCATGGCAATCCCCTACCTCAAATACTGCAGCCTCATCGCCCAGTGAGTGCTCTTTTATCACTAAATATATGTTATATAGTGTGTTAGATCCCTATCTTTTGAAGCAGTTAAAATGATTGTTTTAAAAATAGATTTGAGAAATGACTACAAGCTTCTAAGTAACTCCTCTTTACCTAACGGTATGTAATATTACCACTGTATATCTTACCACTGTGTATATACCGGTATGTATATTGTATATCCTCCAACATGGCGGCAGTCAATGACGTGAGCAGTTTTGGTCAGGTGGTTGTAAATAAAGAATACCTCAGTCTGAGGTAGTGACATGCCAGCAAGTTAGTAAAACACTCCTCTAAAAAAGTCTTCCCTCTTCCACATGAATAAGCTTTCAACAATTATTTTTAAAGGAAAACAGAAGGGTGGTGAAGTGGTTAGCACTGTTGCCTCACAGCAAGAAGGTTCTGGGTTTGAATATTGTAGCCAATTAGGCTTTGTGTGTGGAGTTTGCATGTTCTCCCTGTGTCTGCATGGGCTTCCTACAGGTGCTCTGGTTTCCTCCCACAATCCAAAGACATGCTGATTAGGTCAACTGCCTACTTAAAATTGCCCATACATGTGAATGGTTGCTTGTCTCTTTGTGTTATCCCTGAGATAGACTGGTGACTTGTCAAGGGTGTACCCTGCCTCATACAGTGCGTTTACATGCACATCCAAATCGAGCTACTGTCGGTAATCGAGCTAAGGGTCCCAGCAGGGGTGCCAGAGAAATCCAATCCTACATGCACACAAGAAAATCGAGCTATTGTGTGAGGTACATTGCGCACCCGAGCCACAGGTGGTGCTACACGCCCCATCGTGTTGGTACACTTCCGGTTGTCATCATGAAGAAGAACTATTCAAGAGTATAAACAAAGTTATCAGCAGTGTTGCCAGATACTGCTGACGTTTTCCAGCCCAAAACATGTTCAAATCCGCCAAAATGCACTTAAAACCGCCCAACCTGGCAACACTGGCAGTTCCGTGTTCACAAGTTCCGTGTTCAAGCTGTTAGGCTTGCTCTAACAGACTGTATGGCTACAAACTGTCCTGCGCAGACCACTGTTTTGTAAGACAACTTATTTTGCACAATTGTATATTTTTCTAAAGTCCATTTTTTGCTTACAAAAAAATATTTTTTTTTGCTTACAATTTAACTTATGTCTTAATAAACACACAAAAAGTTCAACTGTTTTGTTTTTATTGACATTCTTCAGATGTTGGATATATATATATATATATATATATATATATATATATATATATACACACACACAAATACAATGACTTGTTTATGTACACAATTCACAGCTATGCAACAGCTGTACAGATGTATTTGGTGATACAGTAAGTGAGCTAAATTTTAACAGTGCAAACAATGCCACAAAAAGAAAATATTCATGCCGTTGTCATGATTCGTTGTCATGCCGACCGAGGCTGTTGTGTTTCCCGCTTGTGGTCTCGTCACTCGTCACTTCCAGAAGGGGCAGTGCTGAAGTAAGTAGCTCGAATACGTAGCTCAATAGGGTATACATGCACTAAGTAGCTCGGCAGAAATCGCATAATCTAGGTCGTGTAGCTCAATTCCGAGAAATCAAGTTCGGTTCAATTTCAGCCGAATTAAGGTGTATACATGGCATTTTGAACTTCGATTTCAGTCGAACAATGGCAGAAATTTGATTCTCTCTATGTGCATGTAAATGCATTGACTGTCACCTCAGCTTAGCTCCAGTTCCCCTGCAACCCTGATGGATAAGCAGTATAGATAATGGATGGAAAACAGAAGTGTGGGATAAAAAAACACTCCAGTAAACCATGTTTACTGCTAACCAGGACTGTAGCGCAAGATACAGTGTCTTGCAGAAGTATTCATCCCCCTTGGTGTTTGAGAACACCATTCCTACAGTGAAGCATGGTGGTGTCAGCATCATGCTGTGGGGATATTTTTCATCTGCAGGGACATGAAAGCTGGTCAGGACTGAAGGAAAGATGGATGGCACTAAATACAGGGCAATTCTTGAGGAAAACCTGTTTGAGTCAGCCAGAGGTTTGAGACTGGGATGAAGGTTCACATTCCAGCAGGACAATGACCCTAAACATACTGCTAAAGCTACACTGGAGTGGTTTAAAGGGAAACATTTAAATGTCTTGGAATGGTCTAATCAAAGCCCAGACCTCAATCCAGTTGAGAATCTGTGGTAGACCGTAACTTGAAGATTGCTGTACACCAATGCAGCCCATCTAACTTGAAGGAGTTGGAGTAATTTTGCCTTGAGGAATGGGCAAATATCCCAGTGGCTAGATGTGCTAAGCTAATAGAGACATACCCCAAGAGACTTGCAGCTGTAATTGCAGCAAAAGGTGGCCCTACAGAGTATTGACTTGGGGGTGAGTTGAGCAAATACCTATGCACACTCCAGATTTAATTTTTTTTTTCATCTTAACCTCCTAAGGCCCAAGCTGTTTTTTTACATGCACTTTTTATTTCTCTTTGCTATTTGGGCTTATTAGAACCTGATTAGAATAAAAACTAAGCATCATCTTTTGATAAGATGTACTTTTAGAGAAAAAGTATGTCCACATATGTGGATTCTTGTTCCGAATATCCATAAAGTGCTGTCCACGCATGTGACCGCTAAGCCCTAGGAGGTTAATTATTGTTTGTGTCACAATAAAACAACAATTTGCATCTTTAAAGTTGTAGCCATGTTGTGTAAATCAAATGGTGCTAACCCCCCAAAAATCCATTTTAATTCCAGCTTGTAATGCAACAAAATAGGACAAACACCAAGGGGGATGAATACTTTTGCAAGACACTGTACACCCCCGGGCATGGAGCATACACATTCTAGATTTAATTGGACAAACTGATTAGTGCAGGATGAGTCATCAAAAAAAATTGAATTGAAAACAAACAAAATTAAAAATTGATGTCTTTAACACCAAGAGACAGGTACAAAAAGCTCAGTAACACTGATTTTGATTTCAGGAGCTTTTCCATCCACATGACATGATGACTAAACCCATCTATGAAATCACTGATTGCGATCCCACACAGCTTCAGTTTATTGTACAGTACCGGTAAATATAGCATAATGCACTTGGGGCTCTATTCATGCTCTAATGATGGCAGAGCATTTCATCCCTGTTTCATTTCCTTTTTGTCCTTATTTTTTACTGTTTCAATAAAAATATATAAACTAAACAGGAGTTTTAGCGACATCTCAGTTTAATATGAGGATTTCACACACAGTTAAATGATGGATTTATCTGTCTTTGTGTCTTTCGCTAACAATCAATCAAAATGACTCTAACAAAACTCATTACCAGCATCTAATTGATCAAAATCCGGCACAATCATATTACAGGTAAAGGTGGACGGTTACTGTGCTTCATTATTCCATTTATAAATTAATCCCACTTCCTCTAACCAGGCAGATGTAATCATGTTTAATATTGCTAATGTGATAAAGCTGTGGAGGACATCTGCTCTCTGAGCTGTCCGGTGTGTGTGTGTGTGTGTGTGTGTGTGTGTAATTGAGTTGTGTGGCATTATAGTGCCATCTGAACAGGCCGGTCACTTGGGTGAAAGACAGTGACACACTTTATCAGGTGTATAATAGCGGAGTGGATCACTGCTGCCATCAGTCTTCATTTGGATCGTACCAATTTGGACTGAAACATAATTAATGATAAATGAGGAGTTGTGTTGTTATGGAACAGCGACTCAGTGAACTGCTAAGGGTTTAATGGAAATGCAAAAGTAATCCATACAAATAAATAAATAAATAAATAAAATCTTGTTTTGTGAGTATTTTTCCCCATTTTTCTTGCATGAACTTTTAATTTAAATGTGACGTGTGTGTGTGTGTGTGTGTGTGTGTGTGTGTGTGTGTGTGTGCGGGCACCACTGAGACAAATGGAAAAGAAAAAGATCCATTCCATTGTAATACTAAAGATTAAAACTAAATTTAGCACTCATTTGACAACATTTTTCTCATTTTAATGAGTTTTTTCTATCTTTTGTTCAGCAGCTGCACAGAAATCAACACACCATTAGACATGAATTAATTACAATGAATATTAGAGTCACTGATTATGCACAACATTATACACAACTAACCAATAAACACAACACACAACACCAAACAATACAAAACATGATACACAACTAAACAATAAACACAGTATACAACACCAAACAATACACAACATGATGCACAACTAAAGAATAAACACAACAAACAACACCAGACAATACACAACACGATACACAACCAAACAATAAACACAACACAACAACAAACAATACACAACATGATACACAACTAAACAATAAACACACATTATACACAACTAAACAATAAACACAACACACAACACCAAACAATACACATGATATACAGCATTACACACAACTAAACAATAAACACACATTATACACAAACAATAAACACAACAAACAACACCAAACAATACACAACATGATACACAACTAAACAATAAACACAACACACAACACCAGACAATACACAACATGATACACAGCATTACACACAACTAAACAATAAACACACATTATACACAACTAAACAATAAACACAACACACAACACCAAACAATACACAACATGATACACAACTAAACAATAAACACAATCCACAACACCAGACAATACACAACATGATACACAGCATTACACACAACTAAACAATAAACACACATTATACACAACTAAACAATAAACACAACACACAACACCAAACAATACACAACATGATACACAACTAAACAATAAACACAATCCACAACACCAAACAATACAGAACATGATACACAACTAAACAATAAACACAGTACACAACACCAAACAATACACAACATGATACACAACTAAACAATAAACACAATAGACAACACCAAACAATACACAACATGATACACAACTAAACAATAAACACAATCCACAACACCAAACAATACAGAACATGATACACAACTAAACAATAAACACAGTACACAACACCAAACAATACACAACATGATACACAACTAAACAATAAACACAATAAACAACACCAAACAATACACAACATGATACACAACTAAACAATAAACACAATCCACAACACCAAACAATACAGAACATGATACACAACTAAACAATAAACACAATACACAACACCAAACAATACACAACATGATACACAACTAAACAATAAACACAATAGACAACACTGAACAATACACAGCATGATACACAACTAAACAATAAACACAGTACACAACACCAAACAATACACAACATAATATACAACTAAACAATAAACACAATACACAACACCAAACAATACAGAACATTATACACAATTAAACAATAAACACAATACCAAAAAATACACAACCTGATATACAACTAAACAATAAATACAATACACAACACCGAACAATACAAAACATCATACACAACTAAACAATAAACACAATACACAACATCGAACAATACACAACATCATACACAACTAAACAATAAACACAATACACAACATCGAACAATACATAGTATCATACACAGCTAAACTATAAACACAGTAGACAACACCAAGCAATACACAACATGACACACAACTAAACAATAAACACAATACACAACACATACATAAATGAATAATACATATAACTAGGGTATGGGAGTTTAGGGTGTTAGAGTTTCGATGTATGCTTTAAGGTGCAGGGTTTAGTGTGTAGAATTTAGGGTGCAGGGTTTAGAATTTAGGGTATAGGGGACTCACTTTGAGATTGTTAACCAGTAGTCTAGGTTGGATTCAGTCACGTGACTTTTGCTTGCGAGTTTACTTCTGATGAATGAAGCGGTGGTCAGCCAAGCTAATTTGGTTTCCCTTATACAAAGAGCTAGTGAAACCATCTCCAACTGTTTTCCCAGTTTAGAGGTGAATGCACTGTCAAGACACCTTCAGACAGTTGCTATTTGCGATGGGATAGATCCTTACACGTTAACAAAGAAGGATTTTTCCTATGAATTGGAAAATTATCCATCCGTTGAGTTCCCCGACATCTCAAACTACCTGGTACTGCAGACATCGTTCTATACAGACACGCAGATAAAAACCTGGAAGAGCATGGAGGCGTTCAACTTTTTATATGTGGCTGGGTTAAAGATCTGGGGATCAAGACACTGCAAGATAAATCCTGTATCATTTATGCCTGGGTAAGTAAGCAGTTTTGTGCTTTTTGTGCTTGTCTTTCCGATGGTTGCTAGGACACTACGTTTTAGTATCGGATATAAACAAACCACAGCCGCTCGATTATCAATCCTTCCTGCTCTTCTCTTCCAGGTAAATCATTCACAAAGATCCACAGAAACCCCATTAAACATCTGGGTATTGATGAAACAGGACGGAGACGTTATCATGGCTCACTGTAACTGCAAGGCCAGGGAAGCACTTTCGTGCTGTTAACTCGTGAGTTCTGCTTTTGTGTTTCTGTGGATCATCTTGATTATTAGTTCAGTGTAGGAGCCCAACCTACATCATCATCCTTGTAAAGATCGCTAGGACATTCTGAGAAATAAAGTGAAAACATATGCATTAGTTTACAATATGGTGACTGCAATCAAACAGTAAACTAAACCACATCTGAGGACTTAAGTGTCTCCTGAACTTCAAAACATCATGAAATAACAGAAAATGGTGAGAAAAGTGATTTGCAAATCCAAATGTAATGAATCAAAGGAACTTACAAACCTTTCACGAAGAGATCACTGCAAACTCAAGTGTTCTTCAACTCAGCTCCCTTCTATCACAATGAAAGGTTCAAGAGCCACCTTTCTTGTCATCTTTTGGTAAAATCCTTTGCTCTTTCACCCTTTTTATCACTTCATGGGGAACCCAGAAGAAACTTTTATCAGTTTCATGGTTTGTTCAATTCAAACAGCCCAAAACAACGCAAGCATAGGGCATTTTAACTACTAACAATGCACCCCAGTGATAATGCCTATGAACAGTGAGCTTAGCTGACCACCACTTCATATCTTGCATATCTAATGAGGCAGATGTTGGATGCAACCCACCTACAGAGGGTAGGGTGTAGGGTTGAGGGATTAGAGGACTCACGATGAGCTATGAGATTGTTATAGGGTGTAGAGTTTAGGGCAGGGGCATAGCCATCATTTTAGAAGTGAGGGGGACAAATTGCTCAGAGGTCTATTGAGTGATTTATCATCCTCTCACATTCAATTGCACCTCTCCTTAGCAGCTAAAGAACCACATAACCACAAACAGCACAGCACCAGTAAACCGACTTTAGTTCTTTAAAATGATATACTATCAAAATCTAAAGTCTAAATCTATAAATCTCATCTCATCTCATCTCATTATCTCTAGCCGCTTTATCCTTCTACAGGGTCGCAGGCAAGCTGGAGCCTATCCCAGCTGACTACGGGCGAAAGGCGGGGTACACCCTGGACAAGTCGCCAGGTCATCACAGGGAATCTATAAATCTATAAAGTAAAATGTATAAATAGAATTAAGAATAGTAGTAGTGACATAGCTAGTTATATTCTCTTCTCACCTGTGACCCTGCATAATCATCCCTGTTGGCCTCTGGTCCACTGTCTCCTCTCTCACCCTGCTCTTTCTATTGTGGCAATAAAGATTAAAAAAATATGTGGAAAGCAACATTTTGAAATAGAATTAGGAATACAGTAATAATAATTAGCAAATTCATGTACTTTAAACGGGGCGGCACGGTGGTGTAGTGGTTCGTGCTGTCGCCTCACAGCAAGAAGGTCCGGGTTCGAGCCCCGGGGCCGGCGAGGGCCTTTCTGTGTGGAGTTTGCATGTTCTCCCCGTGTCCGCGTGGGTTTCCTCCGGGTGCTCCGGTTTCCCCCACAGTTCAAAGACATGCAGGTTAGGTTAACTGGTGACTCTAAATTGACCGTAGGTGTGAATGTGAGTGTGAATGGTTGTCTGTGTCTATGTGTCAGCCCTGTGATGACCTGGCGACTTGTCCAGGGTGTACCCCCGCCTTTCGCCCGTAGTCAGCTGGGATAGGCTCCAGCTTGCCTGCGACCCTGTAGAAGGATAAAGCGGCTAGAGATAATGAGATGAGATGTACTTTAAACTTTAACTACCACAAAAATAAATTAAATCTTTACAAAAATAACAGTCAAAGGAACACAAATACATTTATATTCTTATTTTCTACCCAGAAGTGAGTAAGCTTAGAATAGCCAAAATAGTAATGTTACTCAAGTAAGAGTATTGTTACTTTAGAATAATATTACTCAAGTAAAAGTAAAATGTATTTTGCAACAAAACAACTCTTAAGAGTACAATTTATCGAAAAAGTTACTCAAGTAAATGTAACGGATTAAATGTAACTAGTTACTAGCGCCTCTAAGTTAGCTAGCTAGTTTAACTAACTAAATTGACATCTATTTGTCATCTTTTAGCTAAACATTATCTACATTCAACAGCATTACTCAACTTACACGGTTTGTTTGGAAAAAACTGTCTAAAGTCTTTAGCCTCTTGGCTGGTTTGCTGAACATACAGAAGCACTGCCCAGATCTGAATCACACCAAAGATACTCATACAATATTTTCTAAAGCGGCTCTGATCACATACGACAGCGGTGTTTGTTTGCCGCTTAGCTCCGTCTGCTCATGATGCGTTTAGAGGCGGCTCGGAAAAACGCGTTTCCACATGTTAAAAATGAATTGAGTGGTTGTAATGGCTGTAAAAAAGTGCGGGGGACAGAGGGCACAAATACGGGAAGTGCGGGGGACATGTCCCCCGCATACCCCGTGTCCGCTACGCCCATGGTTTAGGGGACTAACGATGAGATTGTTAAGCAATGGTATAGGAGGTAGGGTTTAGGGGACTCATTATATACTGCAGGGCAGCACAGTGGTACAGTGGCTAGCACTGTTGCCTCACAGCAAGAAAGTTCTGGATTCAAACCTTGTTTCCCCTGGGTGCTCTGGCTTCCTCCTACAGTCCAAAGACATGTAGATAAGGTCAGCTGGCTACTCTAAATTGCCCATAGATGTGAATGTGAGAGTGAATGGTTGTTCATCTCTGTGTTAGCCCTGTGATAGACTGGCGACCTGCCCACGGCATACCCTGCCTCTCACCTGAAGGCAGCTGGAATAGGCTGCAGCTTCCCCCGTGACCCTGACAGATGAGTGGTTTAGAGAGTGGATGGATGGATTATAAATTGTCAGATTGTTAGATGATGAATTACACTCCTGTAGAAGTCCATCTAAGTTTGACAGGTTTATTTATTTATTTATTTATTTATTTATTTTTTATGTAAACTATTCTGTTAACCACAATCCTGAAGCCAAACCAATGCTGTAACCAGGGAAACTGAGCTAAATCGTGACTGGGGCTTAAAACACTGATCTATGACTATCTCATCATAATTGCTCTCACAGCTGATTGGTCAAGGTTGACTTTATACGTACATAAGAATTTACGTAAATGATAATGCATGTTGGAGAAAATCACAGTAACTTGACATGGATGTGAGTGACAGTGTAAAAACACCCCGAGTGTGTTAAATGTAATGAAGTGGAGAGAAGAACACTGGAGTCCACACTGTGTGTGTGTGTGTGTGTGTGTGTGTGTGCGCGCGTTTGTGTGAGAGAGAGCAGGAGAGAGAGAGAAATAAAGAAACGGCTGCCAGGTGCCTCGCCAACCTTTTATCTGATGATGAATCTGACACCGTTTTTGTCCTCTCACTCCTTCAGTAAGAATCAGAAGGTGAGATTTTTCTCCCTCTGACAGAAACCAGAAGCAAAAACTGGACGTTATTTCAGCAGCATCTCTGAAATTTGAAAATGTCCAGCAGTGAGGGCAGATTTCAGATAATTTTTTTTTTTTAAAGGTGGCTATTTTCTCTATTGTCCCACTTTCCTCTTATGGGACTGCTGTAGTCTTTGGAGTGTGACCTCTAACCTTTCACCTGAGCTGCCCTCTAGTAACTGATAGATCAGGCTTTTTGTGGCTCAGACATGTTTCTGCAGCAGAGCATTCAGATGTCATCTGTGATAATCAAAGAGGCAGGAAATGTGTGTGTGTGTGTGTGTGTGTGTGTGTGTGTGAGAGAGAGAGAGAGAGAGAGAGAGAGAGAGAGAGAGAGAGAGCTTGTCTTATTTCAACCTCAACTTGTGATCTGTTTAAACTTGTGTTTTAAAGGTGCAGTGTGTAAGAACTGGCCACTTGGCAAATTCATACACCACATACCAAACAAATAGGGGGCAGTATATCACCAGAAAGCTGGGGTATCCACCCCTATCGTAAGAAACAAAGAAATGCACAGTCCCTCCCCCTTCCCCCCAAATGCACGACCACCACGCTCACAAAATTATCACTCACTGAATACAGCGTTAAACTCCTTTTTAGTTGAGCCACTACTGGGTTCATACAATCTAACTTTACAGTCATCAGGTCTAAAAAAAAAAAGTCAAACATTAATTAACAGCAGGGCAAGAATACACAAAATTCAACCAAAATTCTGAGAGCCAATCGAGATAATGCTGCTATCTTATAAGCTTCACATGTTGTCAGCCTATAGTTAGGTTATAACTTGCTTAGCTCAGTTTTAGCAAGAAAACAGCGATAGCAACGTGTGCATCAGTAGTGTATGAGTATGCTATGGCTCATGACATGGCAGATATGTAACCTTTTTTATTAATAATGTGACTGATTAATCACACTGCCTATGACTCAATAAAATAACCACACAGCTGAATGTTTTTTTTAAAGATATGTTTGGTTTAATAATTGAACCAAAAAAAGAGGATTACCATCTTACCTTTAGGAGAATGTGCTCTTGCAGTTGCTGGCTTGTGAATTACAGTAACAGATCTTCCACACTGCCACTAAAAAATAAATAAATAAATAAATGTTCACAAGCTTCTAGGGATCTGTAACTTTTAAACTCATGCAAACTGAGTCCAAAAACAAAATTAATGGACAGGTATGTGAGTGAAGGCTCTGCTGTAATCCAGTCTTTCATTGTTGTTTAGTGTTTGGCATTGTGATTGTTTCTTCCAGTCGGGTCCTTTTTCTCTCTCTTTTCCCGACTCCAAAAATACAACATACTTATACACAAAATGGTAACTGCAAAGCCACATTTTGCTTCTGGATTGCAGTAGTTTCTGAGAATTGCAGTCAGTACGTTTACATGCACATCCAAATCGAGCTGCTGTCGGTAATTGAGCAAAGGGTCCCAGCAGGGGTGCCAGAGAAATCCAATCCTACATGCACACAAGGAAATTGAGCAATTGTGTGAGGTACATTGTGCACCCGAGCCACAGGTGGTGCTACACGCCCCATCGTGTTGGTACACTTCCGGTTGTCGTCATGAAGAAGAGCTATTCAAGAGTGTAAACAAAGTTATCAGTTCCGTGTTCTCCATTGCGCATTTTTCTCCCGTCCATGAATTTTAATATATTCAACTCCTTAAGCTGAATGAGCATGAACTCTGTCTCCTCATTGCTCCAGAAGTGCACGTTTCTGCTTGCCATTTTCTCTTCTTCATTTACTATTAAAACCAGTTGTTAAAACAAAGTGTGGTGAAGCAGCTTTTAGCTACTATGCAGTACAGCTATGGAACCAACTGCCAGAGGACATTAAAAATGCTCCTGCTGTTGGCAGCTTCAAATCTAGGTTAAAGACCAAGCTGTTTTTAGATGCTTTCTGTTAAATAATTAATATTTTACATTTTTTATAATCTTTTTCTCTGCATGTTTTAAATTTATTTTAACTTTATTCTATTTTATTCTGCTAGGTTTTTTTTTTCTCTTTCTCTTTCTCCTTTTTCTTTTTGGCATTTTAATATTTTATTTCTACTATTGTTTAATTCTTATTATTTTCTTTTAATTCTTTTAATTAATTATTTTAGAATAAAGATAAAATTATTTTATGTAATTTTATTTCTCTATTGTTTACTGTTTTTGTTTTTACTTCTGTAAAGCACATTGAACTGCCATTGTGTATGAAATGTGCTATATAAATAAACTTGCCTTGCCTTGCCTTGCCTTCGTTTGTTCCTCCTGACCTCTTCTGCTGCTCGCTACTACTGTTGTCATGCCAACCGAGGCTGTTGTGTTTCCCGCTTGTGGTCTCGTCACTCGTCACTTCTGGAAGGGGCAGTGCTGAAGTAAGTAGCTCAACTATGTAGCTCGATAGGGTATACATGCACTAAGTAGCTCGGCAAAAATCGCATAATCTAGGTTGTGTAGCTCGATTACGAGAAATCAAGTTCGGTTCAATTTCAGCCTAGCTAAGGTGTATCCATGGCATTTAGAACTTCAATTTCAGTCAAGCAACGGCAGAAATTCGATTTTCTCTATGTGCATGTAAACGCACTCAATGACCCATTTGTTTCTCTTTTCTTTAGTTTTCGGCAGTCTGAGCTCAGAGACTAATGGCCCTTTTCCACTACCCTTTTTCAGCTCACTTCAGCTCACTTCAGCCCGACACGGCTCACGTTTCGACTATCTAAGAACAGCACGACTCAGTTCGCTTCAGCCCTGCTCAGCCCCCAAAACTCGCACGGTTTTGGAGTGGGGCTGAAGCGAGCCAAACCGAGCCGAGTGGGGCTAGGGGCATGAGGAGACACTCCCCTGTGCACTGATTGGTGAGGAGGAGTGTCCTCACATGCCCACACACGCCCCACGAGCACGCTGGGATCTGTAAACACCGTAAACCCGGAAGAAGAAGAATTACGAGAATTATGAAGCCTTATGTGCCTCGCCTCATCTATACACTCTTGCCAGTATCTGTTAGCGTTGTCGGTGACAACAAGCCACAGCACCAAGACCAGCAACACTAACGACACCATGTCCTCCATGTTTATTGTTTACTCTCCGGGTTGTGAGACTACCGCTTAAAAGGTCACTGATGTCACTGTTTGCGCCGCCTAACGACATCACCTGACGTCCACCCACTTTCACTAACTCCACCCAATGTGTCCACCCACTTCCAGCCAGCACGGTTCAGCGCGGTTGTAGTCGAAATGCAACTCCAACAGCCCCACTCAGCTCGACTCAGCCCAACTCAGCACCGCACGGCTCAGCCCAACTCAGCCGCGTTGGTAGTGGAAAAGCGGCATAACATGTATACAGCCACCAGTGATGCATGACTTCTCCTCTCTTTTTGGACTGAGTGCAGACTGGACACTACACTGACTCACTATTTCTTCTTAAGGTACAAAGTGGTAAAACAAGACAGATGGTGCATTCTGTCTCGGTGCTAGCCAGTTAATATGCTAACTTCAGGAGATATATCTGCAATGTAATACACAGACGTCTTTGACACAACATCAAAGATGTTACTTCTTCCGATTCTGTTGATAATTTCAGTTCATTTTTTTGAATAATTTAAACTAAAATTCTTACAAATTTTTACACATAGACCCTTTAACATGCTGGACTTGGGAGAACATTGAGGATCCATGTGCAAGAAAGCTTTCTGTAATCCCAAGAAGAGTGCACTGACACAGGGGTATGTTTACATTAACAACATAACTGAATACAAATACATGATTCAGAATGAACAGATAATGTGTACTAAATGGCTATGGATACAGATATGAACAGGAGGACCGTACATTTTTTTTGTCAGAAAAATTCACAGGTTGTCTGGTTGAGACTAAAGGTCGCAGGATTAAAAAATAATAATAATAAAAAAAACCTCTTACATGGAAGCTGATGCCATGATGACTATTTACTCACTGGCCAGCATATAAATGAGAACTGTATTTTTGGAAGAAAGGTGACATACAAAATAATCATTCATTAAATTGATTTTTTTTTTTATCAAAAGAAAAATAAGTTCCAGATTTGTGTCTGATCGTGTGCTGACACGATCCAGCACAAATTATGTACCAGTTAAACTGCTAATGTCAACATATGAGGAGAAACACATGAGTCAACACCAGCTATATGATATATGCTGTCTTTATTTTGCTTTACGAATGAAACATCTCATCTCACTATCTCTAGCCGCTTTATCCTGTTCTACAGGGTCGCAGGCAAGCTGGAGTCTATCCCAGCTGACTACGGGCGAGAGGCGGGGTACACCCTGGACAAGTCGCCAGGTCATCACAGGGCTGACACATAGACACAGACAACCATTCACACTCACATTCACACCTACGGTCAATTTAGAGTCACCAGTTAACCTAACCTGCATGTCTTTGGACTGTGGGGGAAACCGGAGCACCCGGAGGAAACCCACACGGACACGGGGAGAACATGCAAACTCCACACAGAAAGGCCTTCGCCGGCCACGGGGCTCGAACCCGGACCTTCTTGCTGTGAGGCGACAGCGCTAACCACTACACCACCGTGCCGCCCACGAATGAAACAATTTATTTAAATAATATAACTTTTTTTAAATAAATAAAACACATTACTTTCTGTGCTGACATGTTCTGGGTGTGATAATACCATGTGATATACAGGTCATTATGTTAACGTGTTTGTATTTGGATACGAGAAGACATTCGTGTAATTCCATAATTACAGGTTTGAAGAGTGGGATGTTTCCTCATTCAGGAATGACAGCGAGGTGTTTTCGAATGTGTGGTTATGTTTCCTCTGCCAAAGCCACAGACGTGTGTTATATTTGATTTTCTTTCACCTGTATCATGAACACTCTCTCTCTCTCTCTCTCTCTCTCAGACTCTTTATCTGTCTCTCTCAAATCTCTGTTTCTCTCTCTCTCTATCTATCTCTCTCAGACTCTTTATCTGTCTTTCTCAAATCTCTCTCTCTCTCTCTTCCTTTGCTGCTTCAAAGAATTACTCACACAAAAGTTCCACTTATTTATTTATTATTATTTTTTTTATGGATTTCTGTTTCATTTTTCACCAGAAAAAAGAAAAAAGTCACAGCATTGTTCCAGAAAGAAAAGAACTGTGTGGTCTGACAACAAAGCGGAAAAAAATCTAAATAAAAAAGGAGTGTGATGAATGTCAAAATGTCTCTCTCTCTCTCTCTCTCTCTCTGTGTGTGGTCTGGAAGAGATAACAAGTGAAATAATCACATGACCTCACACAAACTTATCCTCTTCTGTCTTTCTTTGGTTATGAAAAGAAAATACAATTATTTTGTCCAATTATTTTTTCTCAAAGCAAACTTAGAAGTTAAGCAAAGTGTATTCTGATTGGCTGAGAGCAGTCATGTGGTGCAAACAATGATTGTAAAAATCATGGACAGCAAAAAGTCTCCAAAAAGTGAAGCAGCCGTAGGTCTAGTGCCCCTTCTGGCTGGCTGCAGTAAAATATGAAGCACCACCCATCCCCAGTGATACAGACCTGTTCTTCTCTTTGGACCTGCCTGATCCTTCCTGATGCCCTACGTCTGGCTGGAGTCTCATAACATCGCTCCTGTAGAGGACAACCCCTTATGGACAGTCGAAAGTTGCACTTGGAAGATGGCTCTGGACACTTACAGTTTTGCTATGATGGCTCAGGACTACAGTTAATATGATAACTTTAGGACTGCAGTTGTCATGAACAGTTTTTGCACTCAGGTTTCCATCAATGAACAGTTGATAACTTCATCAAAACAGACTTCATGCTAAAACTATACTTAATTTCCTGGTTACACAGTTATACTTTGTGACTATATAGGACACAATTATAGATCCGAGTTATTTGTAATCACACTATCTGTTGTCATCCAGATGAAGATGGGTTCCCTTTTGAGTCTGGTTCCTCTCAAGGTTTCTGCCTCATGTCGTCTGAGGGAGTTTTTTCTTGCCACCGTAGCCGCAGGCTTGCTTATCAGGGATAAATAAATTTATTAAGGATAAAAATGACCTTATATGTTTAAAGTCTTTAATTTTCTGTAAAGCTGCTTTGCAACAACATCTGTTGTTAAACGCGCTATACGACTTGACTTGTGTTTCAATGACAAAATAGTCTATTTTCCATGTCACTTTTCTCATCAAAGCTATCTTTCCATCTACAGGATCTAATTCAAAAAGTTAGTTTTCCCTATGCTGATATCGGCACCTTTTTTTTTTCCCCCAGAAATTATTTTTTAAAACGTCATTCTACTATATTGTAAGAAGGCATGGCTACACTTGGGAATGAAGTGATTGACAGCCTTGGTGACACACTATTGGTATTGGGAGAAGGGGGCAGGCCTACCAAATGAGTAGGTGTACATGACTTTGACTCTCATCTCTCCTGTGCAGATTCTGGTTCCAGATAGCAGCAGAACTCTGGCTCCAAATTTGCCAATAGGATGGAGGAATTTTCGCTTCATTTCTATAGACTGGAAGAACATGGAACCACACTGCCCATATTTTCTACAGCCATTGGGCACAAATATCACTTTTGTTTAATGTGACACATCTCTTTGTGTGACATGACAACAGAATCTCACAGAGTTTGCCTTTTTATTAGTTATATAACTCATTATTTGTGTAAATGTTTCTGTAAAACACTACTGATGTGTAATACACTCTCTCCTTTATAGCCTAGTGTCTGTCTGTCTTTCTGTCTGTCCCAAGCTGAGGTGATGTAAACCCACCTCCGCATGGCCTTCATTTATTCTTCATATGTAAAGCTGATAATTTGAACACTGAGTGAAATTGCTCCTTTATCTCTCATATACGCTGACCTGCACAAATTTTCTAATTTTATTTTTAATCCTTTTTTTTGCTGTGATAACAGTTCTCATTATCTCACACCTCCACTCAACTCAGTTCTCTTATTAGCCACTTTGCATCCCAAAATGCATGTGTGAATATATCCACTTATAACCACTTAAGTCTTTTTTTCTTTATGAAGAGAAATATAAAAATGAGCCGCTGTGACTGTCACATCCTGATCCACTGCTGATCCAGTAGCCATCGCTCTCATTCCAGATCAAGTCTTTTACAGTTCTCTAAACTCACCTTCACACTTTCAGTCAGTGTTTGGCAAGGATTAGTCATTTCATTTGCGCTGAGTTGCAACACTGAAAAATGCTCGTTTCTGATTGGCTTCAGGATGCTACATTCTTATATCCAGCCTTTAATGTAGCCATGACAACAAGCATAAATAATGTTTATAATTGGCTTGTAATTACCATTTTCTGACATACAAAAATAAAATAAGAAAATGCATTGGAATGTTGTTGTTTGTTTGTTTTAACCCCAATTTTCAGATCTCCCCGATCACACGACAACCAACAGCCAGGGAGGGTGAAGGCTATGACATGCTTCCTCTGAGGCATGTGACGCCAGCCAACTGTATCTTTTCAAACTGCTGCTTATGAATAGTTAGGGGGTGGCAAAATACACTCGGAGGAAAGCGCTATCCACCCACTTCTGTATGCATGAGTTCCCAGATGCTTATTATTGGCTAGCATTGCTGTAATTGGCATAGTTTTGTTCTCTTGGGCTACGGATGGCTGTGGCATCATCAGGACTTGAACTAGAGCTTTCCAGATGATAGGGCAAATACTTTTCTGTTGCACCACTCGTGAGCTTTTAATGTGGGTTTGAAGAACACGAGAGAACAGAGTGAGCTAACAGCATCTGTCATGTTACTATAGCAACAATCATAGAAGAGTAGCTATATTGGCTTGGACGTGGAATTAGAGAGCTAAAGGACAAAGAGCCTGCTGTAAGTGAGAAAAAGCTGCTTAAATGTTGTAATGTTCAACACCAAACCACTTAATTAGTTTCAACATTTCATTGACATCTCGTCTCGTCTCGTCTTCTTCCGCTTATCCAGGACCGGGTCGCGGAGGCAGCAGTCTAAGCATGGAAGCCCAAACTTCCCTTTCCCCAGACACCTCGGCCAGCTCCTCGGGAAGAACACCGAGGCGTTCCCAGGCCAGCCGAGAGACATAGTCCCTCCAGCGTGTCCTGGGTCTTCCCCGGGGCCTCCTCCCGGGGGGACATGCCTGGAACACCTCCCCAGGGAGGCGTCCAGGAGGCATCCGAAAAAGATGCCCGAGCCACCTCAGCTGGTTCCTCTCGATGTGGAGGAGCAGCGGCTCTACTCCGAGCTCCTCCCGAGTGACTGTGCTTCTCACCCTATCTCTAAGGGAGCGCCCAGCCACCCTGCGAAGGAAACTCATTTCAGCCGCTTGTATCCGCGATCTTGTTCTTTCTGTCATTACCCAAAGCTCATGACCATTTCATTGACATGTTTGTGTATTTTCACTTGAGTTAAGTGTTCCCTACTTTACTCATAATACAGTTTGACTAGCGGATTATATTGGTGTAGTAGGATTGAAATCCTACTACACCAATCTATCTCTATCTAAAGAGAGTGATGCAGCGGTGCTTTAGTCCTTCAGTCTGTCCAGCTCTGTCACCTCTTCATCAGTAAACTCTGCTCAAAAGATCAGCTCACAAAGCTTGAACTTCCAGGTTAACACTGCCATCAACACCATTGTGCTCGTCATCCCACTAGATCACTAAGTAGCAAGTTGAGTCTTTTCTGTAACTCAGCACTGTATATCTATAGTGCATTCTGGAGTGTGACCATTCTCACTTTTAGTTGTGATCACTGATTTTTTTCGTCCTATTAAACTCCATTGTACCTGTGCTAGCAATAACAGTGCTCCCTTGTGACATCAAAGCTACACACAACCAATAACTTCCATCCATTCTCTAAACCGCTTACCTGTCAGGGTCACAGGGGAAGCTGCAGCCAATTCCAGCTGCCTTCAGGTGAGAGGTGGGGTACACCCTGGGCAGGTCACCAATCCATTACAAGGCTAACACAGAGACGAACAACCATGCACACTCACACCTAGGGACAATTTAGAGTATGCAGCTGACCTAATTTGCATGTCTTTGCAACATGCAAACTCTACACAGAAAGGCTCCAGTCAACCAGCAGGTTTGAACCTGGAACCTTCTTCCTGTGAGGCGACGGTACATGCCACCCACAACTACAAACTTTTCAAAGGAATAATGAAAACATAGCACCAAACAACAACTAAAATTAATCACAAACAAAATCCAGTATGCCACTAAAAGCACATCACAAATATCTGGGATGTTTGGATGCTGTCCCTCCCCCCAATTCTCATGAGTTCACTCAAGTTTGTTGACGGTAGAGTGGCTAGCCACTTTATGTCCCAGGACAACCTCATGTCTGTGCTACCTTCTGGCTCTCCCTTTTAGTTATGCTCTCATAGTTAGTCTTGCCGAAGTCCCTGCTTGCACTCAGCACACAGTGTACACTGTTCTTAACCATTACATGACTATGAGCATAATTATCTGCACCTCTCTCTCTCTCTCTCTCTCTGTCAAGTCACACATGCCACACCTGAGATACCAGTGATGCTTACCTCTCCTGCTCTCCAGACCTGGCTGATCCATCCTGATGCCCTACTTCTGACTGAGGTTCTCATCACTTCACTCCTGTGGAGGACGGCCCCATATGGACAGCCTAAAGATACACTTAGAAGATGGCTTTGGACAGTTAATACAGACAGTTTTGCTACTATGGCTTAGGACTACAATTGCTATGACAACTTTAGGACTGCAGTTGCCATGAACATTTCTGCACTAAAGTATCCATCACTAAACAGTTAAAACCTTACATCAAAAATATTATGAATTTCCTGGTTATGCAATTACACTTTTTTGACCATATAGGACACATACAGACACGTATAGAAGGACACATATAGAAGTGAGATATTTATAAATCACACTATCTGTTATCACCCAGATGAGAATGGATTCTCTTTTGAGTCTGGTTCCTCTCGAGGTTTCTTCCTCATGTTGTCTCAAGGAGTTTTTTCTTGCCATTGTTGCCTCAGGCTTGCTCATGAAGCATAAATTTATAAATCCAGATGTTTACAATTTATATCCGGAATTTATATATTTCGGGCGGCATGGTGGTGTAGTGGTTAGCGCTGTCGCCTCACAGCAAAAAGGTCCGGGTTCGAGCCCCGTGGCCGGCGAGGGCCTTTCTGTGCGGAGTTTGCATATTCTCCCCGTGTCCGCGTGGGTTTCCTCCGGGTGCTCCGGTTTCCCCCACAGTCCAAAGGCATGCAGGTTAGGTTAACTGGTGACTCTAAATTGACCGTAGGTGTGAATGTGAGTGTGAATGGTTGTCTGTGTCTATGTGTCAGCCCTGTGATGACCTGGCGACTTGTCCAGGGTGTACCCCGCCTTTCGCCTGTAGTCAGCTGGGATAGGCTCCAGCTTGCCTGCGACCCTGTAGAACAGGATAAAACAGCTAGAGATAATGAGATGAGATGAGATTTATATATTTCTGTAAAGCTGCTTAGCGACAATGTCTATTGTTAAAAGCACTATACAAATAAAATTGAATTAAATTGAAATATTTCACTCTAAACATATTTAATGTGTTTCAAGGTGAAGTTTAAGTTTAGCTTTACTAAAATATTTACTGTCCTTGTGTAAAAGAGTTTAAACTCTTGCTCAAAAGGCCACTTACGAAGTGAACTTTACTGTGAATAGGACAACCATAGACCTCCACAATCTTAGAAAATCCCATGAGTGATAAGTGACAGGAAATTGAAATTAACAAACCTGTAGTGACATCATCGGCTTGAAGAAGAAGAAACCTTTATTTGTCACATGCACACTTCAAGCACAGTGAAATTCATCCTCTGCATTTAACCCATCTGAAGCAGTGAACACACACCCAGAGCAGTGGGCAGCCACACTACAGCATCCACCAAGCAGTCAGGTACCTTGCTCAAGGGCACTTCAGCCCAAGGCTGCCCCACGTTAACCTAACTGCATGTCTTTGAACTGTGTGGGAAACCAGAGCACCCAGAGGAAACCCATGCAGACACGGGGAGAACATGCAAACTCCACACAGAAAGGCCCTTGCCGGCCGCTGGTTTCAAACCCAGAACCTTCATGCTGTGAGGCGACCGTGCTAACCACTTACACCACCTTGCCGCTGGGCTTGTCACTGAATCCCCCCACAATAGCATTATTATATTATAAAACTGGTTCTTAACACAAACCAGGAACATGTTGAGCCATCCACTTACTCTGAAGTCATGAGTAGAGTCCTGAAAGAAATTGAATGTGTATATCGAGAAGTGGTTGTCAGGGGGCCGTTCCACTTGAAATGAGTTTTTTGAGCAGGAAAGTGCTGACGAGGCGGAGCAATCATTTCAAGGCATTCATTATTACCTTTGTTATGTGGCTATATATATTTATGAGGTGCAGAAAGAACAGTGTGTTCACGGAGGATAATGCAATTCCACAAAGAGCCGTGTGTGCGATTTATTTTTATTTATTTCTCAAAATGAGGAATGCAGTATAGGAATGTCGGAGATCAGCATCTTGGCTCACTGTATGATGATAACGTAAAGTTTAATCATGTTTCTATATCAGCTTTCAGTTTCCTGTGTGTCAGAAAGGACTGTGTTAAAGGTGTGGTCTGTAATGTTATACAGTGCTGTTAAAAAAAAAAAATCCCAAACTTTGACCATTCCACAGAGTGACATTAAACATGTTATTTAAAAAAGAATACAACACTACTACAGTGGTGCTTGAAAGTTTGTGAACCCTTTAGAATTTTCAATATTTCTACATAAATATGACCTAAAACATAATCAGATTTTCACACAAGTCCTAAAAGTAGATAAAGAGAACCCAGTTAAACAAATGAGACAAAAATATTATACTTGGTCATTTATTTATTGATGAAAATGATCCAATATTACATATCTGTGAGTGGAAAAAGTATGTGAACCTTTGCTTTCAGTATCTGGTGTGACCCCCTTGTGCAGCAATAACTGCAACTAAACGTTTGTGGTAACTGTTGATCAGTCCTGCACACCGGCTTCAAGGAATTTTAGCCCGTTCCTCCATACAGAATAGCTTCAACTCTGGGATGTTGGTGGGTTTCCTCACATGAACTGCTCGCTTCAGGTCCTTCCACAACATTTCCATTGGATTAAGGTCAGGACTTTGACTTGGCCATTCCAAAACATTAACTTTATTCTTCTTTAACCATTCTTTGGTTGAACAACTTGTGTGCTTAGGGTCGTTGTCTTGCTGCATGACCCACCTTCTCTTGAGATTCAGTTCATGGACAGATGTTCTGACATTTTCCTTTAGAATTCGCTGGGATAATTTAGAATTCATTGTTCCATCAATGATAGCAAGCCGTCCTGGCCCAGATGCAGTAAAACAGGCCCAAACCATGATACTACCACCACCATGTTTCACAGATGGGATAAGGTTCTTATGCTGGAATGCAGTGTTTTCCTTTCTCCAAACATAACGCTTCTCATTTAAACCAAAAAGTTATATTTTGGTCTCATCTGTCCACAAAACATTTTTCCAATAGCCTTCTGGCTTGTCCACATGATCTTTAGAAAACTGCAGACGAGCAGCCATGTTCTTTTTGGAGAGCAGTGGCTTTCTCCTTGCAACCCTGCCATGCACACCATTGTTGTTCAGTGTTCTCCTGATGGTGGACTCATGAACATTAACATTAGCCAATGTGAGAGAGGCCTTCAGTTGCTTAGAAGTTACCCTGGGGTCTTTTGTGACCTCACCGACTATTACACGCCTTGCTCTTGGAGTGATCTTTGTTGGTCACCCACTCCTGGGGAGGGTAACAATGGTCTGGAATTTCCTCCATTTGTAGACAATCTGTCTGACTGTGGATTGGTGGAGTCCAAACTCTTTAGAGATGGTTTTGTAACCTTTTCCAGCCTGATGAGCATCAACAATGCTTTTTCTGAGTTCCTCAGAAATCTCCTTTGTTTGTGCCATGATACACTTCCACAAACATGTGTTGTGAAGATCAGACTTTGATAGATCCCTGTTCTTTAAATAAAACAGGGTGCCCACTCACACCTGATTGTCATCCCATTGATTGAAAACACCTGACTCTAATTTCACCTTCAAATTAACTGCTAATCCGAGAGGTTCACATACTTTTGCCACTCTCAGATATGTAATATTGGATCATTTTCCTCAATAAATAAATGACCAAGTATAATATTTTTGTCTCATTTGTTTAACTTGGTTCTCTTTATGTACTTTAAGGACTTGTGTGAAAATCTGATTATGTTTTAGGCCATATTTATGCAGAAATATAGAAAATTCTAAAGGGTTCACAAACTTTCAAGCACCACTGTACTTCCCTGGCTATGGACAGGCATTTTTAAAGCCAACTAAGATTCAAGATATGTTTTTTTTATTATTTCCCTCATATCTGTACAGTCAAGAATGAAATACAGTTCCTCCTGGCCTAAACAATGTACATAAATAACTAGGGAAAGAGTTAGTCACAAATGAGTACTAAAAACACACAAAAATATGTTTAAAAAAACACATTCACTCACACATTTAGCAGCATTTTTTTTTTGAGATAGTTCAAGATATTTTTTTTAATCTGTTTTTGCACCATCGCCAAACAATAACTGGGTAGTTTTTTAGCTTTTATTTATTTATTTATTTATTTATTTTGTTACAACCCCAATTCCAAAAAAGTTGGGACAAAGTACAAATTGTAAATAAAAATGGAATGCAATGACGTGGAAGTTTCAAAATTCCATATTTTATTCAGAATAGAACATAGATGACATATCAAATGTTTAAACTGAGAAAATGTATCATTTAAAGAGAAAAATTAGGTGATTTTAAATTTCATGACAACAACACATCTCAAAAAAGTTGGGACAAGGCCATGTTTACCACTGTGAGACATCCCCTTTTCTCTTTACAACAGTCTGTAAACATCTGGGGACTGAGGAGACAAGTTGCTCAAGTTTAGGGATAGGAATGTTAACCCATTCTTGTCTAATGAAGGATTCTAGTTGCTCAACTGTTTTAGGTCTTTTTTTGTCGTATCTTCTGTTTTATGATGCGCCAAATGTTTTCTATGGGTGAAAGATCTGGACTGCAGGCTGGCCAGTTCAGTACCCGGACCCTTCTTCTATGCAGCCATGATGCTGTAATTGATGCAGTATGTGGTTTGGCATCATCATGTTGGAAAATGCAAGGTCTTCCCTGAAAGAGACGTCATCTGGATGGGAGCATATGTTGCTCTAGAACCTGGATATACCTTTCAGCATTGATGGTGTCTTTCCAGATGTGTAAGCTGCCCATGCCACACACACTAATGCAACCCCATACCATCAGAGATGCAGGCTTCTGAACTGAGCGCTGATAACAACTTGGGTCGTCCTTCTCCTCTTTAGTCCGAATGACACGGCGTCCCTGATTTCCATAAAGAACTACAAATTTTGATCCGTCTGACCACAGAACAGTTTTCCACTTTGCCACAGTCTATTTTAAATGAGCCTTGGCTCAGAGAAGACGTCTGCGCTTCTGGATCATGTTTAGATACGGCTTCTTCTTTGAACTATAGAGTTTTAGCTGGCAACAGCTGATGGCACGGTGAATTGTGTTCACAGATAACGTTCTCTGGAAATATTCCTGAGCCCATTTTGTGATTTCCAATACAGAAGCATGCCTGTATGTGATGCAGTGCCGTCTAAGGGCCCAAAGATCACGGGCACCCAGTATGGTTTTCCGGCCTTGACCCTTACGCACAGAGATTCTTCCAGATTCTCTGAATCTTTTGATGATATTATGCACTGTAGATGATATGTTCAAACTCTTTGCAATTTTACACTTTGCCACAGTCCACTGTCGAACTCCTTTCTGATATTGCTCCACTATTTGTCGGTGCAGAATTAGGGGGATTGGTGATCCTCTTCCCATCTTTACTTCTGAGAGCCGCTGCCACTCCAAGATGCTCTTTTTATACCCAGTCATGTTAATGACCTATTGCCAATTGACCTAATGATTTGCAATTTGGTCCTCCAGCTGTTCCTTTTTTGTACCTTTAACTTTTCCAGCCTCTTATTGCCCCATCCCAACTTTTTTGAGATGTGTTGCTGTCATGAAATTTCAAAATGTCTCACTTTCGACATTTGATATGTTGTCTATGTTCTATTGTGAATACAATATCAGTTTTTGAGATTTGTAAATTATTGCATTCCATTTTTATTTACAATTTGTACTTTGTCCCAACTTTTTTGGAATCGGGGTTGTAGTTTGTTTAATTAACCACACCCTCTGCTATAAGATGGTTGTTAGAACTGTCCCTGTTCCTTAAAGGCAACACAAAAGGGAGAAGTTTGTTTAACAGAAACAGGCTATTGTGGAGATGGTAAAGGTGTGTCACTGATTTTACAGTAATTTGTCAGTGCAATTTTACCGTATAGCAAGAGAGGGAGCTAAAAATACACACTGATGCTTTAAATGCTCTTAATTATTTGCTAAACTGGAACATGCACAAATATAAACTTATGATAAAACATATCAGTAATCATCACACCTCTTTAAAGTTTGACCACCAAAGCATCTTTGGTAATTATTTAATGCTCGAAGAAAACAATTGTAAATGTACAACATTGGCTGAACAATTCTCTCCCTCCCTCCCTCCCTCCCTCCCTCCTTCTTCTTCCTCTTTCTATTCTCTGCCATTGAGCTCCAACACATTTTTTTTCAGGATGGGAAGAAGGGATTATGTTAAGCCTGAACTCAGAGCCTCTAGGCCCTTATCTCGCCCAGAGCAGAGAGAGACAGAAAGAGAGAGAGAGAGAGAGAGACTGAAGAGGAGGAGGCGGAGGAGGAGGACACCGAACACTGAAGCTTTTCCTGGACAGATTTGCTCGTCTCCATGTTTCACATGATGTATTGCAGTAAATTGCGTTGCACTGCCTGCTACCAGAGAGATAGTTTCATTGTTTTATAACACACACACACACACACACACACACACACACACACACACACACACACACACACACAGGTTATATAACATACACTGTTCTGACATGCTGATGTAATAACCACAACAGTGGCTTCATTTCCATGGAGGCTCCTCAATAGATTACAGTCAACATGTTGTCTGGTTAAGCTGTTTGTACCATTGTGTGTGTGTGTGTGTGTGTGTGTGTGTGTGTGTGTGTGTGTGTGTGTGTGTACTTGTACTTGCTACATCTTGAGGACCAAAATATATATTTTTTAGCAACATAGTTAGGGCATTTTTGGGAAGTGAGGACATTTTAGCTGGTCCTCATGTCTTCAAAGGGCTATTTGAGGGTTAAAACTTAGTTCTAGACTAAAGGTTAGAATTAGGTTTAGGTTCGGGTAAGGATTGGGGTTGGACATTTAGTTATGATGGTTAAGGTTAGAGTAAAGGGCTAGGGAATGTATTATGTCAATTAGTGTCCCCACAAAGATAGAAGTACAAGTGTGTGTGTGTGTGTGTGTGTGTGTGTGTGTGTGTGTGTGTGTGTGTGTGTGTGTGTAATTTGGTACAATTTCATTACTTCTTTCTTTATTTTCCCATTTACCCCAAATATAGTCAACAAGTCATGACGTTCAATGTCCAAAATTATGCTCTGAAGGTATGTGTTAAAAAAGGTAAAAGTCTCATACAAAATCCTTTCCATAAATAAATTTTTAAAAAAACTTGCTTTAAACATCATTAAATCTGTAAAGCGAGGGCAGATAGCATGTTAACAAATACATTTGCAGCTTTAAGTTACAATTCCACTGTCAAACTTTGTGAGGCAGAGCTTAATTTGCACTGAGGAGGGGCGAAGCGTATGAAACTGTGCTCCGAAATAAAATGAATGCAGGTGTCCAAGATGGCAGCCTATGTAAATAATAAATAAGGAACTAGTCAGGTCTAGTGGATAATAACACTGCAAATCACCTTTTTCTAAAATATGCTTATATGATTATTACAGGTGTAGCAACACTGCAGCTATCTGAGAGTCCTAAACCCATCCTGGAGTGTTGTAGTGGGATGAAAAGCAGGACTGACTTCTCAGGGCCCTCGAAAATCCGGGAATGAAAAGTTTGCTTTTGTTTGCATTTTTCTTTTTTTTTTCATTTCTAAGTAAGTGTGACACTCCATTACAAAACCAGTCGGAAGTACAAATCACACTTTTGAGATAAAAGGGGAAACACGTTGTGTGGGCTAAAATAGTCAAATTTTAGATTTTGAAATAATATCGGACTATAATGTCTTCAATTTCATGTTTGAAAAGAATTTTACAGAGATTCACACCTTATGACCATTAAAAAAAATGCTTTTTTGAGATGAGGTCTGGATAAGTGTGGATGCAGTGTGGATAAGATCGGGGGGATGTGGTCATATCTGGTTCCAGTAAGGACTCCTGCTGCTGCATTTTGAACTAACTGGAACTTGTTTATGCACCTAATGGAACATCCAGACAGTAAGGCATTACAGTAATACAACCTAGACATAAGAAAAGCATGAACTAGTTTTTCTGCATCATATAGTGACATTATATATCTTATCTTAGCAATGTTTCTGAGATGAAAGAAGGCTATCTTTGTAATATTATCTACATAAGTTTCAAATGAAAGACTGGAGTCAATGTTCACCCCGACATCTTTTACTGCTGCACATGAAGAAACAGAAAGGTGATCCAGAGTTACTATGTAATCAGAAAACTTACTTCTAGCTGCATGTGGTCTTGGTACAAGTACTTCTGTCTTGTCAGAATTTAGTAGGAGTTAATAAGCATCCAGTGTCTAATGTCCTTTACACATTCCTCAATTTTATTAAGCTTGTTTTGCTGAAACTTACAACTGTGTGTCATCAGCATAACAATGGAAGCTAATACTGTGCTTATGAATAATATTACCCGGAGGTAGCTGCAGAATTATACCAGGTGGGTGGAGCACAGAAGCACGGCAGGCCAGAACTGAGTTCTCAATAAGTCTTTTTATTTTAGCTTTTCAGCTTTTATATTCACTCATATATATATATATATATATACACACACACACGTGTTCTGGTCGGGAGAGCTCCCTTCCTCTGCGCTCCCTCTCCTCTTATAGGGCGCGGTCACTGGGGAAGACACACAAACACAGGTTGATTCCTGTCAGGTGCAGTGATTCTGCCACTTACCTTCCCTGACTCTGCCCTCCCTTCACAGACTGACGCTTGACCACGTCCCTGCTCTCACGTACCCCCACCACCCGACTCAGGCCAGGCAGCCGTCTGGCCTACAGCCGACCCCCCCCCCCCCCCTTGACAGGAGAGAAAGTCCGCCACGACCATCTGCGCTCCCGGCCTGTGGACCACCTCGAACTTAAACAGCTGGAGCGCCAGATACCAACGGGTGATCCGCACGTTGGCATCCTTCATGTGGTGGAGCCACTGCAAGGGCGCGTGGTCTGACCAGAGGGTGAAAGGGCACCCCAGCAGGTAGTAGCAGAGGGCGGGGACCACCCACTTGATGGCAAAGCATTCCTTCTCTATGGTGCTGTACCTACCCTCACACACTGACAGCTTGTGGCTGATGTACAGCACTGGACGGTCCTCCCCCTCCACCTCCTGGGACAGAACAGCCCCCAGCCCTCTGTCCGATGCGTCTGTCTGCAAAACAAAGGGGAGAGAAAGTCAAGGGAGTGTAATAGTGGCCCCCCACACAGTGCAGCCTTTACCTTAGAGAAAGCCCGCTGGCATTGCTCCGTCCACTGGACCGGATCTGGTGCCCCCTTTTTAGTGAGATCAGTCAGCAGGCTGGTGATGTCTGAATAATTAGGTATAAACCGACGATAGTAGCCAGCCAGCCCCAGGAACTGTCTCACCCCATTTTTGGTCTTGGGCCTTGGGTAGGCCGCAATCGCTGCTGTCTTATTGATTTGGGGACGCACCTGCCCATTGCCCAAGTGGAAGCCCAGATACCGTACTTCCACCTGCCCAATCGCACACTTCTTTGGGTTGGCTGTGAGCCCCGCTCACCTCAGTGACCTAAGGACGACCCTCAGGTGTTCTAGGTGCCGTGGCCAGTCATTACTATAAATAATAATGTCGTCCAGGTATGCAGCCACATAGGTGGCGTGGGGTCGGAGGACCCTATCCATAAGCCACTGGAACGTAGCAGGTGCCCCAAACAGCCCAAAAGAAAATGTGATGAACTGGTGTAAGCCAAACGGTGTGGAAAAGGCTGTTTTCTCTCGGGATAGCGGAGTCAAGGGGATCTACCAATATCCCTTTGTCAAATCCAGTGTTGAATAAAAGCGAGCCGTGCCTAGTCGATTGAGCAACTCGTCAATATGAGGCATGGGGTACGCGTCAAATTTAGACACCGCGTTGACTTTTCTATAGTCCACACAGAACCGGACCGACCCGTCAGCCTTGGGAACCAAAACCACCGGGCTGCTTCAGTCACTGTGGGACTCCTCGACAATGCCCATTTCGAGCATGGCCTCGAGTTCTTCCCGAACCACCTTTTTCTTGTGTTCGGGCAGTCTGTAAGGGCGGCTGTGCACTACTACCCCCGGGGGCGTCTCAATGTGGCGTTCTATGAGGTGGGTGTGGCCGGACAGGGGCAAGAACACGTCAGAAAATTCTGTTTGCAACTGGGCTACCTCCATGAGCTGGGTCAGGGAGAGGTGGTCTCCACAGGGGACCGGAGCAGTGGGCGATGTCAATTTTCCCTTTTGAACCTCCGGCCCCAGCTCCGCCTTCTCTGGAACCACCGACACCAATGCCACAGGGACCTCCTCGTTCCAAAGTTTTAACAGATTGAGGTGGTCAATCTGTAATGCCCCACCCCTGTCCATTCACCTCACCTCATAGTCGACATCCCCAACTCGCCGTGTGACCTCAAAGGGTCCTTGCCACCTGGCGATTAATTTGGAGCTTGACGTGGGCAACAGCACGAGTACTTTATCTCCCGGTGTGAACTCCCTAAGGCGCATGCCCCTGTTGTACAGACGGACTTGACATTCTTGGGCCTGCCGCAAATTCTCCTGTGTTAAGTGCGTGAGGGTGTGGAGTTTGGCGTGCAGGTCGATAACGTACTGAATTTCATTTTTACTTGTTGAAGGTCCCTCCTCCCAATTTTCCCGCAGCACAGCTAGAATGCCACACGGCTTATGCCCATATAATAATTCGAACGGGGAGAACCCCATGGAGGCTTGTGGGACCTCTCGCACTGCGAATAACAGGGGCTCGAGCCATTTATCCCAATTGCGTGCATCCTCGCTTACAAATTTTTTAATTATGGTTTTGAGGGTGCGGTTGAACCGTTCGACTAAGCCATCCGTTTGTGGGTGATAAACGCTGGTACGGATAGGCTTAATTCCCAGTAACCCATACAGTTTGCACAGTGTGCGTGACATAAACGAAGTGTCTTGATCAGTCAGAATCTCTTTGGGGATTCCAACTCGGGAGATGACGCGGAAGAGCGCCTCTGCAATACTACGTGCTGAGATATTGCGAAGAGGCACTGCTTCTGGGTATCGTGTTGCATAGTCCACCAGAACTAAAATAAAGCGATACCCTCGTGTTGACTGATCTAATGGCCCGATGAGATCCATCCCAATTCTTTCGAACGGGGTCTCGATAAATGGCAGAGGGCGCAAAGGCACTTTTGGAATAACCGTTTGATTTACTAACTGGCATTCGCGGCATGCCGTACACTACCTACGGACATCACCACAAATCCCTGGTCAATAGTACCGGGCCATTATTCGGGCTAGTGTCTTATCCTGCCCTAAGTGTCCGGCCACGGAATTAAAGTGAGCTGCCTGGAATATAGATTCCCGGTGGCTCTTTGGGATTAAAAGCTGTGTGATCTGCTCCTTCGTCTGAGTGTCCTGTGTCACTCGGTATAATCTATCCTTAAAAATGGAGAAATAGAGGAAGGATGGGGTGGCGTTTGGCTGGAGCATTTGCCCATCGATTACTCTCACTTGGTCAAACGCATGCCGCAGAGTCTCGTCTCACAACTGCTCTAATGGGAAATCCGTGAGGGATTCCCCGAGAGAGGGAGGAGGAGCCTGCTGCTCCTCACTCTGACGCGGTGATGACGTAGATGGCTCTGTGACAGCTGCTCCCGCCAAAGCCACACCGGGACCTCCCCCTGCTGAACTATGGCAGGACCCACTCTTCACTAAGTGTGTCATTAATTCCCTAAATCCCGGCCAATCAGTCCCCAAAATTATCGAGTGGGTGAGGCGAGGATTAACCGCCACCTGTACTCTAAATTTCTCCCCTTGAAATAGAATGTGGACCGACACTAAAGGGTAGTTGTGAACATCCCCATGCACACACAACACCTTCACCAATTGTGCTCTTCCCAATGCCTCGTCTTGCACCAGGCTTTGGTGGATTGAGGTCTGATTACAGCCGGAGTCCACCAAAGCCTGATACGTATCCCCTTGGATACTTACCGGTGTGCGATACGCTCCAGCCCAATCGAGGGCGGTCCCTGGTGTGTCGGGGATCCGGACCACCACGCCCACCTCCATTGCCAAGCACTGATGCTGGAGATGCCCCGGCTCCCTGCAGTGTCAGCAAACTGGCCCAGGCACTCTCTCTGCACCGGTATTCCGGAGATCACTCACCTGAGGGGGGCGAGACACAGACACGGAAGTAGGAAATGGTAGGACACCGCGGGTGCGGCGGGCCGGCTGGGGTGGAGCCGGCCCTTGCCTCTGCAGTGGGGGAATGGGGCGAGGACGAGAAACAGAAGGGGGGAGAGAGAGAGAGAGGGGAGGGGAGAACGGGAGACATGCTGTCCTGCCATCGGAACGGCTGCCATATGGTCCTCCACCAGCTCGATGGCCTGATCCAGCAATGCTGGGCGATGGCACTGGACCCACTCTGCGGTTCTTTCTGGAAGTCGAGCGACAAATTGCTCCAGCGCCACCAGATCGATGATTCCCTCGGCATCGCGGTTGTCGGCCCTCAGCCACTGGCGGCAGGCATCCCAGAGTTGCTGGCCGAATGTGAACGGCCGGCCGACCGCCCCCAGGCGCAGCGCGCGGAAGCATTGCCGCTGCTGTTGCAGGGTGCAACCCACGCGCTGGAGGACGGCCCTGCGGAGGTCCGCGTAGACCAGCTGGCTGTCAGCGGGGAGCTGTAGTGCGGCCAGCTGCGCCTCGCCCGTTAGCAGGGAGAGGAGGCGCACCGCGTGCTGTTCCACCGGCCAACCCCACACCTCGGGTGCCTGCTCGAAAAGAGCGAGGAAGGTTTCGGGGTCATCCTGCGGACCCATCTTCGTTAGGGTGAGGTGGGGCGGGTCCGTGGCGGTGGTGATCGGGGCCTCCGCCAACGTGAGCAGGTGCCGGAACGCCTGGCGATCTTCCTGTTGTGCCAGCACCAGGGCTTCGAAGCGCTGTTCTTGTTCCTTCCAGAGGGCGATCAGCGCCTGGTGCTGGCTCTGTTGGGCCGTGGCGAGGTCATGGACCAGGTCCTGAAAGGGGGAGGACTCCATGTGGCCGTTCCCTTCTGCACTATCCTGGGTTTCGGCACCACTGTAGAATTATACCAGGTGGGTGGAGCACAGACCCACGGCAAGCCAGAACTGAGTTCTCAATAACTCTTTTTATTTTAGCTTTTCAGCTTTTATAGTCACTCATATATATATATATATATATATATATATATATATATATATATATATATATATGCACTCTGTCTCCTCTTATAGGGCGCAGTCACTGGGGAAGACACAAACACAGGTTAATTCCCATCAGGTGCAGTGATTCTGCCACTTACCTTCCCTGACTCCGCCCTCCCTTCACAGACTGATGCTTGACCACGCCCCCGCTGCCACAGTAGCATATATAAAGAAAAAGCAGTGGGCCTTAGACAGAAGCTTATGGAACACCAAACTTAAGCTTATTATGCATATAAATGTCACCATTTATATTAATAAACTGATAATGATCAGTTAAATAAGACCTGAGCCAGGAGAGGGTCATTCCATTCAGAGCAATGACATTTTCTAGTCTATCATGGAGAATGATATGATCAGTGGTGTCAAAAGCTGCAATAAGGTCAAGCAACACAAGCAAGGAGACACAGCCTTGATCAGAGGCCAGTATTAGGTCATTTACTACTTTAACCAGTGCTGTCTCTGTGCTATAAAGAGGTCTAAATCCTGACTGATACATTTCATGGATGTTATTCCTATGTAGGTGCGAGCATAAGTGCTGTGCCACAGCTTTCTCTAGGATCATGGAGATAAAGGGGAGGTTTGATATTGGTCTATAGTTGGACAGCTGACAGGGGTCGAGGTCAGGTGTTTTTTTGTTTGTTTGTTTTTTAAATCAGGGGTCTGATAACTGATAGTTTAAAGGATTTAGGTACATAGCCAGTGATAAGGGAATAATTTATTATTTTTAGAAGATGTTTGATTGCTACTGGTATTATTTGTTTGAAGAATCATGTAGGTAAGTGATCTATTACACAAGCTGAAGATTTAGATGAAGAAATTAGTGAAGTTCATCTGGTTTCTCTAAGAGGAGTAAAGCATTCTTATCACTGATCTTTGCTATTTTTGTGCTTTGCAACTTCTCCCCCTATGGTTCTTACAGGAACTATGCTATGCATGATCTATAAGAAGGCTTCATATTGGCTGTGTTGCGAGCTGTGCATGCTCATCATAATCCTATGGCAGGGCATTTAGGTCAGGACAAAACACTGAACCAAATAATGGCCCATTTCTATTGACTGAGCATTCACGGTGATGTACGCAGGTGGTGCGTGGCATGTTGTGAATGCCAGCTGGTGAATCTACCGGCCACTGCAAAAGCGCTATTGCACCCTGTACCTTTAATTGAGCTCCCCTTTGAAAGAATTGGTATGAATCTCATCACGCTATTAGATTGATCTGCACGAGGCTATTACTTTGTGTTAGTCTTAGTGGATTATGCAACGCAATACCCAGAAGCAGTGCTTCTATGCAACATTTTTGCATGCAGTGTTGCAGAAGCACTCTTCTGCATTATCTCCCCAGTCAGGATTCCAAAAGAAATCCTGATTGATCAAGGTACAAAATGTATGTCATGCACACTTCACAGACTGTATGAATTGCTGGGGATGAAACTGATTCGTACCAGTGTTTGCCATCTACAAACGCATGGGCTGGTTGAACGATTTCATCAGAAACTTAAAAACATGATTTGTAAGTTTGTTTAAAGGGATGCTAGAAATTGGGACAAATGGCTCAACCCCCTTATATATGCAGTGTGAGAGGTCCTGCAAGCCTCCACAGGGTTTTATCCATTCAAATCATTGTATGGTCGTAAACCTTGTGGCATCCTAGACATCATCAAAATTGGGAGGTGGGACCTTCAAACAGCAGAAACAAAATTTAGTACATTCTTGACCTGAGAACAGAACTCCACATGCTGAGTCACCTAACCCAGGAGAATTTGCTATCGGTGCAAGAACAGCAATCCTGCCTGTATAATTGGTGGGAACAGCTATATGAATTTGCACTGAGAAATAAAGTGCTAATTTTACTGTGCATGTCAAGCTCAAAAATTACTGGCAAACTGTCAAGAGCCCTTTGAGGTCACATGGCGAATTGCGGAAGTCAACTCTGAGGTCAGGCACGTAGATAGTGGAAATATATGGCAAATTTACCACCTCAGTCTCCTGAAACCATGGAGAGAGGAGGTTCCTGTGGCTCTGGTGATGGTTGTTCCTGAGAGGGCAGAGCTGGGACCAGAAGTAAGTCCAAAAAGTGCAGCTCAATTCACCCCGGTTCCCTGTGGAGACCACCTCTCAGACAGCATAAGTTATCAGGTTGCAGGAGGAATTCTGCAATGTATTTTTGCCCCTTTCACAATTGCACTAACCTCATAGACCATCACTTAAAGTCTCCCCCAGGCTGGTGGTGCACAGCCGCCCATAACAGCTCCCCAAACACACAAAAAAAGGCTTGTAATGAACTCAAGACAATGCTTACATGGGAGTAATTGAGAAGTCACAGAGTGAGTGAAGCAGCCTGGTGGTCTTAGTTCCCAAGACCGATGGGACCATCCGGTTCTGTGCAGACTGTAGAAAAGTCAACACGGTGTCTAAATTTGATGCATATCTGATACCTCGCATTGATAAACTGCTCAATCGGTAGGTGTGGCTTGCTTTTACTCAACACTGGACTTAACTAAGGGATATTGGCAGATTCCCTTGACTCCATTATTCCATAAAAATGGCCTTTTCCACTCTGTTTGGGTTACACCAATTTGTCACCCTTCTGTTTGGGTTGTTTTGGGGCCCCAGTGATGTTTCAGCATCTCATGGACAGAATCCTCCATCCCCACAACATGCATGCTCCTACTGATTTAGAAAACATTGTTATTTAATGATTGTAATGATTGCAATGATAGTAATGATTGGCAGTGGCACTTACAACATCTGAGGGCTGTCCTGAGATGGCTGAAGCATACAAGACTCACGGCAAACCTGAACAAGTGTGCAATTGGGCAAGTGGAAGTACAGTATCTGGGCTTTCACTTGGGTCATGGGCAGGTGCATCCCCAAATTGATAAGACTGCAGCAATTACAGCCTGCCCAAGACCTAAGACCTATGGGGGGGTGAGGCAATTCCTGGGGCTGGCTGGCAATTATAGGTTCATGACTAATTTTCTGGATGTCACCAATCTGCTGACTGACCTCACTAAAAGGGAGAAGCAGATCTAGTCCACTGGATGGAGCCATGTGAGTGGGCTTTCACTCAGATTAAAGTGGTTTTGTGTGATGATTGTTAACTTCATCAGAAGCTTCCATGATGGCATGCATGCCAAAGTCTGCATCAGTGGGGAATTAACAGACCCCTTCGAGGTTACCAGCGGTCTGAGGCAGGGATGTATCTTGGCATCAACCGTATTCATCCTGTTCTTCTCCTATGTTTTTCATCATGCTCACAAGTCAATGCAAGACTTTGGCCTGGACATACGCCACAAGATGGACAGCAAGCTGTTCAACCTGCACCACCTCTAGTCTAAATCCACTACAACATCTAGGCTTAGTGACTTTCTATATGCTGACAATGCAGCGCTATACACTTCCACCCAAGACTCTTCAAAACGCAGCCACAGCATTGCACAACTTGTGCAAATCGTGGGGCCTGAACATCAGTAAGCCCAAAATGGAAGTCATGCATGCTCAGTGCTCTGAACCACCCCCGATCCTGCTTGACAACTTCCAGTTGAAGAGAACACATAGCTTTACCTACCTTGGAGGAGAACTAACAGATGACGGCGACCTAATGCCTGAAATCAAGAAACGCATAAATCGTGCTCCGTTCGTCTTCCACTCCCTCGACTCTAGATGCTGGAGCAGGGATGGCTTGTCCATTTCAACCAAGCTGAAGGTGTATAACTCCATCGTTCTTCCAACACTACTCTACGGAAGTGAAATCTGGCCGATGCTCGCCAAGCAGCTCCACATTTCAGAGGTGTTTCATCAACTGTCCTTATGTTGCTTGCTCAACATCAAGTGGTGGCATCACATCATGAACACTGAGGTCTTCAGACATGCAAAATTAACCGCCGTAGAGATGATCATCCGAGGCAATAGGCTCCGCTGGTTGGGCCATGTCTGCAGAATGGACGACACCCGGATGCTGAAGCAACTTCTCTTCAGTGAGTTAGCACAGGGTTCAAGGCCAAGGGATCAACCAAAGAAATGCTGGAAAGACTGTGTAAAAGATGACTTGAAGGCTTCTGGCTTCAACAAAGACTGGCATGATATTGCCCTTGACGGAAAGCCCTGGCGCTCCAACATCTGTTGGGGAAAAGCACTCTCAGAATGCAACCTCGAAGATCGCTGGCAGGCCAGATGGGCGAGACGGCATGGGGGGACCCCAATTGTCAAACCTGACGTGGATTATATGCGATGCAATGCGGTGTGTGTGGGTGCCTGCTGTTGCCTTCACCTGACTTTTCTCTTCCTTTTGTTTTGTACACTGATGTGTCAGACAGAGGGCTGGGGGCAGTTTTGTCCCAGGTGGTAGAGGGGGAGGAGTTCCCAGTGCAGTACATGAGCTGCAAGCTCTCATTGCGAGAGTCTAAGTACAGCGCCATCGAGAAGGAGTGTCTGGCCATCAAGTGGGTGGTCTTCACTCTCCGGTACTACCTGCTAGAATGCCCTTTCACCCTTCATTCTGACCATGCCCCGCTCTAGTGACTCCACCGCATGAAGGATGCCCTTTAAGTTTGAAGTGACCCACAAGCCAGGGGCACAGATGGTGGTGGCGTATTACTGCTCCTGCCGGGGGGGAGTCAACTGCAGGCTGGATGGCTTCCTGGCCTGAGTCAGGTGGTGGAGGTATGTGGCAGCAGGGCTGGGGTCAAGCATTGGCTGTGAACAGTGAAAAGTTAGGGGAACCAGCAGGTAACACATAATGAGTTTAACCTGTGTTTGATTACTGGCAATTTACCCTTGTGTGTTTTTCTGTGTTTTTTTTTTTTCAGAGAGAGAAGCTAGTAGTCATAGAGAGAGAGCTGAGCTCCCCAGCTCAGTGTTTGTGTTTGAATATGCGTGCATATGTGGTAGAATTGAAGTCACTGAAAAGTGAGCATAATGGGGAATAAAAACACACCTTGCATTGTCAAGTCTGTCTCCCAGTTCCTCATTCCCTAGCCCATGAGAATGCTACACTAATGTTGTGGCAAATGGATATAGTAAATACTCTCTAATGCAATATGAATGTGACTGCTACCTGCAAAGAATTTCACACAATCTACAAAAGCTAAAAACTTGTCTCAAGTCTTCCTGCTCTCCACTACCTGTTTAAGGTATGTGGTATGAATAGTTCATTAGTGACTATGCTAAAATGCACTACAGATGCATGTGTACAGTTGTTGGCTCAATTAGTTTCAATTAATTAATTAACTACTTAATTAGTTCAAGAGATGCATGAGAGACATGGATCAAGGGAGAAAGGGGGCTCACAGAGACCGTTTGTGTATAGGGTGCAGAATTCTGTGCTATACCCCTGACCCCGCCTCTTTGCTCTAACTTCCTGCCACATGTTTCTCTTCATGTACATGATATTTAGATTTTGAGCAAATTAATTACAATTAATTATAATTAGGTATAATCAATATGTATAATGACATTATTAAAATTATTTGAATTGTCATTTATTCACTGTTCATGTACTAATACTTTATTGAATATTAATTATATATCCCATTAATGTAAGCAAATGCTAATGCTAATAAACATTACAATATCTGTTTCAGTGCAAAATGTCAGTCTTTATGTCGTAGTCATCATAAAACCTGCTTTAGCTCCTGATTGGTTCATTCCTGCTCTGGCTATGTGCAGGCTCCACCCCTGATCGACACTTTTCAGTTTGTATCTATGTACTGAAGTATTTGTTGTTGTTTTGTTTTGCATATTTACAAAGTATGGATTCATATTCATGCTGCAACATGTTTTATAGTTCTGTGCTCTTTCATACACTAGTTTGCTACAGGGACACAGTTGCAATAACATCGTTTCAGTGGAATGTTAAATTATAACTTAAAACATACACTGGCCCTGTAGTAGGCTAAATATTGGAATTTTTTTATGAATGGGTCACATAGAGAACTCACTGAAACATGCTACAATAAAGTAATACAGCTATTTTTATCCCAGCCAAAGTCACTAGCTCTTTCCACAGCAACCACAAACTCAGACTCAGAGCTTAAAATACTTTAATTTTAATATAACATAATGTTAATGTATTGAATTTCAGATTCATTTTACAGACATGTTGCTATTTTCTGCACTGATCTTGTTCTTTTAGAGCTGATAATGATTTTGCTTGTAACTTCACTGTTCACTTGAATTTGAGCTTCTGCTCAAAGTTTAGGAGGTTTCAGTGAAATCCGACATGATCTCATCTCAGTGTCGGAGCAGGAACAAGGCCCCCTTGTCCACTTTCTGCCCCTTTCACTTACCCTAATTACCCCAGCGTGGTGGGATTTAACCCCAAGGGAAACACCAAACGTCTGCACAGCGAATGTTCCCATAATGAAAAGTCTTCTCATGGAGAAAAAGAACGACTCAGAGCTGCATGGGCTTTTATTTGGAGGGATTCATTACACTGAAAACAATAACTACTTCCTCTTAGTAACAACAGAAAAGCACACTAAAAGCTAAACGAAAATATTATTTACAGCAAAACACCTGAAGCGAGAAAATCTTGATCTGACTTTATCTTTTTTCTTTTAATTATTTTGTTCCTGTTATTTTATTACAGATGTTTTATATTTCTGTTCTGTATTAAAACAACAGCAAATTGTCACATCTGTACCTGCTAACACTAGACTCCACTTCCCAGCATTCACAGCAGCCTTCAAATATGGCCAACCTAAACTACAACACCCATCCTGCACTTCACTGCTCACTGTCCCCTGATTACACACACCCAGACTCGATCACCACAGCACACCATGCAAGCACTTTCACAGCACATAGAGTTTGCGGAGGAAATGCTTAGTGTTCTGTCTGACTTCATCAAGCCTTTTGTTTAGTGCATTGGTTTGTATGCTGCTTTTTTGACAATGCCTTTGATATTCTGCTTGTGCTTCACCTGAGTTTTGCTCATGATTTGAATTTGTCTTCCATTTTTTCTTAATAAACTCTGTTTCTACTTTTATATTTGCCTGTCACCTGCATTCCTGACACAATGGTGAGAAGAATAATTTTCATGAATTTAAAATATAGCTCAAAGTGAAGTAAAAATAAAATGAAAAGGAGAGAAACGTTGTCAAAAATAAAATAGGAAAATAACAGAAAAATGCTACAAACAATAGCAGTGACAGGAAAATAACAGTATAAAATGTATAAATATATTTATAATTAAGAAATTATGAAAATGGCAAAATATGATAAATGTAATTTAAAAGTAAAAACGTAAGTAAAAGTAGGGAAAATAAAAGTTTAATGTAAAAGTGAAAAACCTGTCTGGGTAAGAGGGAGTGTGTGTGTGTGTTTAAATCTTTTAAATCCATTTACATCTTGACAGCAAAACTTCCTCCCTCCCTATTATGATTTATTGGAGTCCACCTTTTAAACAAAAACACGTCATTTTAACATCACAGAGATTAAATCTTAAAATTTTACGAGGTGAAATATGTGACATTTTTACCAGGTTTTGTTCATTTACAACAGCAATAAACCACAAAGATGTTTTGTATTTCATTAATGTAATCAAGTCAATAAAGTGAATGCTTTATTAAACTCTTTACGAAGGACATAATTTAAGTATTAAAAATAATACACAAGATTAATTTAATCTTTAACATACTGACTGCTGCAGTTTATGTGAAAGCAAGTGAAAAATAAATGATAGAGGCAAGTAATAAACACTCTGTGTGTGTGTGTGTGTGTGTGTGTGTGTGTGTGTGTGTGTGTGTGTGTTAGGGTGGTGTGATGAAGCAGAGTTCCTAGGAACTGAATACTGTTATTATTTTCCTAAAACAGTACCTCCCAAAGTGTCCGTGGTACAAGTCAGTGTGAATGAACTGTTATTATGGAAGCAATAAATTAGAACAAGCACATTAATATAAAGCTATGATTTGTAGCTGCACTACTGTCAGAGCTGCTGTTATAGAAAACGAATCAAGAACATCTGACCAATCACAATCCAGAATTCAGTGGTGCTGTGTAGAGAATGACACTGAGATGCTGAGCTTAATACTGCACTGTAAGCAGATATTTAAAACCTGCAATACTATCATGTTTTTGTGATCCATTATGCTAATACTATAGCGTGTCAGATATTCTGTGCCACTGGTTGCTGTGTGATATTTTACCGTCTGGAATGTGAAGCTGTACAAACAGAAAGCCATCATCTCCATGTTTGCACTGGGATTTCATTATCTGAGAAAACAGTCTCCCGGCTCAGATAAGAGTCCAGCTATAACCCTCAGGATCAGGTTTTACAATTCCCACATCTGTCTTCTGAAGCGCGAGACTGTGTTTTTATGTTTACATTTTATACAATGAAATGCAATAAGAAGCTGCAAAAACACTGAAATCTCCTTTGTATGATCAGATGTCCAAAGTCATAGACAACATCTGTCGAGGTCAGACATCAATCAGGACATTTGCTTTAACATACACGCTGCATTTTTCCAAAATAAGAAAGTGCATTAACTACTGTTACAGCATGATGTTACATGAAGTCTTGAGGTTAATGACACATGAACATTCTGGATTGTGATTGGTCAGAAGAAGATGATTAATTTTCTGTAACCACAGCTATGGTAATCATGCAGCTGCAAATCCCAGGTTTCTATTAACGGGCTTGTACTTAAGTTGTTGGGTAAGCATGGAGACAGACAGTCAAAACAAGAGTCATAACCTGAGCGAGACAAGAAATAGGAAACCGCAGCATGGCACATACAACAGAGACTTAGCAACGAGACAAAGGACAATTAGGACTTAAGTAGGGAAGTAATGAAGGCGAAAACACAGAACAGGAGAGTGTGATCAAAAAGCAAGCAATAGCTTGACAGGGTCATGTGATCTGGTTGCAGTCTGTGGGGCTGGTGGGAGCTGAAGTCCAATGTGGCCATATCACAGCCAAAGCCAGCTCTGATGTGACATCTTATAGCTTTTACAATAACAGCTTATTCACAGGGATTCAACATTAAGATTTTTTAAAATGGTTGATCTGGTGAAGTTTTCTTGAAGTAAAGTGGTGTTTATTTAACATTTATGGAAAGACTCTCAGCACTTTCTATAGCTGGAATTTAAAGTTTTTCAACTTCAGGGCAAATGAGTTTATGTTGGGTTTTTTTGTGGTTTCTTCATAACGTGACAAGTTGCATTTCTTTTGTTCATTTTGTTTTGTTTTGTTGTATTACAGTAACATCCAGAAAGAAGAACAAAGGGTGGTGAGGGACTGACTGTTTGTAGGTGCTATTGCTGGGCTTCAGTCATGTAACTTTTCTTAGCGGCTTTACCGGAAGTGAAATAGCTGGTGGTCTAAACGGCTGCCGTAGTGCAAACAACTAGCGATAACTTATCAGAGTATGCTCGTAATCTAGAAGCCACTGCTCGCTTTAGATATATTCAGGAGATTGCTATGTGCAATGGAATCGACCCCTATAGTCTGGGAAAGAGGGATTTATCATACGATCTTGAAAACCACTCTTCAGTCGAGTTCCCCGACATTTCGAACTATCTGGTGTTGCAGACATCCTTCTACACCGCAAAACAGATGAAAGCGTGGAAGAGTATGGAGGCTTACAACTTTTTTGTATGTGGCTGGGTAAAGGACCTCGGTATCAAGTCACTGCCGAATGAATCCTGTATTGTTTTTGCCCATGTAAGTATGGGGTTTTTTAAGCTTTTCGTTCAAGTCTTTACAACGAAGCGCTGCAAGTTGAAGTGTAAACAAACAACAGATAGCTTGATTCTCACTTGTGTTCACTCTTATCTCTCAGGTAAATCATTCACAAAGATCATCAGAAACCCCTTTAAAGACCTGGATCTTAGTTAAACAAGATGGAGAAGTGATCACGGCGCATTGTAACTGTATGGCTGGGTAAGAATTTTGTCACGACCTTCATGCATATGGACTTTGTGAGGAGTAAACAAAGAAACAGCTGGGGACTTTAGCGCTTCGTGACTAAAAAAGTACCATAAAATAACGACACATAGCAAGAAAAGTCCTTGGAAAACACTAAGGACATAGCTGAGAGGGATATACAAACCTTTCACGAAGTGATTACTGCAAACTTGAGCATGCTTCGACTCGGCTCCCTTCGATTTCAGTGAGAGGTTCAAAAGCCACCTTTCTCGATGTCTTTTTGTGAAATCCTGTGTTCATTCACACTTTTTTATTAGTTCACGGGGAACCCTGAAGAAACTTTTATCAGTTTCACGGTTTGATCAATTCAAACATCCTAAAACAATGCAAGTGTAAGGCATTTTTCATGCGAGCAATGCACCTTCTCCATAAAAAACGCTTTGTCAGCTGAGCTTTGGTAGACCACCAGCTAAAGTTTTGAATAACTAATGAGGCTGATGTGATGTCACGTGAAACCCAGCAATAAAATAAGGAAGAATAGGAACAACTTATTTCACAGACCTTCCACAACATTAACCATAACTATAAATGGATTTAAAAAAATTGTGCCACTTTTTGCAAATTGCAGTGATATCCATCCATCCATCCATTATGGATCCATCCATCCATCATCTATACCGCTTATCTGTTAGGGTTATGGAGGAAGCTTGAGCCAATTCCAGCTTACTTTGGGCAAGAGGCAGGGTACACCCTGGGCACATCACTAGTCTGTTACAGAGACAAATAACCATTCACACTTATGGGCAGTTTAGAGTAGCCAGTTGACCTAATGCACATATCTTTGGACTGTGGGAGGAAACCAGAACACCCAGAGGAAACCCACGGGAAGAACATGCAGACTCCCCACAGAAAGGTCCAAGTTAGCCACAAAGTTCGAACCCAGAACTTTCTGTTATGAGACAACAGCGCTAACCACTGCACTAACAAATTGCAGTGGTATAAAAGGAATAAAATATTTTAGGATATGCTTCTATAAGAAAATGCTAGCAAGCTAAATCTTTAAATAAATAAATGTTCTACTTGGGAACCTCTCTGATAGTCTCTGTTGTTCTTTGAAAGGAATTTTGAGTTTCTGCAGAAGAATAAACCAAAGCATCCATCATACTTCTATATTTAGCTTTTCTGTATTTATGATCTATATGTGGGTAAATAAGCGACAGTGAATAAATATATGTTGTATATAACTAGAAATGATGACACTGAGGATGCTGATGCTCTTTTACAGTTAAAATGCTGACCAATGAGAGACAGAGAACCACAGAGGAGGCAGAGTATAAAAGAGCTGATCCAGAATAGTCAAGTTTGTGTAAATGAAATGTACTGCATTTATTTTTATTAATGAAGCAGATATTTGAGATGAGGGTTTTTCACACAAACACTCTGGACTCAGTTTCACAGTCAGTATGAGTTTTTGATGAGTAAATGAAGGTGAGACAGATCTTGACTGTGAGCTTGTGTTATCTGTGTACTGAACAATTAAAGCACAATGTAATGTTTGAAGACGAGACACACGATACGCGACTTTTTCACAAGCACTCAAGCTGAATGTGAGTGTAAAAGATCCTGCATTTTTAACCTGTCTGACCTCCCATTTCTCTCCTCCACATCTCTCCCTCTCTCTTTCTCTCTCTCTATTCGTTTAAGGTTTATGGTCCTGTGGTCCAGGTGGAATGGGGTTTGGGGGTTAAAAGCTCTTTTATTGCAGTGTTTCTGAAGCCAGCACAAAGAAACAAGAGAGCAAGTTTAAAAGATGAGAACATGAGATAAGCGCTTCAGTTCCTCCTGAAACATTCTGTACACGAACATATGACTGTGGTGAGGAAAGAAAAGATCTATCTATCTATCTATCTATCTATCTATCTATCTATCTATCTATCTATCTATCTATCTATCTATCTATCTATCTATGCTCTTGTGTATATACTATTGTGAGAATGCACAGATCATTTACACTCAAACATTTAAGTATAGTTACATAAGCTCTCTATTTTTCTTTTGTCTCTTAGTGTGTGTGTGTGTGTGTGTGTGTGTGTATGAGAGAGAGAGAGAGAGATGTGATCAAATGTCCCCGGTGATCCAGGACAGTCTCAGTAAATGGGACAGATGAAATTTTAAACCCCTGATGATGGCAGTGGTCTGAGGCAAATGATGTACACACTCACTCATGGCACTCAGACTGAAACACACTTACTTACGTATTAACACATTTGCTGGCAGAGTGACACACACATAATAAAACACTCCCTCTGACTGTAACACACTGTACCTCATAATGAACCACACTCTCTCAGACTGTATCACACTCACTGAGACTGTATCACACTTACTGAGTGTGTTACACAATTTGCTAAGACTGAAACACATTCACTGAGACTGTAGCACATTTTGCTCAGATTTTAACAGACTCACTGACACTGTAACACACTTTGCTCAGATTTTAGGAGACTCACTGAGACTGTAAAACCCAGTGAGACTGTTACACACTCACTGAGACTGTAGCACGCTTTTCTCAGACTGTAACAGACTCACTGAGACTGTAAAACCCACTGAGAGTGTAGCACACTCACTGAGACTGTTAGACACTTTGCTCAGACTGTAACACACTCACTGTGACTGTAACACACTTTGCTCAGACTGTAACACAATCAGTGAGACTGTAACACACTTTGCTCAGACTGTAACACACTCACTGACTGTTACACACTCACTGTGACTGTAACACAATCAGTGAGACTGTAACACACTTTACTCAGACTGTAACACACTCAATGAGACTGTAACACACTTTGCTCACACTGTAACACACTCACTGTGACTGTTACACACTCACTGTGACTGTAACACGCTTTGCTCAGACTGTAACACAATCAGTGAGACTGTAACACACTTTGCTCAGACTGTAACACACTCACTGTGACTGTTACACACTCACTGTGACTGTAACACACTGCTCAGACTGTAACACATTCACTGTGACTGTAACACACTTTGCTCAGACTGTAACACAATCGGTGAGACTGTAACACACTTTGCTCAGACTGTAACACAATCGGTGAGACTGTAACACACTCACTGTGACTGTAACACACTTTGCTCAGACTGTAACGCACTGACTGTGACTGTTACACACTCATTGAGACTATACCACATTCACTGAGACTGTAACATACTTCACTCAGACTGTAACACACTCCCTGAGACTGACATTCACTGAGCCTGTTACACGCTCACTACTCAGACTGTAACACACTCAAATTGTAACACACTTTGCTCAGATTGTAACAGACTCACTAAGACAGTGACACATTCAATGAGACAATAACACTCACTGAGACTGTTAAGCACTCAATGAGACTGCAACACACTTTGTTCAGACTGTAACAGGCTCACCGAAAGTGTAACACAATTGAATTACAAAAAGAAAGAAAGAAAGAAAGAAAGAAAGAAAGAAAGAAAGAAAGAAAGAAAGAAAGAAAGAATATTTTAAGTCAAAATCTGCTATGTGGTTAGTTGAAGCAGATATTTTCAGCCACTAATCATCATCAGCTCCCAGCTTTAACACACTTCATAAATCTAATTTCTACACACACACACACACACACACACACACACACACACACACACACACACACAGAGAGAGAAAAAAAAACCCCACTGCTGTAGAATAAAATGATGAAGTGTTCATGTCACACTGGAACGTCTTCACACACTTCTCCAAACACTCGTCTGCATTTTTTCATCCCACATTTCATCCAGCACTGGAGTTTTTCTGTGCCTGAACTTGTGTGTGTGTGTTGTTTAATGTCTTCTCCTCACATACACTCACTTGTTTCTGATGGATGATTTGTGAGTGAATCAGACACATTACTGAGAAAAAGAAACAACAGAATGAGATTAAACAGATCTGCGTGTGTGTTCAGTGGGAGAAAGTGGAAAAAAAGAGGAATTTTGCCGTTGTGTCTCCGAGTCTCTATGTAAACATGACAGTGTCTCTCCTACGACTTGTCTCACTTTTCTCACTCATCCTTCTCTTCTCATCTCTCTTACTCTGCTCCTCACTTTCATCTCGGCTCATCTGTTCACACCAGAATCACGCGTTTAAATCAAATGTGCAGCAATAATTTAAAAAATTATTTTCTAAATAAATGTTGTCATCAGGTAGCAGTGAGCCATTTTTTATGTCTCATTTTATGCTTGTTTCTGAGGGAGGGATCAAGGAAGGAATGAAGGACAGGAACATGTGAGAATGTTTGTTTTTCTTCTTCAGATTGTTTCTATTTTTGTACAAGTACAGAATGCATAAGTATTGGAATACAATGCTGTTATACTAAATATCAGCACCCTTGGAATTCACCTTTCAAATTCGTGGACTGGAACTAACTGTTGCATCACAAACAGTATCAATCCATAATAAACAATATTAATTTGTATTAAACATTTAAAAATGTAAGATTTTCTAAATGTTTTACCATAATGCAGGCTCTCTCACCTCTCTTTCACACACAACTATAAATGAGCAATTGAATTATATTATATTGTGATATTATTATATTGTGAATTATTCTTAATTATCACTTAGTCATTTTCTATTTCCAAAACAACTTCAGCAGTAGAAAGGCATTGTATTAAACCAAGTGAAGAACTAAAAGTCAAGTTAATGTGTTCCAAACACTCTTTGAAGGTCCTTTTTCTTAAAATAATCAACTGGATTTCAGATAGGACTGTAAGACCGATGATGTGGACAAACAGCAAACAATGTCTGACTTTTACACAAGAAAAACTGGACAGTAAACCAAAAGGATGTGTACTTCCTCTCTTGAGTGGTCCCAATATTTTGAATATTTGCTTTCAATTCTTTGGACAGATGCTTTTGGTACTTTCAGTGATTTGAGAATGACTCCTAAGGAGGAAGAGACTTTGTGGAGGACCACATTGAGCACCCCCCAGGTCTTAGCTGAGTTGACATAAGTGCAATTAACTCCTAATTATGACAACTGGCCAATCAGAAGCTTCTACACTTAGGTCCAAATGTATTTGCACAACAACATAATTTTCATAACTTTGATTGTGTATGCCACCACAATGGATTTGAAATGAAGCTACTGAGATGTGATTGAAGTGTTTAACAAAATTATTGCATTAACCATTGAGGAATTACAGCCATTGTTTTATATAATACATCCATTTTCACAGGCTGAAGAGTAATTGGACAAACTAATATCATTATAAATATCAGCATCCGTTTAAATACTTGGAAGCAAATACATTACAGTCAATGACTGCCAGAAATCTGGAACCCTTGGACATCACTAAATGCCGAGTTTCCTCCCATGAGATGCTTCACTGTGCCAAAACCCTAAGAATCCAGAGATATCTTTTTAAATTCTTGCAAGAATCTGGATCATATCTGGAGGCTTTGGACAACACCATGATTGGAGAGTACCCAACATGGATTTCATCATATATGGGTCATAGTTTGACATATCTGGGCAAAACCATCTCTGGATTCTGGGGTATTTTGTGCAACGCTTTGCCAGGCCTTTACTGCAGCCACTTTCAGTTGCAGCTTCTTTGTGGGTCTTTCTGCTTTCAGTTTTGTCTTCAGTTATTGAACATCATGCTTAAAAAGCTCAATCTGGTTGACTGACTAAGCCATTTAAGAAAATTCCATTTCCTTGCCTTAATAAGCTTTTGGGTTTCTTTCTCTGTATGTTTTGGGCATGGGCATCGCCACCATTGAATGTGAAGGAGACGTGTCCCCTTCACATTTCATAATTCTTCATTTGGACCCCCCCACACACATTTAACATAAAATATTAGTTCATCCAGCGCTGTTTCTCTTGCTTCGTGAAAGAATCCATTCCACTTGATCGATAAGAGAATACACATCCCACTGAAAATCCACTCTGGGTTTTCCGGGCGTTACCTACAACAACTCACCACAAGCAAGTGAAGTGAATCTCAGTGCAAGCAAAGAAATTTTGGTGCAAGGTGCAGCTGCTCGAAAGTGGAGGAGGTAACGTCAGCCCCATTGCCACATCACAATGTCTAGCTTTTGCTAAAACCTTATTCTTTGGTATATGCCCTCAAAATTAACCCTAGGCCACGTTAAATTAATCTCATCTCATCTCATTATCTCTAGCCACTTTTTCGCCCATAGTCAGCTGGGATAGGCTCCAGCTTGCCTGCATTAAATTAATGTTCAACTAAACAATGAAATAAGCTTAGCCTAATGGGGTATTCTTGTTTGATGATGAATTGTTTGCAATATTTGCTCCCTCCCCAGACACAATGGACATAAGGAAATTCTTTACAAAGAAGTGGAAAGTAAGTCAAAATTTCCCCACAGGACAGGTTTTTTTTTGTCCCAATGGAAATGTTAGTGCAGTTAGCTGGCTAGTCAATGTTAGGAGATGTATCAGCTAGCTTAATGTTAGCTATCATTTAACTCAAACCCAGTAGGGCGACCTTATTGTAATGCCAAGAATGAGGTCAAGTCTGCTCTGATGATATTTATTGATTCCCTGTTGTGATTTGAAGAACTTGTTTTGTCTGGTCTTTGCCAGTTTTCTGGAAAGTAACATGGGAAATCAGTGTATGGAGAAGGAATAGTAGAAAGGAAAGCAATGGAGAGAGATAGATGTTATTCCAGGTGGATTGTGAAGGAAAGGGGGATAAAAGTTATGAAGTGGTAGAAATTAAGGTGGTACCAATGTAAGAAGGGGTTATATCTATAAATCTATTTGTTACAACCCTGATTCCAAAAAAGTTGGGACAAAGTACAAATTGTAAATAAAAATGGAATGCAATAATTTACAAATCTCAAAAACTGATATTGTATTCACAATAGAACATAGACAACATATCAAATGTCGAAAGTGAGACATTTTGAAATTTCATGCCAAATATTGGCTCATTTGAAATTTCATGACAGCAACACATCTCAAAAAAGTTGGGACAGGGGCAATAAGAGGCTGGAAAAGTTAAAGGTACAAAAAAGGAACAGCTGGAGGACCAAATTGCAACTCATTAGGTCAATTGGCAATAGGTCATTAACATGACTGGGTATAAAAAGAGCATCTTGGAGTGGCAGCGGCTCTCAGAAGTAAAGATGGGAAGAGGATCACCAATCCCCCTAATTCTGCACCGACAAATAGTGGAGCAATATCAGAAAGGAGTTCGACAGTGTAAAATTGCAAAGAGTTTGAACATATCATCATCTACAGTGCATAATATCATCAAAAGATTCAGAGAATCTGGAAGAATCTCTGTGCGTAAGGGTCAAGGCCGGAAAACCATACTGGGTGCCCGTGATCTTCGGGCCCTTAGACGACACTGCATCACATACAGGCATGCTTCTGTATTGGAAATCACAAAATAGGCTCAGGAATATTTCCAGAGAACATTATCTGTGAACACAATTCACCATACCATCCGCCGTTGCCAGTTAAAACTCTATAGTTCAAAGAAGAAGCCGTATCTAAACATGATCCAGAGAAGACGTCTGCACTTCTCTGGATCATGGCTGAGCCATGCATGGCTGCATAGAAGAAGGGTCCGGGTACTGAACTGGCCAGCCTGCAGTCCAGATCTTTCACCCATAGAAAACATTTGGCGCATCATAAAACAGAAGATGTGACAAAAAAAAGACCTAAGACAGTTGAGCAACTAGAATCCTACATTAGACAAGAATGGGTTAACATTCCTATCCCTAAACTTGAGCAACTTGTCTCCTCAGTCCCCAGACGTTTACAGACTGTTGTAAAGAGAAAAGGGGGTGTCTCACAGTGGTAAGCATGGCCTTGTCCCAACTTTTTTGAGGTGTGTTGTTATCATGAAATTTAAAATCACCTAATTTTTCTCTTTAAATGATACATTTTCTCAGTTTAAACATTTGATATGCCATCTATGTTCTATTCTGAATAAAATATGGAATTTTGAAACTTCCACATCATTGCATTCTGTTTTTATTTACAGTTTGTTCTTTGTCCCAACTTTTTTGGAATCGGGGTTGTATACTCATCTGTAAATGCTACTGTAGTACCACTATTGCATGTAGGCTGACAAAACTGCACTTGTTCGTTGTGTGACGTTATCCTTTATGTGTCATTGCTTGACACAGTGTAATTTTGTGTTATGAAGACTGCATGATGCCATGCCATTTTTGTTATGAATATCACTAAATCGGAAAAAAGTATAATGCACCCACTAAAGCCACTGTTGGTGGTTAAGAAAATTGCACCTCTTCATTGTGTGAAGTTATTTTTTATGTGTCACTGTTGCTTGACACAGTGTGATTTTGTGTTATGAAGTTTGCATGATGCCATGTCATGCCTGTTCATTGTGTGAAATTATGAATATTCTTATTTTTAAACATACAGTTGAGTGTCACTATTGCTTGGCACAGTGGCATGTTGTGTTACATCTAAAAATAAATAAAAAAGGAAACACAAAATAAAAAGTAAAATGCACCCATAAAGTCATTGTTGGTGATAAATTGTGTCACATTCATCTCATTATCTTAGGCATAGCAGTGGGTTTGCATATATGGACTAGTTGAATGAGGACTTATTGCTAAGTCTCTAAAATAGTCATTGAATTAAGTGACTTTTGTAGGTAAAATTAGGTGTTTAACAACCTGTTAAAAATACACCAGAATGCAGGAAATGACATCTAATTAATTAAAAGTTTTCTGGGGGAGGACCCCCAGACCCGCTGCCAGTGTGTCCCCCCTGCATTAAAAATGCTTCTGACGCCTCTGGTTTTGGGTCATTATCCATCCATACTGTGAAGCAGCATCCTATCGGTTTTGCAGAATTTGACTGAATCTGAGCAGAAAGTCTCATCTCATTTCATCTTATTATCTCTAGCCACTTTATCCTGTTCTACAGGGTCGCAGGCAAGCTGGAGCCTATCCCAGCTGACTACGGGCGAAAGGCATGGTACACCCTGGACAAGTCGCCAGGTCATCACAGGGCTGACACATAGACACAGACAACCATTCACACTCACATTCGCACCTACGGTCAATTTAGAGTCACCAGTTAGCCTAACCTGCATGTCTTTGGACTGTGGGGGAAACCGGAGCACCCAGAGGAAACCCACGCGGACACGGGGAGAACATGCAAACTCCACACAGAAAGGCCCTCGCCGGCCACAGGGCTCGAACCCGGACCTTCTTGCTGTGAGGCACCAGCACTAACCACTACACCACCGTGCCGCCCCTGAGCAGAAAGTATAGCTCTAAAAACTTCAGAGTTCATCCTGCTATCAATACATCAATATATACCAATCAGCCATAACATTATGACCACTGACAGGTGAATAACATTGATTATCTCATTACAGTGGCACCTGTCAAGGGGTGGGATATACGTATTAGGCAGCAAGAGAACAGTCAGTTCTTGAAGTTGATGTGTTGGAAGCAGGAAAAATGGGCAAGCGTAAGGATCTGAGTGACTTTGACAAGGGCCAAACTGTGATAGCTAGATGACTGGGGGTGAGCATCTCCAAACTGGCACATCTTGTGGGGTATTCCCGATATATAGTAGTTAGTACCTACCAAAAGTGGTTCAAGAAAGGACAATTGGTGAACTGGCGACAGGGTCATGGGTGTCAAAGGCTCATCGATTCACAAGGGACATGAAGGCTAGCCCATATGGTCCAATCTCACAGAAGATCAACTGTAGCACAAACTGCTGAAAAAGTTAATGCTGGCTAAATCTGTGGGATTGGATCATATGGACTAGCTTTCATGCCCCGTGCAAAACAATGAGCCTTTGACACCCATGACCTGTCAGTGGTCATAATGTTATGGCTGATCAGTGTATCACATCATCAATAAACACTAGTGACCCAGTTCCACTGGCAGCCATATACAGTATGTCCATGTCCACCATGTTTGACAGATGATGTAGTATGTTTTGGATCATGAGCCCTTCTTTTCCTTTTCCATACTCATCTCTTCCCATCTTTCTGGTGCAAGTTAATCTTGGGTTCATCTGTCCAAAGAATCTTGTTCCAGAACTGAGCAGGCTTTCTAGCAAAGTTTGATCTGTCCTTTCTGTTCTTGAGTGTTAGTGGTTTGCATTTTGAGGTAAACACTCTGTATTTACCTTCATGAAGGTGTCTCTTCATTGTAGACTTTGACAACGATGTGCCTCGAGAGTGTTCTTGACTTAGCTAGATGCTGTGAACGGGGTTTTCTTCACCAAGGAAAGAATTCTACAGTCATCCACTTTAGTTTTCTTCCATGGTCTTCCAGGCCTTTTAGTACTGCTGAGCTTGCCAGTACATTCCTTCTTTTTAAGGCTGCACCAAGTTGTTGATTTGGCCACTCTTAAAGTTTCTGCTATCTCTCTGATAGTTCTTCCCCCCCCCCCCCCCCCCCCAGCCTAACGGTGGCCTCCTTCACATGCATTGACACCTCTTTGGACTGCATATGAGAGCTCCCATGAACAGCTGCCAAACGCAAATTCAACACTTGGAATCAACTTTAGGCCTTTTATCCCCTTAATCTGTCATGAAATAATGAGGAAACGGGCCATAACTTTTCATGAAACTACTTATCAGATAATTTCCCAATTACGTTTGAGCCTTTCCAAATGTGAAATGTGAAAATGGAGGGACTGTTAAAAATGACTGTAATTCCTAAACAGTTAATGCAATGTTTTTGTTAAACTCCTCAAATTAAGGCTGAAATTCTACATTTCAATCACATCTTGATTACTTCATGTCAAATCTATTGTAGTGTACAGAGATAAAAATATGTTAATTGTGTCACTGTTTAATTGCTTATGTACCTGACTGTAAATATCACTGCATAAATTTCTGGAATCTTCCAGACTGTTTAAAGAGACATTTCTTGGTGTGTGTAAACATTTGACCCACTGGATTTCTAATATAATGAATTAAAGCTGAAATAAATCAGACTCCCCCTCCTAGAACTGCCACCTTATTGTGGTGGAGGGGTTTGTGTGCTTGAATGATCCTAGGAGCTATGTTGTCGGGGGCATTATTGCCCCTGTCAGGGTTTCCCAAGGCAGACAGGTCCTAGGTGACAGGCCAAACCAAGAGCATTTCACCAAAACCCTTATGGAGAAACCATCGAGGACCATGACGTCACCCAGTATGGCGCAGCCGGGGCCCCACCCTGGACCCAGGCCTGGGGTTGGGGCTTGTATGCGAGCGCTTGGTGGCCGGGCCTTTGCCCATGGGGCCCGGCCGGGCTTAGCCCAAAGAGGTGACATGGGCCCGACCTCCTGTGGGTTCACCACCCACAGAGGTAGCAGTAGGGGACTGGTGCAGTGTGGATTGGGTGGCAGTCGAAGGCAGGGGCCTCGACGACCTGATCCCCGGACACAGCAGCTAGCTGTTGGGACATGGAATGTCACTTCGCTGGGGGGGAAAGAGCCTGAGCTTGTGCGGGAGGTTGAGAGGTACCGGCTAGAGATAGTCGGGCTCACCTCCACGCACAGCTTGGGCTCTGGAACCCAGCTCCTCGAGAGGGGCTGGACTCTCCACTTCTCTGGAGTCGCCCATGGTGAGCGGCGGTGGGCTGGTGTGGGCTTGCTTATAGCTCCCCAGCTCAGCCGCCATGTGTTGGAGTTTACCCCAGTGAACGAGAGGGTCGCCTCTCTGCGCCTTCGGATTGGGGAGAGGGCTCTTGCTGTTGTTTGTGCCTACAGGCCGAATAGCAGTATAGAGTATCGGGACTTCTTGGAGTCCCTGGGAGAGGTACTGAGGGGTGCTCAGACTAGGGACTCCATTGTGCTACTGGGGGACTTCAATGCTCACGTGGGCGACGACAGTGACACCTGGAGGGGTGTGGTTGGGAGGAACGGCCTCCCCGATCTGAACCCGAGTGGTGTTTTGTTATTGGACTTCTGTGCTAGTCACGGTTTGTCCATAACAAACACCATGTTCGAGCATAGGGGTGTCCATAAGTGCACGTGGCACCAGGACACCTTAGGTCGGAGGTCGATGATAGACTTTGTTGTCATTTCATCTGATCTCTGGCCCTATGTCTTGGACACTTGGGTGAAGAGAGGGGCTGAGCTGTCAACTGATCACCACCTGGTGGTGAGTTGGATCCTCTGGCGGAGGAAGAAGCTGGACAGACCTAGCAGGCCCAAACGTATGGTGAGGGTCTGCTGGGAACGTCTGGCCGAGCATTCTGTTGGGGAGATCTTTAACTCCCACCTCCGGGAGAGCTTTTCCCAGCTTCCGAGGGAGGCGGGGGACATTGAGTCTGAGTGGACCATGTTCTCTACCTCCATTGTGGACGCAGCTGTTCGGAGCTGTGGCCGCAAGGTCTCCGGTGCCTGTCATGACGGCAATCCCCGAACCCGGTGGTGGACACCAGAAGTAAGGGATGCCGTCAAGCTGAAGAAGGAGTCCTATCGGGCCATGTTGACCTCCGGGACTCCTGAGGTAGCTGACGGGTATCGGCAGGCCAGGTGTGCTGCAGCTCGGGCAGTTGCGGAGGCAAAAACTCGGAACTGGGAGGAGTTCGGGGAGGCCATGGAGAAGGACTATCGGTCAGCCTCGAAGAAATTCTGGCAAACCGTCCGGTGCCTCAGGAGGGGGAAGCAGTACTCTGCCAACACTGTTTACAGTGCGGGTGGGGAGCTGTTGACCTCGACTGGGGACATTGTCGGGTGGTGGAAGGAATACTTTGAGGATCTCCTCAATCCCACCGTCATGTCTTCCATTGAGGAGACTGAGGCTGATGACTCATCCTTTACCCAAGCCAAAGTCACTGAGGTGGTTTGCAAGCTCCTCGGTGGCAAGGCACCGGGGGTGGATGAGATCCGCCCTGAGTATCTCAAGTCTCTGGATGTTGTGGGGCTGTCTTGGTTGACACGCCTCTGCAACATCGCATGGCGGTCGGGGACAGTGCCTCTGAAGTGGCAGACTGGGTTGGTGGTCCCTCTTTTTAAGAAAGGGGACCAGAGAGTGTGCTCCAATTATAGGGGAATCACACTTCTCAGCCTCCCGGGGAAGGTTTACTCCAGGGTACTGGAGAGGAGAATTCGACCAATAGTCAAACCTCGGATCCAGGAGGAACAATGCGGTTTTCATCCTGGTCGCGGAACACTGGACCAGCTCTATACCCTTCATAGGGTGCTCAAGGGTTCATGGGAGTTTGCCCAACCAGTCCACATATGCTTTGTGGATCTGGAGAAGGCATTCGACCGTGTCCCCCGTGGTATTCTGTGGGGGGTGCTTCGGGAGTATGGGGTTCGGGGCTCTTTGCTAAGGGCTGTCCGGTCCCTGTACGAACGGAGCAGGAGTCTGGTTCGCATTGCCGGCAGTAAGTCAGACCTGTTCCCAGTGCATGTTGGACTCTGGCAGGGCTGCCCTTTGTCACCGGTTCTGTTCATAATTTTTATGGACAGAATTTCTAGGTGCAGCCAGGGGCCGGAAGGAATCCTGTTTGGGAACCACAGGATTTCATCTCTGCTTTTTGCAGATGATGTTGTCCTGTTGGCTTCTTCAAACCAGGACCTTTGGCATGCACTGGGGCAGTTTGCAGTCGAGTGTGAAGCGGCTGGGATGAGAATCAGCACCTCCAAGTCCGAGGCCATGGTTCTCGACTGGAAAAGGGTGGCTTGCCCTCTCCAGGTTGGTGGAGAAGTCCTGCCTCAAGTGAAAGAGTTTAAGTATCTCGGGATCTTGTTCACGAGTGAGGGAAGGATGGAGCGTGAGATCGACAGGCGGATTGGTGCAGCCTCCGCAGTGATGCGGTTGCTTTACCGGTCCGTCGTGGTGAAGAAGGAGCTGAGCCAAAAGGCAAGGCTCTCAATTTACTGGTCGATCTACATTCCAACTCTCACCTATGGTCATGAGCTTTGGGTAATGACCGAAAGATCAAGATCGCGGATACAAGCAGCCGAAATGAGTTTTCTTCGCAGGGTGGCTGGGCGCTCCCTTAGAGATAGGGTGAGAAGCACAGTCACTCGGGAGGAGCTCGGAGTAGAGCCGCTGCTCCTCCACATCGAGAGGAATCAGCTGAGGTGGCTTGGGCATCTTTTTCGGATGCCTCCTGGACGCCTCCCTGGGGAGGTGTTCCGGGCATGTCCCCCCAGGAGGAGGCCCCAGGGAAGACCCAGGACACGCTGGAGGGACTATGTCTCTCGGCTGGCCTGGAAATGCCTTAGTGTTCTTCCTGAGGAGCTGGCCGAGGTGTCTGGGGAAAGGGAAGTTTGGGCTTCCATGCTTAGACTGCTGCCTCCGTGACCCGGTCCCAGATAAAGCGGAAGAACATGAGACGAGAGACGAGACGAGATAAATCAGACTCTATTTTATTGTTTTAAAATGGCCTCTAATGTGAACAAAGATGGCTTACAGAAACGGCAAAAGAAATCCGAAAAACACCCTCATGTTTCATGCCTTTAATATGAACCCAGGTTGAGAATTTGATTGAAAGAAAACATGAAACATATATTATCAATAATATTTTTTTAAGCTCTCACAGTATTTTCACTGCAAGATCTGGCTGATCCTGGATCAGACTTTTTTTTTTTTAATTTTCATGATTTCTTATTGTACTGATTTGTGTTTTGGTTTGTTTCTGAAGGAACTAATTTTTATACATTATATTTCTGTAAAATAAAATATCAGAATAATAATGTGAAACAGTAACCTTTCTGTACCTCAGCTCTTCTGTCAATAAGAACCCACTGTTCTGGTTGTGTACCAGTGAAGTATGATGGAATCTTCACTCAGATGTTTTGAGCCAATGTTCTCCCTCAGTTCTCTCTGAGATTCAATGCTGTAATTGCTTTCATGGAGAAAAGCTGCACTTGCTTTGGCATGAACGAGGTTGGGGATTATGACTCTGGTAATTGACTTGGAAATAAACTCTCAGTCACGTACACACTCTGGAGCACGAGTACCTGAGGGCCCATGTGGAGGACCGGAGTGCGGATTAGGACGAGACCGTGGTTAACGCCATTAAACCCTGATGGCTCTCGTGTTCTCCTGTGAGAGAAAAACATTAAATGAGACAAAATTGCTCTGGTTTTCAATCTGTTGGGATAAAAATCAGCCACACTGAACAATTTATGATGACTTTTATTTAACACTGAACTGAAAACGGAGCATATCATACAGATTTAAATGAAGATTTATTATTTATAACTTTCACTTGTGTCTGAAAGCAGTTATAACTGAATTTAACTGAATAAAAAGATCATTACAATTTTATACATGCAAAAATAAATGATAGAAATACACCTTTAAATGTTTGCAGATACTTTGAATATTTTGTTGCTTGTATTTGTATTTAAATATTGCAGTATTTAAGCACAGATGTAGATCATGATAATTAACCTCTAAAACTCAGCTTGTCCCAGTACCATGCAAGCATCCCTTTAAGTAAGAAAAAAAAAAAATCTGTTCTGCATTGACATAAATAATACAATGTTTGAATGCGACAAATCTTGACTTTACATTGCATTAAACAAATCTAACCTGGTATTAATGACTAAAATTTAGTTTGCAGTTAAAGGTTCTGACTGGAAAGTTGAATTCTGGGCAAAAATGTTCTATTTCTATTGCTACTGGAGTTTCAAGATGTTTCGTGTTGATTTGAAATTGAGGAATTGTACTGCTGCACACTCCATGCATCCTATGTGTAAATGTTCTGTCGAGATAAAATGTGTTCCGCACTTTACGATTATGGAGATTGCCGAAGCAAGTGAGCAACAAATCATGCCAGAAAAGCGATGAAAACCAAAAGGTTGTCCTGAAGAATTTTTGTGAAAAGAGAGATTGACTGCTGGAATCGACTGAAGGATGAAACAGGCGTGAAATCTGATAAAGAATTTGCAGTGCTTCTCTTGGATTGGTGAGTCTGAGTATGGAGTTATACACCTAATGTTTTGATCTTATATAGAAAGAAATGATAACACAAAAGCAGTAACAGAGAAAAAATATAGTCATCTTTTGTTTCACGGATGGCGGCACAGTGGTGTAGTGGTTAGCACTGTTGCCTCACAGCAAGAAGGTCCTGGGTTTGAGCCCAGTGGCCGACGAGGGCCTTTCTGTGTGGAGTTTGCATTTCCACACAGTGGCCAACAAGGGCCTTTCTGTGTGGAGTCTGTTCTCCCCGTGTCTGCGTGGGTTTGCATCGGTTTTCCCCACAGTCCAAAGACATGCAGGTTAGGCTACTTGGTGGCTCTAAATTGACCGTAGGTGTGAATGGTAGTTTTCCTCTATGTGTCAGCCCTGCAATGACCTGGCAACTTGTCCAGGGTGTACCCTGCCTCTAGCCCATAGTCAGCTGGGATAGGCTCCAGTTTGCCTGCAACCCTGTACAGGATAAGTGGCTACAGATAATGGATGGATGGATGTTTCATGGATCTATTCACAAATGTCAACCACAAATTACATACCTGTGACTCAAAACTCTCTGAGGTTGATGCAGAATCATGGTGTTTTCTGTGTGTCACCATCTCGGTGTTACACAGCTCCATAATTAGGCTAATTAGTTCAAGCTCCTCGTGTTCGGCTGTTTCCGTGGGACCATGCTGTTTACCTCAAAAGGTTGGATATTTGGTCCCAAAATGGAGGAAAGTATTCCCCAGTACATCAAATGATCAAATATTGTTCTTGCAGGACATAGGAAAATGCCATGCACAATATAAATAAATAAATAAATGAATGAATGAATGAATGAATAAAAATTTCAGATGACTTTGCAGTCAGTACTTTAAAAAAACAGTTATCCTTTTTTAATGAATAAAATTTTTAAACATTGATTTTTTTCTGTATTTTGGCTAGCCTCATGACATACATGATTTGAAATGTTTTAATGAGTAATTTATACCCACTTACTTGGAGCACTTACTGAAGTTTGTCATAATAAAATGAATCAGTGCACAATGTTCTATGAAGCTTTTATTGCCTCTGCCAAGGAGGTTGTGTTTTCGGTGTGGTTTGTTTGTTTGTCTGACTGTAAGCAAGATTGTGCAAAACCTACCAACCCGACTTCCATGAAACTTGGTGGAAGGGTGTAGCATATGGGCCAAGTAAGAACCCGTTATATTCTGGAGCAGACCTGAGTCACGTAGTGGAGCCATGAATTTAGTTTCCCTTTTGTTAATGTTGTGACATACGGCATTAAGCCTTGGCGGAAGTTGGCGCTCAGTAATGCCATACATCTTACAATACAGTGGATGGCAGTAAAGGTCAATGTTAACAAAACATAACCAGTGTAGAAATACGATCACAATCCACATTCACAGGTATAGTATTCCTCTGGGATACATGTGTAGGTACATAATTCTTTTAGTTTTGCAAATATATCCAGACATATAAAGTGGTTGTGGTGGACATAATTCAAAGATCTCTGTCAAGAACACTTTCAACCACTTGGTAGCCGAAACTCAGATCTACACATCAGTATAGAAATGGCACTGATTGGTCATTCTAGATATTCTAGCTCACATGGCCATACTGAAACCACATACCTGGAAGTATTTTTTCCCATCCTAATCTGATTTTTATCATGAATATGTCAACAAGACCTCAAAAAATGATGTAAGTTTTGCAAGAAGTTAATGGCAACAGTGACTAAGACTGTTTAATATTTTGTGTGGTGGCACAGTGGCACAGTATGTCACATCATCTCCTCACATCTCCAGAATTCCTGGTTCAACCCTGAGCTCGGGTTACTGTCTGTGTGGAGTTTCACATGTTCTCCCATATCCATGTGGGTTTTCTCCGGCTTCTCCTGTTTCCTTCAATCTCACAAAAACATGAAGATATGGTGAATGGGTAAGATAAATTGCCCTTAGATGTAATGTAAATGTGTGTATGTTGGACACTGCGATAGATTGGTGTCCCATCCATGCTGTATTCTGACCTCATGCCTTGTGTTCCTGGCATAGACTCCAGATCCACCGTGCTCCTTACTAGGAGAAAGAACTTGGTGAAGATGAATGAATGAGCACTTTGAGCTGCAGTGTAATTAGATGAAAAGTGGTACAGAAATTTATAAGAAAGTTATTATAAATCCTTTTTCTTGTTAGCTCTCTAATTATGGCTGCAAAGTTAGAATTGGACTTTTGTGTCTTTTTTCTGTCAGGGCCATGTCATTAGCAGAAGCTTCCCACCATTACACAGTAAGAAAAGTGAAGTTAAAGTATAATGAGACAGCAGCAGTGGTCCGATCTCAGTGCCCACACAGGGTCAGACATGGGTGAACACACACATCTCCACCTCATCTCTCTCTCTCTCTCTCTCTCTCTCTCTCACTCACACACACACACACACACACACACAGAGAGAGCCTCAAAGCACAAATTCATCTAAATGCCTCACTGACATGCTAAAACTGTCTTCTCATGTCTGAGGTGGAGCTGATGTGGAAAACTTGATAAATTCTACACTAATTTGTTTAATTCTCAGGAAATATAGTGTTAAATGTGTGTATGAGTGTATATTAGAAATCTTTTGAAATGAATGTAAAGTTTAAATGTAAAACTGCAGGCTGTAAATGGGATAAAGCTCTCAAACAACAGATGAACTCACACTTCTGAGAATGCACCAGTGGGTGTGGCCTATTATTTGAATAACCAGCTCTCTGTCTGAAATGCCACCAACAACAGAAAATCAGAACTCTCCTTGTTAGGTCAGCTTTTATTTGCTAGGTTCCCTGTTAGCTGTTTGATTATCTTTCATTCACTTGGTTGACTTTCTCTTGCTGAGTTAGCTTTCATTCACTAGGCAAGCTTTTAGCTGCCAGGTTACTTTCATTTGCTAGGTTAGCTTTCAACCGCTACATTAGCTTTCAGTCGCAAGTTTAGCTTTTTCTCGCTGGGTTAGCTTTCATTCACCAGATTAGCTTTCAGCTGCTATGTTTGCTTTCAGTCATTATGCTGACTTTCTCTCAGTAGTTTAGCTTTCATTCACCAGGTTAGCTTTTAGCTGCTAGGTTACTTTCATTTGCTAGGTTAGCTTTCAACCACTACATTAGCTTTCAGTCACAAGTTTAGCTTTCTCTTGCTGGGTTAGCTTTCAGCTGCTATGGTATGTTTGCTTTCAGTCATTCGGTTAACTTTCTCTCAGTAGTTTAGCTTTCATTCACCAGGTTAGCTTTTATCTGCTAGGTTACTTTCATTTGCTAGGTTAGCTTTCAACCACTACATTAGCTTTCAGCCACTTGGTTACTTTCATTTGCTAGATTAGCTTTCAACCACTACATTAGCTTTCAGTCGCTAGTTTAGCTTTCTCTCGCTGGGTTAGCTTTCATTCACCAGATTAGCTTTTAGCTGCTAGGTTACTTTCATTTGCTAGGTTAGCTTTCAACCACTACATTAGCTTTCAGTCACAAGTTTAGCTTTCTATCGCTGGGTTAGCTTTCAGCTGCTATGGTATGTTTGCTTTCAGTCATTCGGTTAACTTTCTCTCAGTAGTTTAGCTTTTATTTACCAGGTTAGCTTTTAGCTGCCAGGTTACTTTCATTTGCAAGGTTAGCTTTCAACCACTGCATTAGCTTTCAGCCACTTGGTTACTTTCATTTGCTAGATTAGCTTTCAACCACTACATTAGCTTTCAGTCACAAGTTTAGCTTTCTCTTGCTGGGTTAGCTTTCATTCACCAGATTAGCTTTCAGCTGCTATGTTTGCTTTCAGTCATTCGGTTAACTTTCTCGCAGTAGTTTAGCTTTTATTTACCAGGTTAGCTTGTAGTCACAAGATTAGCTTTTACTCACTAAGTTAACTTTCTCGTACTAATTTAGTTTTCGATTGTTAGGTTTGTTTTCTCTTGCTAGGTTAGCTTTCACTCATGTATGTATTATCCATGTATCAATGTAAAAAACACAGACAAACCAAAAACATGTTAAAATAGTTCTGTCTGTGTTTTTCCTCAGTGGGATTTTTCTCATGGTTAAGGTTTCTGTTCAGCACACACTAATATTTCTTCTTATTAAAATTATTATACAGTTATTTTATAATTTTCTTATAAGATATAGTCTGTGAGGAAAAACCCTTCAAATTGTTTCGGTCATGTAATAGGAATTAGTTTAATGGTGTCCATGAGATTCCGGTAGGTTTCCATTGGTAACTATTAAACATGACTAGACCTTCTTTCCTGGATAGATGAGCACCATCAGAATGAAATGAAACCACCAGAATAAAGGCCTCTGCATGCTCTTGCGACAAGGCTTTCGCAGATAGCTTTTCGCAGACAGTTGTAATTTATCGTTGAGCGGGGAGTAATAGGAGTGCGCAATGTTATTCACCGCTACAACGCAAGGGGGCGCAAAATCGCGAAATCGCTAGGAGTAGTTGGTGGGTGTGGTTAGTGGAGTGTTTATCCTCCGGTTACTTATAATGACTAGAACTGGAGTCGTATAGATGTACGTACTTCCTCACTTCCTCGATCAACCGCTCTTCGTGCTGCTCCATCTTCGCTCGTGTTTTTAAAAATGGCGGTAGTGAAAACAAACCAAACCGGGAAAGTAGGGAAGCGGAAGTGCGTGTACAGCGGATGTAGAGTGGACCAATCAGAGCCCTCTTGTCTGCGACGCTGTCTGCGAGGCTTCTGCGGTGGTCACAATTTTGGGGAGGTGCGCGCAGAGCATCTGCGAAGGTGGGGGGGCTACGCAGACGCTATCTGCGACACGGTCTGCGAGGACTGGGTTGTCAGCATAAATTGGCCTTAAGCCATCAAGAACCTAGGGTTAGGAGCAACACCCCATTAAACAGCCATTGGAGACCATCAGTAACACATTACAGATTTCTAGTGGTTCCTAATGAAAGAAGGTTCTAGAAGGTTCTGCTGGTGTTTAATAGTACTCAAAAAATCTCGACAGAAACCTGATGGAAACCATTACAGATTTTCCGAATGGGTTTAGTTGCCTAGCAACAGCATTCATCTGGCTTTAAATACTTTTAAAGTATTGAAACAGTGAGTTCCATCAAAGTGTGTGTAGTGTTGCATCAATAGTGCAGGATGATATCACTAAATAATAAATGGTTCAGGTTTGGTGAGGGGTGGGGATGGTCAGATGAAGGGCAGGGCCAGCACATCAAGGCACTATGGTCATATCAAATACAACAACATATTGCACATTTTACATGAGATTAGGTCATGAGCTCAGTCTTTGTTATACACCAAGTGTGTCTGTGCTTGTTTCTCTCTCTCTCTCTCTCTCTCTCTCTCTCACACACACACACACACACACACACACTGATTTGACCTTTTACTGACATCAGATTTATGGTAGTGAGCGATTTTAAGAGCCGGCTGCACTTTAACGATCCTGTGTGGACAAATTTTGATATTTAAAACCCAATTTAATGCATTCCAAGGAAACATCTTCATAAATGAAATAAATCAGACAAAAGAATCAAAAGTAAAAAGACTCCAGTATACATGTGGTGTGCATTTTAATTTAAATTTCTTTTTTTCTGAAGTCCTGATGTATAATTAATCATGATAACAAATAAAAATACATTTTATTTAGATAGAAATGTCTGTTTTGACAATAAAAGTTAATTACATGAAATAATTATGAGAAAGTTTGCCCAGTGGCTGACGGGGGTCTTTCTGTGTGGAGTTTGCATGTTCTCCCCGTATCTGTGTGGGTTTCCTCTGGGTGCTCCGGTTTCCCCCACAGTCCAAAGACATGCAGGTTAGGTTAACTGGTAGCTCTAAATTGACCGTAGGTGTGAATGTGAGTGTGAACGGTTGTTTGTCTCTATGTATCAGCCTTGTGATGATCTGGCGACTTGTCCAGGCTGTACCCCGCCTTTCGCCCGTAGTCAGCTGGGATAAGCTCCAGCTTGCCCGCAACCCTGTAGAACAGGATAAGTGGCTACAGATAATGGATGGATGGATGGATGGAAATATGAGAAAGCATTCACAAAATAGTCTTTAATTATTAAATAATAACTACAGAGATACAAAAAGTAATGAAACCAATTAAATCTCTACTCAGTCAAAATTACAAATAGCCCAGGCTAAATAAAGTACTTAAAAAGTTATTGATTCATGTAAATGGTAATGAGCTCATCTCATCTTATCATCAAATCAACAGTAAACAATTATTTCTAAAGAATTTAGATTTTAACAGGATATTTTGAGACAAGCCCTGTGATGACCTGGCGACTTGTCCAGTGTGTACCCCGCCTTTCACCCGTAGTCAGCTGGGATAGGCTCCAGCTTGCCCGCGACCCTGTAGAACAGGATAAAGCGGCTAGAGATAATGAGATGAGATGAGATTTTGAGGCAAAAACACTGTAACCTGTGTCAGAAATAAACCCTGAATCCACCACATGTTCATTTTATTTTTGAGCAAAACCTGTTAGCATTAAGATAAATAAAGATGAATGAGTGAATGATGCAGAGAATAAGGCACCTGGAGAGTTTTGTGAAGGAATTTAAGCACAAATAATCAGTAAATGAGCAGTGAGTAAACAAAGCACCGTAGTACTAAAGGGTCTGTAAATATTTAGGCTGTGAAGTGCACTTGGCTGAGGGGGCAGGGAGCATTTTAAAGATTTTTTTTTTCACCATAGTTCCCCTCCTCACCATAATGACCTGTCAGAAGTACTTCCTTTATAAAAATATGTCCGTCTCTTAACGTAAAGGGCACCTCCTTTTAAAAAAGTTTTAAACAGGGCAGGAGGGATGAAAGGTCAAAGGTTAAATGGTGCTCTTACAATTGATGACAGGTTGGAGAACTTGGGAAAGAAAAAGAAGAACACAGAGGTCAGGTGTAGAAATAAAGAAATAAAGGTATATATTTTACAACAATTTAATATAAACTGTTATTTTTACTTAATGGGATAATAAATCATTTGAGATCAAGTGTTTAATTTTTCTGGTAAATTATCTAAATAATAATCTTTATTATTAATAATATATTAATGGTAATGATGACTTATAATCATTGATCATTACTGGAATAATGACTCTTTATAAGATATAACATTTTAATAATTCATAGTTTAGTTTAGAAATAGTTAATTTGTTGAGAATTATAACAATTGGTTTTATCTGAAAATTAAAATCTTAAAAAATGCCCATTTAAATTAATTAATTAATGAAATGATCACATATTAATACACTGTTATAATCAGTAATATATTTTTATTTCAATATATTCATAACTAATGATTTAATGAATAACAATTTATTTAATAATTAATTATTTATAGTATTTATTAATTTAAGTATAATCTATCCAAATGATAAGATATCCATCCATCCATTATCTGTAGCCACTTATCCCATGCAGAGTCGCAGGCAAGCTGGAGCCTATCCCAGCTGACTACGGGCGAAAGGCGGGGTACACCCTGGACAAGTCGCCAGGTCATCACAGGGCTGACACATAGACAAAAAAACATTCGCACTCACATTCACACCTACGGTCAATTTAGAGTCACCTAACCTGCATGTCTTTGGACTGTGGGGGAAACCGGAGCACCCGGAGGAAACCCATGCAGACACGGGGAGAACATGCAAACTCCGCACAGAAAGGCCCTCGCCGGCCACGGGGTTCGAACCCGGACCTTCTTGCTGTGAGGCAACAGTGCTAACTTGCAAAAATACAAATGTAACAGAAATGTCTCATCTGTAAACTATAAAAAGCTTTAAATGTGATATATTCAAAAACCCATGTGACTATACTCCTACTGATTATGTGATGAATATTGCTTGTTAATTAATTATATATTGATAATCAGGGATGATAAGGGATACAGAAGGTTTTATAAAAGTAATAGTTCAAATAACTACAGTGTAACAATTAACATAAAACAAATACATTTTTAAATATATGTATGTGACAAGGTGTAAGATACAGTGTGTGTGTGTGTGTGTGTGTGTGCGCGCGCGCTGTCAGAGAACATGAAAAAATGATAAAAGATTCACAAAATGTAGAAAATGTCGGAATGTTTTTCTTTGCTGACCTCATTCTGACTCCCGCATGTCATCAGTCACTTACACTGAGACTGCACACCGGCCAAAACATCATCAATAACACACACACGCATGCACACACACACTGAGAGAGAGAGAGAGAGAGAGAGAGAGAGAGAGATTTCTCTCAAGTTCCATTTCTGGTGCTATTTTTAAGAGTTATAATTTCAGAGAGAAAGACACATTAATCACTGCTGCTGCTACACACACACACACACACACACACATTTCTGATTCTGATTCACGTTTGGTGAATCAGAATCGTTTCAGAATATTGTGGGTTTAAATCTCTGAGTAAAACTGTCTCCATAGTAATAAAAGTTTTAACACACTAATTTTGACCTTGTGAGGTATTTTGTCTCGACTCCATGAGGAAAATATATGTAATTTTTATTTTATTTTATAATGATTATTATTTTATTTTTTAAATAAATTTTAAGTTAGTTACTGAGCTTAGAGTAATGGGTTCAGTGTAGGCATAGGATTACATTTACTCACTGGACTGATATTTTGTATCCAAGGAAGACAATTCCATTCTGCTCTTTTATACAAATTAAAATGTAAACATATGATAAATTGGAAAGACAGAAACAGAAAATTCCAGAAAATGAACATCAAGATCAACATCAACATCAATCTCTCACAACATTGCACTGGTTTTTCACCTCTTCATTTCCCCCCTTTTTTTTTTTTACCATAATCACTTTTACATTATCTTCTGGATTATGACAGGACTATCACTGAAATACAAGTTCATTCTGCTCATCCGCATTGGCAGGATCAGCTCCACCCTCACAGTTTAGGAATTCTGCAGAGAGGAACTTTTAGTGCCACTTAAGAGACCTTTCAGAGGTAAGATACACTTCTTTCTGATTTCAGTCCTGTGAGAGAGTGACTGTGTCAGTAATTAATCATTCACTCACTCCTTCACTATTCAGCATAGTGCACAATGTAGGGCACAGCAATGAGGGACCGAATTCATACAGCTTACTGAGAGCTACAGACAAACCTTATCCTGCTGTTACATAAGCAATCTAAATGTCACAAGTGTTACAAATAGTTACAAATGTTACAAATTATGTTACAAATTATGTTACAAATTTCTACAAATTATGTCACACATAGCTACAAACACTATGGATTGTGTTACAAATTGCAATACAGGTGCTACGTTCTGCTGGAAAAGGAAATCGGCATCTCCATAAAGCTTGTCTGAAGATGGAAGCATGAAGTGCTCTAAAATCTCCTGGTAGATGGCTGCATTGACTTTGGACTTGGAAAAGCATAGTGGACCAACACCAGCAGATGATATGGCACCTGAAATCATCACAGACTGCAGAAACTTTACACCAGACTTCAAACACCTTGGATTCTGTGTTTCTCCATGCTTCCTCCAGGCTCTAGGACCCTGATTTCCAAATGAACTGCAAAATTTACTTTCATCTGAAAAGAGGACTTTGGACCACTGAGCAACAGCCCAGTTCTTTCTCTCCTTAGCCCAGGTAAGATGCTTATGACGTTGTCTCTGGTTCAGGAGTGGCTTGATATTAGGAATGTGACAGTTGTAGCCCCTTTCCTGAAGATGTCTGTCTGTGCATGGTGGCTCTTGATGCACTCACACCAGCCTCAGTCCACTCCTTGTGAAGCTCTCCCAAGTTCTTGAATCAACTTTTCTTGACAAGGCTGCGGTCATCCCTGTTGCTTGTGCACCTTTTCCAGCCAGCCTTTTCAGCAATGACCTTCTGTGGCTTACCCTCCTCGTGGAGGGTGTCGATGATCATCTTCTGGACAACTGTCAAGTCAGCAGTCTTTTCCATGATTGTGGTTGCGTGTACTGAACTAGACCGAGAGATATACAGTATTTATATTGTTTGAATAGTAATTGGCAGCACAGTGGTGTAGTGGTTAGCGCTGTCGCCTCACAGCAAGAAGGTCCGGGTTTGAGCCCCGTGGTCGGCGAGGGCCTTTCTGTGTGGAGTTTGCATGTTCTCCCCGTGTCCGCGTGGGTTTCCTCCGGGTGCTCCAGTTTCCCCCACAGTCCAAAGACATGCAGGTTAGGTTAACTGGTGACTCTAAATTGACTGTAGGTGTGAATGTGAGTGTGAATGGTTGTCTGTGTCTATGTGTCAGCCCTGTGATGACCTGGCGACTTGTCCAGGGTGTACCCCGCCTTTCGCCCATAGTCAACTGGGATAGGCTCCAGCTTGCCTACGACTCTGTAGAACAGGATAAAGCGGCTAGAGATAATGAGATGAGATGAGATGAATAGTAATTTACTCAAACTCGAAATGAAATAGTCTAATATTTTGAGAGTTTTTTAATGCTGTTGGCCATAATTATCAAAACTAAAATAGAAAAAATGTTTGAAACATTTTAGTTTATGTGTAATGAGTCTATATTTAGGGGTGGCACGGTGGTGTAGTGGTTAGCGCTGTCGCCTCACAGCAAGAAGGTCCGGGTTCGAGCCCCGTGGCCGGCGAGGGCCTTTCTGTGTGGAGTTTGCATGTTCTCCCCGTGTCCGCTTGGGTTTCCTCCGGGTGCTCCGGTTTCCCCCAAAGACATGCAGGTTAGGTTAACTGGTGACTCTAAATTGACCGTAAGTGTGAATGGTTGTCTGTGTCTTTGTGTCAGCCCTGTGATGACCTGGTGACTTGTCCAGGGTGTACCCCGCCTTTCGCCCGTAGTCAGCTGGGATAGGCTCCAGCTTGCCTGCGACCCTGTATAACAGGATAAAGCGGCTAGAGATAATGAGATGAGTCTATATTTAATAAATATATTACCGTACATTTTCACTTTCTTAAATAACTGATGAAAATATTTAACTTTTTCATGATATTCTAATTTTTTGAGATGCACCTATACATTAAATGCTCTAATAATCTATATCAGCTATACAGTGGATTTATTACAATAGCACATTCTCAGGTTAACCAGTGTATTTTCTCTGCAAGCATTAGGTTATGTTAGTGTGATAGACTCGCACAGCTCGTATTGTAGCAGAGTAGACTGAATTTCTGAGTATGTGTAAAACGATTGGTCTTTGTGTTATATATACAAATTCAGACTTACTAAGATTTCCATATGTTAAGCTACAACCAGACATGAGCTCACTTTATTCTTCTTTTAATCCACATTTCAGGATTTAATGTTCAGCCTTTGAGAGTAACAGTAATGTGATATTCCTGATAACCTTTTCACCTCTCAAGCCTCGAGGCCCCGATGTCAGAGAGCATGTAAATGTGTTTTATGGCTTCATAAAGCTTTGAGGAGGTTGAGACATAAACCCGGCTTCCCTGCAGCCTTTTATTACACGATGAGCCACATGTTTAAAACTCTTAAGCGCTGCGACAGTAAACGCAGGGGTGCAGTAATGCACTGACCCACCGCAACAAACCAACACTGCCCATAAATATTGCTCTCATAAAGCCGTGTCGGGTTTCAGAGCCATTCGTTCTCGCTAACCTCGGCTCAGCCATTGTTCAGTTTTTCACATTCATATGAGCGTTATTAGCATGAACACACCAATATACAATAAAATACCTTTTCTTTAAACTCTTTAAATCACAACCTAGTGAAAATTTGGACACAATAAAGCTAAAATACCGAGAACTGAAACTTGTGCTGGAGGAGAAAAAAAAATATCAGTTTTTATAGAAAATTACATACACTTTAAAAACATCAAGGGACTATAGTGGAAATAAACATGAATATTATCAATAACAGTTCAATAAATGGGATTTTATTGATATATTATTGAACTGTTATTGATATATATTAGTATATATAAACCTACAATCATCTTCTTCTGGCTGCTCCTGTTAGGAGCCACCACAGCGTATCATCATGAGCTGCATATCTGATTTGGCATAGGTTTTTACAGTGGATGCCCTTCCTGACACAACCCTCCTCAAACTATCTGGGCTTGGGACCGGCACTAAGTATGCACTGGCTTGTGCAACCCCAATGGCTGGGTATTTTTACCTAATCTGAATGTCTTTAGACTATGGGAGGAAACCAGAGCACCCAGAGGAAACCCATGCAGACCTGGGCAGAACATGTAAACTCCACACAGAAAGGCCCCCATCGGCCATGAGGTTTGAACCCATAACCTTCTTGCTGTGAGGTGACAGTGCTAACCACTGCACCACCATGCCACCAACATAAACCTTCGATATTTTTGATCACGTCATAGTTATTTATATTTATTCTAATATACTGATCATGATAGTACCTGTCTGTATGCAGGGGACAGACAGATGTGTGAGCAGTAGTTGCAGCAAAACTGGCAAATAAATCTAAATAGGTAATCAAAGGCAGAATCATGAAATAGGCAATGGTCAGGCGAGGCACAAACAGGTTATCAAAGGCAATAAGCAGTAATCAAAGAACAAACTGGGACAATAACCAACTAAAGAGCATGAATCAACAAAGGCATGGTAAGATCAGGTACAAGAACACTGAGTGCTTACTTTGCAAAGTCTTTGTGAGAGTGCTTATATGCAGAGTGGTGATGAGGCTGCGATCAAGAACAGGTGTGTGTGTGACAATCAGTACTCTGGAGATTGACAGCAGTGAGGTGCAGCATGGTTGTTGTAGTCCGCGGCTGCCATGCTTGAAGGCTGCTGTGAACTAAGAGCAGGTGCAGATGCGACAGTACCTAATTTTAATAGCACTTTGGTTTAATATTAAGTAGACATTTTGAATATTTTATTATACTACATTTAATACATTATAAATCCTCTGGAAAAAGAGTCTTTTGTACACCTGAAATGTCTAGTAGCAGCAGCAGCAGTAAGTAGTAGTAGTAGTAGTCGTAATCAGTGGTGAACCATTACTATTAGAACTGGGACTTCAGCTCAGCCCAAACTTAGCCAGACACACCAGTAAAGCAACAAGACAAAGGATTTTGCAAGGGATTAGCAGCAGGCTGCCAGGTAGCTCCGTTGAATGTAGTTGTTGCTGTTGGTTTTAAAAGTAAGTAAGTAAATTACACAGGGAAATCAATATTTAAGTCTGAGTGAAAAACACTGTGGCGAGTGTGTGTAGAAGAAGAGTCTGGAGACAGAAATCTTAGTTTCTCAGTTGTTAGCCTGTGCTACTTGCTCTCGATAACACTAGCTTGACTGCTTTATTAGCATTCACTAACACCACTGATGAACACTGCACCAGCTGGAAGGTTACTTCACTGCAGCGCTGACAGCACTGATTCATGGTTAAGCTCACGTTAGCCTTTGAAAAGGCCTAGGGCAATAAATTGTTGGTCCCTCCCACTATACAGTAAATCAAAATCTTATTGGTTAATTCATCTGTCACTTCCTACATAAACATACTCTGCTATGGTCTTTTGTCCTGGCAATGAAGTCCTAACCAATGAGTGAGCAGCTCTAAACTCTTCTCAGCCTAGAGACGGCAAACAAATAAATCTCATTGGATAACTCTATTTAAATGTTTTCAGGACAGTAACCTTTCATTTCTGAAGCAAATTTGATAGAAAATGAGGCCAGGTTTGAATTAGAAGACAATAATTATAATGAAATTATGACAGAGTGAAATAAATTAAATATAACATTTGAAATGCTGATATGTTTGGGCCTTCTCTGAAGGCCTAGAAGGCCCTGACGGTTCACCTCTGGTCGTAATAGTAGCAGAACTAGCAGTAGCAGCAGTAATAGTAATATTAGTATTAATAGTAGCAGTAATAGCAGTAGTAATAGAAGTAGTAGTAGTTGTAAAAGTTATCGTAATAATTGTAGTAGTAATAGTCATACTAGTAATGATAATACATAGTAGTATTTTTAGTACTATTAACAATAACTGGCATGGCTCATGACTAGGAACTTAGTAAAAGTGTGCTTTAATTTCCTCTACAATTTTATGATCTCTGTGTGTTTAAGAATACTTATTTAGATGATATTTTCTCTCAGTCAGTGTACAGAATGTTCCAGATGCTGCTCTGGAATCACTGTCAAGGTTTAATGAGGAGAATTTTAAACATGAGCAGATCAGAGTATTCCTGTAGTACACACACACACACACACACACACACACACACACACACACACACACACACTTCAATCAGAGGTTTATTGTGGGGGGAAAAACATGATGAGTAAACATTAACCATGTAGATGAACAGAACACATTTAGACGAATAGAAAAGTCTCAAATTTGTCACACACACTTCAAAGTGGAACTTTGAAATGTCGAAGTGTGCTAATGAGCTGTGTGTGTGTGTGTGTGTGTGTGTGTGTGTGTGTGTGTGTGTGTGTGTGTGTGTGTGTGTGTGTAAAATTGTGGATGTTTGTCGTCTATTCAAATCCCAATGATGCCACAGCCATCCGTTAAAAAAAATTAGCCTGTGCTCTTGGAGAGGGAGGGATGGGATATTCTCTCTTCCCTGTCAATTACAGTTACGCTAGCCAATCATGGGTGTCTCTGATATCAGGCATACGGAAATGGGCGGATAGCATTTTCTTCCAAGTATTCTGTGCTGCCCTTTAACATTGCATAAGTGAGAAGATGTGGTCGGTTGGTGTCATGTGCCTCAGAGGAAGCATGTGATAGCCGCCACCCTCCCTGGTTGGTCATGTGATAGCTGTCATGTGATAAGGGAGAGCTATGTGGTGGGTGGGAATTGGCCATGACTAAATTTGGATGAAAAAAAGTGTGTGTGTGTGTGTGTGTGTGTGTGTGTGTGTGTGTGTGTGTGTGTGTGCTAATCAGGATGTATGATTAGTGAGTGAAAGCGAGTAGAGTTTATAATTAATGAAGATGAATAATATCAATGAAGATGTTTCTCCTCACAACTGAGGCTCTTCATTGGTTCTTCTGAAGCTGAAACATAAATCAGAACTTGATCTTGTCCTAATGTCCTAATGAAGATTCCATTCCTGCAGTGTGTGTGTGTGTGTGTGTGTGTGTGTGTCTGTGAGAGAGAGAGAGAGAGAGAGAGAGAGAGAGAGAGAGAGAGAGAGAGAGACATAAAACATCTCCATCTCCTGTGTGATTAAGTGGATGTGTTTTGTGTTGGAATGTTCTCACGGGGTGGAGAGGAACACCATCCCTGCAGATCCGGATGGAAATTTACTCCCAGACGAACACCTGTATCAGAGGGAATTACTTCAGCCAGCCATGAAGAACTAATCCTGAGTGATTAGAGCATCAGAGAAGTAGGAACACTGTGGCATAATGAGCTTCAGAGTGTGAGGCACAGAGTTTAATTCACACTGTAGAAGGCTGAGAGATAAAAACTCTCTCTGTGTGTGTGTGTGTGTGTGTGTGTGTGTGTGTGTGTGTGTGTGTGTGTGTGTGTGCGCGTGCAATGGGTGGTTCTACAGGAAATGGGCACAAAGTTCTAAGAAGTTTCAGAAGCTTTTAGCAAGAGTGCACTGCAGAGATTAAAAAAGATGGAGGGTTAAAACCTTTAGTAGTTATATCTCTTTACTAATTGACAGTATACAGCCAAAATATAATGTATTTCTTATGTTTAAAACCATTTTTGGATTATTACCATTTTTGGATTATCCATCCATCCATTATCTGTAGCCGCTTATCCTGTGCAGGGTTACAGGCAAGCTGGAGCCTATCCCAGCTGACTATGGGCGAAAGGCGGGGTACACCCTGGACAAGTCGCCAGGTCATCACAGGGCTGACACATAGACACAGACAACCATTCACACTCACATTCACACCTACGGTCAATTTAGAGTCACCAGTTAACCTAACCTAACCTGCATGTCTTTGGACTGTGGGGGAAACTGGAGTACCCGGAGGAAACCCACGCAGACATGGGGAGAACATGCAAACTCCACACAGAAAGGCCCTCGTTGGCTGCTGAGCTCGAGCCCAGGACCTTCTTGCTGTGAGGCGACAGTGCTAACCAACCGCACCACCGTGCCACCTTTTGGATTATTTGATTTACATTTTTAAATTAATGCATATTAGTTATCTGAATTATTAATTATTATGTATGCAACTAAATATTTGTATGTTCGAGGGTTAAAGTGGGGAGTGGAGTTATGATGGGATGTATGGTTAAATGGGCCGGGTTTATATTTATTAAATGTTTGCATGTCAATTATCAAGATATAATAATGGGAAAAATTAGGAGGAAAGAAAAGCGGATAAATTAGAAGGTGTTAGATTAGGGGCAGATTTAGATTGAGGGGTGGGGTTAGAGTGAGGGGTGGGGATTGAGTGAGGGGTGGGGATTGAGTGAGGGGTGGGGGTAGAGTGAGGGCTGGGGATTGAGTGAGGGGTGGGGGTAGAGTGAGGGGTGGGGGTTGATTGAGGGTTGAGTGAGAGGTGGGGGTAGAGTGAAGGGTGGGGTTAATGTGAAGGCCAAGTTTGCACTGAGGGGTGAGGTCAGACTGATAGAGGTGGGGCTAGAGTGAGTGGTGAAGTTATTATTTGAGTTGGGGTCAGAGTGATGAGTTAGATTGAGGGGTGGAGTTAAAATTAGGGATGAAGTTAATAAGGGGTGGGATTAGAGTGATTGGTGCTGTTAAAGTGAGAGGTTGGATTACAATGATGTGTGGGGTTTGAGTGAGGGGTGGGGTTAGAGTGAGGGGTGGTATTAGAGTGAGGGGTGGACTGAATTGGTTTGAGGCCTGTCCTGTGACTGTGTGTGATGACCTGGTTCTCTTTTGATGATGTCTTCCTGTTGTTCCTCTTTGTGATTTTGATCAAAATATTAAAACACAAGCATTAGCATTTTCATTGAATTTCATTCACACAGTGAGAAGTTTGTAGAGGATTGTATATGAGCAGGGCTGTGTGCTAGATGAGGAGTCATTCATTGTGATCACTTAGCATTAGTGAGGAGGGCTGGATGCTGGGGGAGGAGTCACTTGCTTTGAGGAATTATCATAGCGTTAGCTGGAGTAGTCATTAATCAGCGTTGAGCTCCTGCTGATGAATGAACACGAACATAGGAATTAATTAATAACCATGTAAGTTCACTGATAATGACACAGCACTAAAATATTATTGATGACCCAATCAACACACACACACACACACACACACACACACACACACACACACAGAGGGTTGGGTAATTAATTCATTCTGAATTTGTATTTCCTGCATTTATAAATTTCTCTTCCTGTCAGGGCAGGCACACACACACACACACACACACACACACACACACACACACACACACACACACACACAGAGGGTTGGGTAATTAATTAATTCTGAATTTGTATTTCATGCATTTCTAAATTTCTCTTCCTGTCAGGGAACACACACACACACACACACACACACACACACACAGGGTTGGGTAATTAATTAATTCTGCATTTGTATTTCCTGCATTTCTAAATTTCTCTTCCTGTCAGAGGACACATACACCCCTCACCTGTGCTCATTACTTTATGATTTATAATTAATCTTAAGAAAAGTTCATTTTAATTCGCCTAATTTTAACTCCTCCCCTTTTAAAACATCCCCCATATTCTAACCCTGCCCCTCTTCTTAAACCTCTTACTCTGCCCCTCACACTAATCAGTTAATACTGTTATTATTACTACATTATTTATTTTTCTTTCTGTTGCCATTTCTATCTATCTATCTATCTATCTATCTATCTATCTATCTATCTATCTATCTATCTATCTATCTGTCTGTCTGTCTGTCTGTCTGTCTGTCTGTCTGTCTGTCTGTCTGTCTGTCTGATAATGCTGCTGTAAGAGAATCCTGGGCACTCAATTATACACTTCATCCCTCCATCTTGTAGGAGTTATTTTCTCATCTCATCTCGGTCATCATGGTGAAGGTTTTCTTCAGATCAGAAATCTCAAAATAATCTGCATTGGGGCAAAAGGTACGAGATGCCGTGAGGAAACGCTGACACAAGGCCGAGAGACATCAGGAAGAGGCACTGCAGGGCTGCACAGCCTCCACACAGAATTTTTTTTTAAAAATGCTGAGAATAAAATAGAAAGTGTATAAATAGAAGAGAAAGTAATTGTGAGCAGACCAAAAACTGCAGTTATATTGCATTTATATTCACACACTATATTAATACACTGTGTTACTGTACATACATATACAGTACCAGTCAAAAGTTTGGACACCCCTACTCATTCATAGGTCTTTCTGTATTTTGACTATTTTCTACATTGTAGAGCAATACTGAAGACATCAATACTATGAAATAACACATGAAACATAGATGGAATTATGTGATAAACAGAAAAGTATAAAAAAGAGACAAAATATGTAAAATATTAGATTCTTCAAAGTATCCAGTGTTTACCTCGATGATGCTTTGCACACTATTGGCATTATCTTAACCAGCTTCATGAGGTAATCACCTGGAATGCTTTTCAATTAACAGGTGTGTCTCGTCAAAAGTTAATTAGTTGCTTTCTTAATTTCTTGCATTTGAGATCAAACAGTATAATAATAATAATAATAATAATAATAATAATAATAATACAGTAAATAGCTCTATTCCACAGCTGTAGTAATCCATATTATGTCAAGAACCGCTCAACTAAGTAAAGAGAAACGACATCCATCATTACTTTAAGATATGAAGTGTCTTTTAATTCATAAAAAATAAAGAAAAAACATCGAATTAGAAGGTGTGTTCAAACTTTTGACTGGTACTGTATATTGTGATTGATCAGAAGGTGCTGAATTTTCTATAATAGCAGTTCTCACAGTAGTGCGGCTGCAAGTCCCATGTTTATATTAATGCACTTTGTCTAATATGTTATCATTTCTATAGTAACAGCACATTCACATGGACTTGTGCTGGGGGCAGCCGATGTAAACGGATTAAGAATATGTGTAATTGTTGATGTGGTGAAGTTTTCTGTAAGGAGAGGTTTAGTTAGCATTTATGGAAGGAGTCTCCAGTGTCAACACTTTGTAACATTCAGAGGTAAAGCTACAACTAAGTTTTCTGACATCTTCAGGACAGAGGATTTTACATTTTGTGGTTTCTCAGTAACAGGACAAACTAGTTTGTTGTTGTTGTTGTTGTTGCTGACTTATAAACTTCAAGAGAGAGACAAAAAAGAAGCTGGTAGGGGAACGGCTGTTTATCATTGCTATAACACAAGTGAGAACAGGAACTAAATTGTTTCACTAAATTAAACTATAAATAGATAAAAAATTATGATATGTCATTATTTCAAATACATAAATTAGAAAATCATTGTAATGTAAAATATAACTGTTTGTAAATTGCTGTGGTATGAGGAATAGCATACTTGGGGATGTGCTTTTATAGGAAAATCATCACAAAGTGACTGTTCTTAATGCACTTGTCTGACTTTCTTTGTCTCTTCAGCTGAAAAGAAGTGATCCATCTGTCACTCGTTTATGTCCTCAATCTCTCTCAACAATGACTGTCCTTGTTTGGACAGGTGTGTGTGTGTGTGTGTGTGTGTGTGTGTGTGTGTGTGTGTGTGTGTGTGTGTGTGTAGGGAGTGGTGGCTGAAGGATTAGCTCTCTCTCTGTTTGTCAGACATTGTGGTCACTAAGAGTCTCTTTAGAAGCTATTCTCAGTACCCGTGTTTGTAAAAACAGGTTAAAAGGTGACCATCAAAGCTTAAGAAAACAAAAAAATCTCTCTCTCTCACACACACACACACACACTTCTGAATCTCAGGGACATCTGAGAGACATGCTCATGTTCAATGTATGGCATCTACTTCTTTAGTTTTGGTCTTGTGGTATGTAGCTAATAAGCAGCTAACATAGATATTAAGTACTGGAATATTTGAGCTATCAGTTTTGCATTGTTCATGAATAAATTATCAATTCAAACATGCACAACACAGCACTCTCAATATTCTCTTTTGAGGTCCCTGTAATTCCTGATATATGTTTACACTACTAGGCTAATATAGCTAGCAAGTAATGGAAGCTAGCAACTAGCAGTTTAGCATCATACACTTCTCACAATTTCCCACAAGGTCCTCCTTTAGGCCCACTATAATATTCCTTTTATATCCAGCCACGATGCTGGCTTTCACTTCTGAGCTAATGACTCCACTGCAGGGCTTATGGAGCTAAAAAGTAATGGAAGCTTATTGCAACCTTTTTTTTTTTTAAATCTCACTCACACAACTTGTCCATAAACAGCAAAATAAGTCTGCATTTAAATCATATACCATTCATATGTGAATGATTTTTTCATCTAAATGCTACAGTTAAACCTCAACACTAATGCTGCAGTGTTTAATTTGTTTAATTTGAAGCTCATTAAAAGTATTCACTTTATTTTACAGAGATAGTCAATAAGTAAAGACTCAGACTTTAAGGCTGGTGTGATACGCATTTGTTTCTTTTTCCAAATTTCTTTTCGTGTGGTTAAGTTTAGCGCAGTGCTGCTTTGTATCAAAGCTGCTCCATCAGAAGCGATATGGTGTGTTCTGGTTGGCCTGAGTGGGCATAAATAAAGTGCTGGGAAGAAAAAAAAAATCAGCCACTCAGCATGCAGTGTTACACAAACCCCATGCTGCTAACGCCCCCAAGCACACAGCACACCAGACACGTAGCAGAAGAGTATTAGCAATGAGATTTAGGCATATGAGCAATCCTCAGTTTGTCTCATTCGATTTTTCACACACTGTATGTTTCATTTTGGTCCAGATAGTTGACATGTTATTAGCTTCACATAAAAGCATGTGTTTAACTCCAAAATCATGACTTCTTTTGTGAAAAAGACTGTACTGCTTATTTCTAACAAATAACCAGATTTAAAAAAAACCTGAATATTGACAAACATCCGACATCCATTCGACATCAGCTGGTTAGTTTTAGTTCAATTCTGTGGGTAAACAAATATGGCAATCCTGGGTGATGTTAACACGAGTTAATTTCACAGTCACAGATTAATTTTGATTCACTGTTTTGCAAATGAAGAGCAAACAGTATGGTACAATTCACTGAGTGCACAATATTTAGGACACATAAAGTTTAGTATAAGAGTGTTCGCATTAGCGTAAAACTTCCATAGCAAAGCAAATAGTTTAATGAGTTTTATGTGATTCAGAGAGCTGAAATAAGGCTAACCAGGTCAGTACAGTGTATATGAAATGTTCACGCTAATTGTCTTTATACAGTTTTTGCTAAGTTTTATGTTTGCTAATATGATGCAGTTAGCTGAATTTATTTCTATTACTTGCTAATTTCTCCAGATATTTTAGAGTCTCTCTCAAATCACAGTGATCAAATTCTAAAATGAATGAAAATGTAGACTGAAGGACAGAGATTACAGAAATGCTGTGAGAGTTAAAACAGACCCTGTAATGTGTATCACCTCTGAATGTGTCTCAGAAGTAAAATACTGAGTATTAAAGAGAGTGAGTTATTGGCCAACTCACAGCAACACAACAGATGGACATGGTGAATGAATAGATAGATAGATAGATAGATAGATAGATAGATAGATAGATAGATAGATAGATAGATAGATAGATAGATAGATAGAAGAAAAAAATTGGAGCTTTTCTGATTCACAGTGACTTGGATGTGTCTCTGAAAAGCAGTCTAAGGTCTTCTCGTCCTCCCACTGTCCATCTCCCAGAGCACTGAGTCGAGTCTAAAGATTAAAAATGTACTTGCGTGGGCTTTTTATTCATTTTATTCATTTATGCACTTATAGAATTTCAAAAAGAATGACTCAAACAGTCTCAGTTTAGTTCTGCAGGCTTGTGATTTCTTTCCTGAAATAGAAAGTCAAGCTAATCCATGCCACATTCACAGCGGGAAAACTTGCTGTTATTCTGATTTGTAAATGTTTGCACATTCCTATTTTGTTGCAAGGTAAAAGTTACAATTGCAATATAATGTTAACTAGCATTAGCTTTGTCTGTATTCATGTTAAACATTCAGTTATAATTCATTAGAAGATGTAACATAAACTAAATTGCCTATTTTTGAGACTTAATGTTATTTGTTTATTGCATTTTTTAAATGAATGCACCATTAGCTACAGTCAAGTGCAAAACAAATTGCATATCCTTACAACAAAATATGGAGGATATCTTTGAATCATAATCACTATTAGTGGATTTTCCAGTTGTTACACATACAAGTTGTCTTGGTGAGTGCACAACAGTGGACAATTTAAAAGCATATATATATATATATATATATATATATATATATATATATATATATATATACAGAGAGAGAGAGAGACCTTTACATTCATTGGTTAAAAATCCACTTGAGTTGAAGTTCAATATGAATTACTGTAGTTGTTAAACTCCTTGTTCTTAAAAGTGGAGTTAAGTTCGTCTCCTCTCATGTACGTACGTATCCTGAGTGGAAATGGACGTCAGGTTTTGCTGGAGGCAGCAGGAGGATTAGAGTGAGGCGGCAGAGGAGATTAACATTCTTTTGGGATTTTTAACACTATGGGTGACAAATTTGCAACACTGGCGCTGTGTGTTTCTCTGAGGGTGGGGTGTGTTAATCTGCAGGCGGGTTTAAGACAGGTCAGCCGTAGCGGACGGGGAAAAAAACCTCACAATTTAAAACCAGCAGAGAGAGAGAATGTGAGAGTAAGAGAGCGAGAGAGAGGAAAGTGGAGCTGTAAGGCATTACGCTCACTTTAGAACTGAAGAAGGTTCTAAGAAACACAAATGATTGTGCAAAAACAACAGAACATTCCTCATCACTCAATAAAACAACAACACAACTCAATCATTCTGTTGGAATGTACAGTCCTGTGCAAACGTCTTAATGCCAATTTATGCTGACAACGCAGTCCTCGCAGATGGCGTCGCAGATGGCGTCTGCATAGCCCCCCTCCCTTCGCAGACGCTCTGCGCGCACCTCCCAAAAATTGTGACCACTGCAGAAGCCTCGCAGACAGCGTCGCAGACAAGAGGGCTCTGATTGGTCCACTCTACATCCGCTATACATGCACTTCCACTTCCCTACTTTCCCGGTTTGTTTTGTTTTCACGACCGCCATTTTTAAAAACACGAGCGAAGATGGAGCAGCACGAAGAGCGGTTGATCGAGGAAGTGAGGAAGTAGGTACATCTATACGACTCCAGTTCTAGTCATTATAAGTAACCGGAGGATAAACACTCCACTAACCACACCCACCAACTACTCCTAGCGATTTCGCGACTTCGCGCCCCCTTGCGTTGTGGCGGTGAATAACATCGCGCACGCCTATTACTCCCCGCTCAACGATAAATTACAACTGTCTGCGAAAAGCTATCTGCGAAACCCTTGTCGCAAGAGCATGCAGAGGCCCTGAGGCACTCTATTTTTTTTTTTCATACAAACTTTGTTATATAATTTCTATTTTATGACTTTTACATTGTGGAGTCAATACAAAAACATTTTAGAGTCCAAACATTCATTTTCCAGCACAAAATTAAATGTTACAGGAAAAAAAAAAGTTTGTAGTATATTACATAAGAGAGCACTTTTAAGATTAAAAAAGAAAACCTAATGAAGGCTGCTGGGTTTTGGTGCAAAATGAAGAAGCGAGTGTGACAGTCAAAGTGTCCAGAAGAACTGTGGCTGGTTCTGTAAGATGCTCAGTAAAACCTACAGATCGTTTCCTTATAAAGCTGCACTCACTGTACCTGCGACTTCTATTTTTATTTTTTTTAAAGCAAAGGGTCGTCTCACACCAAATACTGACTTTATTTCATTTATTATGGCTTACTGCTGTTTATAGTAGTTTTGTTTGTTTGTTTTTTAATGTTGAAACATTTCATTTCATTATTTTTTAAGCCATTTTTGGTCGACAGCATTTATTTACATGTGCCTAAGACTTTTGCACAGTACTGTAAATCCAAAACAACAGCAACAACAACACCCAAAACAACAATAACAACTACAATAATAATAATAATAATAATAAGTTCCAAGTAGAACCTCTCATATCGCTTTTTGACCAACAAGGAACTGGATCTTGAACCGGTTCTGTTCAGAATTCTTTGAAATTTGGTTCCAGTTAATTGACCAGCCCATGTTTCCACCAGTTTTGAAGATGCACCATCAATGGAGGGCATTGCACAATGCACAACGGAAGTAAACCCGTGTAGCAACATGGTGGATCTCATTGATTACTGACAAGTTTTTGTTCTGTTCTTGCAGATATTTGTTTTCAGCCAAAAACAAGCACAAGCATGGCTCAACTACAGTACTAATGACAAGAAGACGTAGGAACTCTCCAAACTAATGATACACCCGCCGATGTTGTCACGGTTTGCACTGGGAAAAAAACCCCAGCTATCTTTTGGTTGCAGCTGGGAACCAAGTTTTCAGGTTCTGAAACAATTTAATTTTAGTCGAAATGCTCTGAATGATTCAAAATGTGGTGCATGAACCAGAATGGAACCCTTGGGTGGAAAAGAGGGATCAGTGTCACCCCGAAGTTGATTATTTTTCTATAAGAACGCATTTCCAAATGTTTAATTTCTTGGATTTTTAAGCTATTATAATGTATTGGATTTTTAAAAAATTAGTATAATTTAATACAACCCCAGTTTGTATTAATTAAAGAAAGAGATATCATACATTTTTTTATCTGTTTGTAGTAACATTTAATTTTAGTTCAAGTTCCATATGTTATAGCAACTATAAACAGTCATTCTCTCCCCAGCCTCTTTTTTTTCTCTCTTTTGACATGAATAAAACAATGCAACTTATGTTACAAAGAAAACCCAAATTGTAAACTGCTCTGTCCTGAAGATGTCAGAAAACTTAAAGTTACAGCTTTAATCCTGACAGTTGCAAAGCCCTGACACTGGAGATGTCTTCAATTAATGTTCAATAAACTTCACTATATCAGCAATTACACACATTTTACTTTGTTAAAGCACTTTTTTTTTAAATCTATGTATTCTTAGGTTTAGATCCTACAGAAGATCTGTCAATGTTTCTAAACTTGGCATCGTTTTTTTAATGACACACAGCTGGTGTAACCAGTTCTCAGGCACAAATATGGTGGTTTGGTTTTTGTTCTGGTACATTAGAAAATGGCACAGACAACCAAAACAACCAAGGGGGAAAAAGTCACTATGAGTTGATTTCAGTTTGATCAGAAACTCGGTGACTGTCGGCAACTGTCAAAATAACTACAATAATAATATTAATATTTCTACTCAGCATTTCATTTCATTTTTTTTTATAAAACAGCATGTGCAAAATCTCATCTCATTATCTCTAGCCGCTTTATCCTGTTCTACAGGGTCGCAGGCAAGCTGGAGCCTATCCCAGCTGACTATGGGCGAAAGGCGGGGTACACCCTGGACAAGTCGCCAGGTCATCACAGGGCCGACACATAGACACAGACAACCATTCACACTCACATTCACACCTACAGTCAATTTAGAGCCACCAGTTAACCTAACCTGCATGTCTTTGGACTGTGGGGGAAACTGGAGCACCCGGAGGAAACCCACGCGGACATGGGGAGAACATGGAAACTCCACACAGAAAGGCCCCCGTCGGCCACGGGGCTCAAACCCAAGACCTTCTTACTGTGAGGCGACAGTGCTAACCACTACACCACCGTGCCACCCATGGAATTTAGATTCCATGTACAGTAATTGTTTTGCTGTTTCTGGGCATTTTCAATTCTTTTCTATAATCAGTTTTCTTTTAAAAACCATAAATTGCATATCCTTACAACAAAATATGGAAGATACCTCTGAATCATAATCTGATTTTTTCCTGTTTTCGCTTTTTTGGGGCATAATTGAAAATTATGCCCAAAATTGAATTGAAAATTATAACATTTTTATTCATCAGTGGTTACATTTTTTCTGAGTGAAACAGGACTTTTCATGCAGGAAATAATATGAATGGTGATTTCTATTCATGTTACTTTGGATGGATTGTAAAATGTAACATATTGGTTAATTTCATTGGATCCTCATGCCCGAGCCTACATAATGTTATAATCATAAATAAGAATCTGTTTCAAGGACCGCAAAACTAATTGTATTTTAAAGGAAGGCTGTATAAATAAGTTTTGGTTTTGACCATGGACATGAACTTACAAGGTTCTTATAAAATAAATAAAATAATATAAAATAAAAAAGGTGTTTGGATTTCAGGTTGTAGGTTGTGTTTGTTGGCCTTGTGGTCGTGTTACTGTCCAGATTGTTTATCTCGAGCTTCATGAAGATGGACAGAAGACACATGGAGAGATTTTATAACAAAACCTTTCAGCTGTGTGAAATATAAAGAGTTTTGGGAGTGAGGAGATGCTGTGAAGGAGTTTAAAGTAGGACAGTTGTACAAAAATAGATTATAGATCTCTTCTATCTCTGTAAATGTAATCTCTGCTGAAGACTGAGGTCATGTACAGAGAGAAAAAAAACACTGCTTCATACAGAGACAAGACAAGATCGTTCAGGAGTGGAGATTCATTTCAGCACCAGCTGTCAGGGCTTTTTACAACAGCAGGTAAATGTAGTGTGCGTGGTGTGTAGTGTGTAGAGTGTAGTGCATGGTGTTTGTAATAAACAATGATGCAGTAAGTGTTTGCTCCAGTTTCTACATGCCTGCGTCCCAAATTTTAATTTGGCTGCACTGAAAACTTTCTCAAAATTACACTGAGCTTTAAAGGAGAACTGAAGGCAATTTTTTTTATTATCAAAATTCTGTTTATCTCATTTTATTAAATATAGGAATGCATTTTTGAGAGCTATTTTATCACTGCTATAGCAAGTTAGAAGTGTTTGAAATATGCTCTGTAATATATCAGTCCATATGTCAAAGCAATGGCCGTAAACGAGATTCGCTGAGACCTGTGCGAGACATCGTAGGACGGAAGTAAAACGTACAGCGGAAATCAAAGTGACCGACATCTGACAATGTTGTCAAAAGACGCACGCGCCCTCTTTCGAATGCTGATGTAATCAAGCCGGAAGTTTTGTTTGTTTTGATAGCAATCAGGAAAGTTTGAAAAAAGTAGGCAGTAATCGTCATTTAAACTCGTTTTTGTGCAATATTTTATTTGGAAAACAGTTTTCAAAATGGCAGCACTGACACCTGGCTGACACTTCACGTTTCGAAGTCTTGCACAAGTCTCGTGAAGATCGTGCAAATAAGTGACGCCTGCCGTGGACCAAACAAACTAAATTCAACATGGCTAAAACCCAAACAGGCCGATAAGTATAATATTTAATTGCAATTAGTTGCCAAGATGAGTCACGATATAAGGTTACTAAAACCGAAAACGTAATTGAATAACACGTTAATTAAGAAATAAAGCAAGTTTAAAAATGACTTCAGTTCTCCGTTAAAACACCTCAGTTCAACATTAATGTGCATGCATTATTTAATAAGGGGGTTTGTACAGCAGACATTCCACACAGACAGGTTTTAAAAAATCACTGACACTGTGAGATGAAAAAAAAGAGGCTGATGAGGGAATGACTGTTTATAGCTGCTATAACATAAGTGAGAACAGGAACTAACTTTGCTTCACAAATGTACTGTAAATAAAAACATAAAAAGTATGATGTGTCGTTCTTTAATTTAAAAAAGGACAAATTGCTGTGGTATAAGAGGAATAAAACACTTAGGGACATGCTCTTGCAGGAAAATAATCAACTGTCGGGTTGTTAACACTACACATACTTTTTTTCTGATTAATACAGAAAGGGTTAAAGAAGGTAACGTTGACACATTGAAGGCAGGAAGTGACTAAAGTGCTGTCTTTGTCAGGGTGAAAGCAGGTGCAGTCACACACACACACACACACACACACACACACACATACACACACTGCTAATGCTAATGCTGACAGATGGGCAGCGACCTGGACTTGCGCAGGTGTGCATTTTATTAGCGCTGATGCGGGCACAGAGAACATGCCCTTAATGCTAAAGTGAACACTAGCAAGCTCTGTTTATTTAGTAGGTTAGCAAACGCTAGCACAGTTCTAGCAAATATTCTCCAACAGTCAACACTGTGTGTCAGACGCATACATGTGTGTTCCTGTTTAAATGAAACATCCATGTCATCATTCACACAGTTTTAAAAATATGAACAGATATTTGACAAATTAAGATTAACTAAATGAGTTTTTTTGTTGGGTTTGTTGTTGTTGTTGTTGGTGGTGGTGGTGGTTTTATTTTTTTTGGGGGGGGTTAATGAAATACAAAATAAAGTCCAGGCCTTCATTGAACTCATAGAGTTTTGGTACTGTGTGATGTAATGCAATGTTACAAATGTAAAGCTGCTGGAGGACTTGCTGAAGAGATTTGCGTGTTGCTCCTGCAGCATTTAACTGCTATTTGTTATGGAAATGTTTCAGAAACCACTATCGCTCCAGAAACACCATGTTTGTACAGATGCAGTGATGTGTGAGGAGCTTACACGGCAACATTCCTAATCATCACACTGACAACAACAAAAGAAATCATTAGAATTCATTATTTAAAAATTGGTCATTTATACATTTCATTTCATACTCTTGCTTGGTTTTGGAATTGGCGTCTATGCATTTTCATCTCATTATCTCTAGGCGCTTTATCCTGTTCTACAGGGTCGCAGGCAAGCTGGAGCCTATCCCAGCTGACTACGGGCGAAAGGCGGGGTACACCCTGGACAAGTCGCCAGGTCATCACAGGGCTGACACATAGACACAGACAACCATTCACACTCACATTCACACCTACGGTCAATTTAGAGTCACCAGTTAACCTAACCTGCATGTCTTTGGACTGTGGGGGAAACCGGAGCACCCAGAGGAAACCCACACGGACACGGGGAGAACATGCAAACTCCGCTCAGAAAGGCCCTCGCCGGCCACGGGGCACGAACCCGGGCCTTCTTGCTGTGAGGCGACAGCGCTAACCACTACACCACCGTGCCACCCTACGCATTTTCATTAAAAATAAATAAATAAACAAACAAACTTGGAGGTTGGATTTGGTGGAAAACAAAGTACTGACACAGACATGTTCAAACAGTTTGAGCTGCAGATCAACAGTGAAAATGTCAGCTGTGTGGAAATATTTCATGGTTTCTACAACGGACATTAGAAACCCTCAGAGATATACTGTATCAAAATGTAGTGTTACATTACTATTATTATTTTTTTTAACTGCATTTTACCCTCCAGCAGGACTACATATTATTCCTCTTTGGGAGTTGGCAGGCCTGCAAATACTGTGTGCTGTATTTAAAAGATAAAATGAGACCTGTAATGACTCCCTGTTGGAAATGTAGTGCACTATACAGTGTGTTAAATCCATTATTTTAATATATCACAGCAGGGAGATGTTTGAACAGCGAATTAAACTCTGAACTCTGCTGAGGATTTTCTACGTTTTTTTTTTTGTCCAGTTGTTTTTGTACAGGTGGAACATTCCTCTCACAGCTACAAGTTTACTTTTTCAGGAAGAAAGAAAAAGACAAACTTCTCCAGTTGGCACGTTTGCGCAACGGTTTTGTTCGGTAAAATGAAGAATGGCTTTCACGCTTAGACAGGAGCACAAAGGCCGATGAAAAGCCATCGTAGAGGAGAGATATCGTCTGACTCTCATCCCCCCGTCTCCCTCCACTCCTCCCATGCTGGACCACAGTGAACACAAGAAAGTGATTTGTTAATGGCGGCGGTGTCGAGTTTTCACTTTGTTTCGTGTTTCAGGAGGATGAGAATTACAGCGTGTCCTACACACACGCAACAAAGCAGCTCTTTGTACAAAACCCTGACAGTAAAGTGACCCTAAATACTGCACATGGCATGAAGACGCCTCGGCTGGCCACACCGAGTGACGACAATTAGTGATAATACACTGTCCAAATACTGCATTCAAAATTAAGACATTGTTTAAATACCATGACTTAAATACCAATTCTAATGTTCAAACACTGTTTAAATGTATAATGTTTACACCCTGAGTCAATTCTGTTTTAAATACACGTTAAATCTGTTTTAAATAAATGTTAAGCACTGTTGTGTACATGTAACATTTTACAGTGATTTTTAAAAATGGCGGTCGCCGGTGCTGCATTGTCTCATGTTTGACCAATCAACATACCCTTACATCTGGACCACTCACAGGACACTTATGTCACTCATGGTTCCTCTTGTGCTGGAAAAGTACTTACCCTGAAGTAGGAGTGAAAAAGTTCTGCAAAACAGCGTTCCATGAACTACAATCGTTCTCAGTTCCTGAAATGCAGATGCACAAAAAAGAACCATCCAACAGTTCCAAGAACTATGAAAATTTTCCTCCAGTTCATAAGTGCCTATGGTGCTAACTGTTAGGCTAAACTGACACACACCTCATGCTAATGCTAGGCAAACTTTAAATCAACAACTCTAATGCTAATTTTATAACAATCTTATACCTGGACTTAACTCACACTAACATTAGGCCAACTTCACTCGAACGATACCCTAAAGTAACAATGGCATTAACATTAAATAACATGAAAAATTCATGCTAACATACACTGCTAAGATTAGGTCACCTTCACACCAACACTAGCCCATCATCATGCTAATGCTAGGCTAAACAATAACAGACCTCAAACAATGCTAGTCATACCTCATTGTAATTTGAGGCTAACACCAGCAACATGTACATAACACTACTAATATTAGGTCAACCTTGCAGTAATATTATGCTAATCTTTAACTAACTTGACAATTATATCACGCCAACCTCCTGTCAATATTATGCTAATCTTTAACTAATTTGACAATTATTGACGCCGACCTAGGGTGACCAGACGTCCCGGTTTTACCGGGACAGTCCCGATTTGGGGTTGTGTGTCCCGAGTCCCGACAAAAGTCTGTCAGGACACGGATATGTCCCGGTTTTCGCCACTCGCGATGTTTGCGACTGAGCAGCATGGGAATCATTAGCGGAGAAATGTCTGCATTTACTATTTTGATGAATTGACAGGAATCGCAAACTTTCCTGGTTACTGCCCCCTGGCCCTGTGGCATGGGTGTTTATTTAGCCACATTATTCCAGACAACAGAACGGGTTGCCATGCAACAATAAAATAAACATTAACTGGGGCGAATGCTCTTTGTATAGCAGCTAGCAGCAGTAATGCCGCAGCAATTATGCTGAAAAGAAAATGTACCTTTACCCAAAGATTTACAGGGCACCTACCCCTTCCTCCGAGAGATGCAAAACAATGCGCACGAAGCCTACTGCACACACTGTAAGTGCTTTGTTCTTGTACTGAGTTGGGTAGCCTATGCTGCAAATGCTGTGCGCTCCTGTGGGGGCTTTCCTCGGGCTGTCGCCCCTCTCCTCCTTTATTGCTGAGAGAGGCCCTTCATATAATCATTTTTTTATTCACCTTGTTATCCCGAGATAACGACATAATTAATTCAGGATCTCGAGGAAACAACACAACTAATTCGAGATCTCGAGAAAATAAAACCGTTATTCCGTGAGCTCGAGAAAACAAAACAATTATTTCATGATCTCAACTGGATCACTGTATCTCCGTCGGTAGAGACGAAGCCGGGCCAGTCTTCTGCGGAGGTGCTGCGGACTAATTTTGAAATTATCCCTTATTAAAAGACTTAATGCAATCTCTCCCTGTGTCAACCCCTGATCAAAATATTGCCTTATTAGGTGATCGATTATTCCAGACATTCTAATGACCAAAGTTGCGTCTATACAGAATGAGAAATAGCCCCAAAGTCAGCATATCACAAGTCTCTTGGTGCACCTGAATGAACCACTTCTCAGCCGTTTACTCGAGATCATGAAATAATTGTTTTGTTTTCTCGAGATCTCAGAATAACGGTTTTGTTTTCTCGAGATCTCGAATTAGTTGTGTTGTTTTCTCGAGATCCTGAATTAATTATGTAGTTATCTCGGGATAACAAGGTGAATAAAAAAAAGGATTATATGAAGGGCGTCTCTCGGCTTCCGTAGTATATATTCTCAAATCACTTGCCTCTTTTTTGTTTCTGTTTAACATACCATTCTGACAGTTTGGCCATATTGCTGTGTTGAACAGCTTGTTGCACCTTCCATTAAAGTGTTCACTTTTGTACACATCTTCTTGCTTTATTCATTCAGTTGTGGGGAATGGTTAGTAAGGGTGATTCTGACCGAGGCTATGTTGAGGTCACATATCTACTTTTTAAGTTCATGCTATAGTGCATACAATTTTAGAGATATAGCCTACATGTGCATATGCATTCTTCTTGGTGTTCTCACAAACAGGTGAAATAAATCAGTTTAAATTTGGCCTATGGACATAGCCTGGCCTATTCTCAGCCATTACAAAATCTGTTGTCTGACCATAATTTAACTGATCTGTATACCACTATGCTACTAGATAACAAAATGCCTGTTTGTTTTATTTCATGTGAGATGTTGATAAATGTGAGCTTCAACAAAATGATAAGAGCACCTCTCTGAGTGTCACGTTTACGTAAAAAAAAGGTGTGCGAGCACGAGCATGGTCGCGCGCAAAAGTGTCCCGGTTTCAGACTAGGGAAATATGGTCACCCTATGCCAACCTCCTGTCAATATTGTGCTAAAAAGACATAACATTTTTTTTAACAAACCTAACCTCATGCTAATATTAGTCTAAAATGACTTTACCCGAACATAACCCCGGTTTCACACGAATATAAACATAATTTCATGTAATTTCAACAGTCCGCAAATTATAAACAGGGATAAACAGCATGTTAACCCTAGACTAAAGCTCAAACAAACTGACACACACTTGTACCCTTTAGCAGTGAGTGTTTGTTGTGTTACAGTGTGGTTGCTATGCTAACTTTTTATTCCTGTCAGGATTTAAAGAATAGTTATAAACAGTGGTGAAACACTGATGCAGGGTGTTACAGAAGTAAGTGTGTGTGTGTGTGTATGGGGGGGGTTGTGATAAACTGTTCTGGCTCACACACCATTTTAACACTCAGACACTTGATAGTGAAGATGAACAGAACCTTCGTTATCTAGCTTCACAGAAGAAGAGAACAGGAAGTGCACAATGGAGTCTCATTCGCCTGCCAAAGGTCACATTATTAGCATTTTTCACCTCAGTTCTTTATAAAAACAGCAGCGAAGTCCAGGATCTTCCCGTCCCCCGGATAGTGCTTTATTCCAAGCTCAGATTTCAGCTTGCACACTGGCTTTTGTGTTTAATCTGAGATGTTCGTCTCGGCCATGGTGTCAAAGTGGCCTGAGGAGAGCAGATCGGTTTCAGCCGCATGTGCGTCAGGAAACTAAATAACGCTGAGGACATTTTATTAGAGAAAGTTCCAGAAACACTTTCACTCTCAGTGGTAAAGAGATATGCAAATCTATCTGAACATCCAGTTCACACACATTTGCATCTTATTTTCAGATTAAAAGTTACACAGTGCATTATGGGTAACACACACACACACACACACACACACTGGACCATATTCAAAGAAAGTGTGAAGTGAGGACTAAATACTGAAATTACATACAAATATTCAGATCTCAGACATAACTATTCTGAGGATACATAAGCGTTACGCAGCCAGGGGTGGAGTTAATCTAAAACATGCGTGTCTCATTTACGCATGATTCTGACCTTGAACTTAAGCTTATTTTTCTTACGTGATATTGGCTTGAGTGAAGAGCATTATTATATCCAGCACCACTGTCTGACAGCTTAATGTAACCACAATATGTACGGCTGAAATTTAATGCATGTATGTTTTGGTTGTAAATACACCAAAATCACCACAATTTTTAAATCCAATTTTTTTATTCATTTATTTCCACACAGAGGCCAAAAAAGGAGACTCGTCTTAATCGGAGGCATACGGTAGCTTATCTCGAGGAGTGAAATTTTTATGGATAAAATTATGAATGCTGTAAACATAGCAGATGAGTGCTCAGTCAGCTTATCCTTCAATGGTTATGTTTTCTTACAGCAGAGCACACTGAAGGAACAAAAACATTGGCATTATTTTATTAATTCAACAAATCAAAAGAGTAAATTGAAAATGTGAGAAAAAAAAAAACACGCCTGCATCTCACACACACGTTACAATTTCATGACCTCGATTTAGTATCTCTTGGCTTCATTAAGTTATGATCAAGTGTAACTGTTTGGCGCATGATATAAAAATACAGTGAAATGCAAAATAATAGGATCAAATATTAGGATAAAATAATAGCTGGATCAAATACTATTTTATGTGCTGCTGAATAATCCTGTTGACTTTATATCAATCTTCGTCATGTTCTCATTCATAGCATATCATCCTATTACTCTTTATGTTTTATATTTATATTAAATTGTCTCTAGCTTTTATATCAAATTGCATTCACAAATTATAATTGCATTGTACAGTCACAAAGAAAAACACACTATTTCTTTCTCCAGTCTATATTTCCTTCCTTATTTTTTGGGTTTAAAATGTCTGTGTTTAAAAATCTAGAAGTTATTGAAAAACCCTGTCTCAGATGCTTCTGCTCCACATACATATTGATTTAACATCTGAATATGACCCACAGTGCATTATGGGTAATACACACACTCCCTGATGAGGGAATTTGTTAAGAAATGTAATTTGTCTCGTGTAAATATATTACAGTGTGATATCATTAGATTAAAAACAGTGTAATCAAACCTCTGACACTAACTGTATTTATTGTTGTATTTTAGATAATTTTCTGTCTCTGAAGGAAACGGAAGGAAACAGAGCCACTGAATCCCATCTTGGAGGGATTTCCCCCCCCCCCCCCCCCCCAATTTATTGCACTGAGAGCCAAGGGAAAATTAGCAGGCCAAAAGTTCAGCATATTTAAGGGAGTGTAGGAATATTGACTCACTGCACGTACTGAATGATTTATTATTTTCTTTTTGAAATTAAATGTGTTTGTAACAATAACAGTTGTGATTTAAATCTGGTTTTGGAGTTATTATAGAGATGTTTCTATCAGAATTAAGTTAATCCCTAAAAAAGGCGTGGGGGGAAAAAAGGATTTCAGTAAACATTAATCAATACACAGCATATGCACCACCTCCATAATTTATGATATTATTAATATTAATTTTTTTCTGTGCCACAGCTACATACAGTTCAAGCTCCACGTTGCATCCTGTGATACTTTGATTCCTGTATTTATTCCACACTATTATAATGCACAACCACAAGTTGGCCTAGTGGTTAGCGTGTCCGCCTCTCGATCGGGAGATCGTGAGTTCGTGCAGGTGGCACGGTGGTGTAGTGGTTAGCACTGTCGCCTCACAGCAAGAAGGTTCTGGGTTCAAACCTAGCAGCCAGTGAGGGCCTTTCTGTGTGGAGTTTGCATGTTCTCCCCGTGTCTGTGTGGGTTTCCTCCGGGTGTTCTGGTTTTCCCCACAATCCAGAGACATGCAGTTAGGTTGACATGGGGTGGCCTTGGACTGAAGTGCCCTTGAGCAAGGTACCTAACCCCTAACTGCTCCCCGGGTGCTGTAGTATGGCTGCCCACTGCTCTGGGTGTGTGTGTGTTCACTGCTTCAGATGGGTTAAATGCAGAGGATGAATTTCACTGTGCTTGAAGTGTGCATGTGACAAATAAAGGTTTCTTCTTCTTTTTACTCACGGTCAGGTCATACCAAAGACCATCATAAAAATGGTACCTACTGCCGTCTGGCAAGGCACACTGCAATACAGATGCGAGTGGGGAGTCAAACTCTCATGGTTACCAGAGGACTAGCCCCCCACTGTAACCCTAGCTATGTAATAGGCGAGAGACTGAAGGCTACAGAAACGGGGATCGGCACCGCCCTATGCGCCACATGGCGTGGGAAGGACTTTGATTATAATGCGGAAGGGGAAATCTAAATACATACAAAAATAAGTGTAAGGAGAAACTAGAAACACACACCAATCAGCCATTAAATTAAAAACACTGACAGGTGAAGTGAAGAACATTGATTATCTCATTACAGTGGCACCTGTCAAGGGGTGGGATATATTAGACAGCAAGAGAACAGTCGGCTCTTGAAGTTGACATGTTGGAAGCAGGAAAAACAGGCAGGTGTAAGGATCTGAGTGACTTTGACAAGAGCCAAACTGTGATGGCTGGATGACTGGGTCTGAGCATCTCTAAAATGGTACATCTTGTGGGGTGTTCCTGGTATGCACTGGTTAGTGCCGAACAAAAGTGGTCCAAGGAAGGACAACCAGTGAACAGGTGACAGGATCATAGGTGTCGAAGGCTCATTGATTTGCACAGGGCACTAAGATTAGCCCATATGGTCCAATCCCACAGAAGAGCTACTGTAGCACACTGCTGAAAAAGTTAATGCTGGCTAAAGCAGAAAGGTGTCAGCATTAACTTTTTCAGCAGTTTGTGCTACAGTAGTATGCCATTCATATTTTTCATATGATACATCTGGGACATCAAGTAATTATATTTTTCATATACATATTTTCCAATATCCTCACTTGTGAAGATATTAATTAATTTTTTTGATAAATTTGGGTACTTTTTGTTTGTGAATCTGTCTGTATAATAAAAAGAAAATCACAGTTGGCTTAAAGATATGAAGTTTATCTTCTCGTGTTGAAAAATTTGTATTTTTCATAAGAAATACATCATATGATTTTCCAATATTTTCACTCCAATTACGTCAATCCCAGTGTTTTTTCTGCTGACTAGATGCGTGCTGTCAAAATGGCAAACCGGTTCAAAATTAAAATTCTTTTCATTAACTTGCGGTATTTTTTTGTTTTGTTTTTGTGGATGTGTCCATATAATATTAAGAACATGTTGGTGTGATGATATGAAGTTTATCTTCTTGTGTTGTTCACCACTTGAAGATAAACTTCATAACTTTGCTTTGCTTTCTGTTCTACAGGGTCACAGGCAAGCTGGAGACTATCCCAGCTGACTATGGGCGAAAGGCGGGGTACACCCTGGACAAGTTGCCAGGTCATCACAGGGCTGACACATAGACACAGACAACCATTCACACTCACATTCACACTTACGGTCAATTTAGAGTCACCAGTTAACCTAAACTGCATGTCTTTGGACTGTGGGGGAAACCGGAGCACCCGGCGGAAACCCACGCGGACACGGGGAGAACATGCAAACCCCGCACAGAAAGGCCCTCGCCGGCCACGGGGCTCGAACCTGGACCTTCTTGCTGTGAGGCGACAGCACTAACCACTACATCACCGTGCCACCCATATATATATATATATATATATATATATATATATATATATATATATATATATATATTGTATGAATAACAAAAAAGGACCTTTAGAAAAGTTAAATAAAATATAACGAAATTATAAGAACCAAAACAGAATGAGTGCTTTTAATTAAATGCCAAATTAAACATTAACATACATTTTCAAGTGATTTTAAAGTAATGTTGTTGGGGAACATTTGTAGTAATTATTATTCTATGCACATTACATACACCTCATATCTTCATTTACTGTAAGCATCTGGAATGGTATTTTGAGATTTAAGATGTAGCCCAGGACTATGATGCACTTTTTGATGATGTCATCTTATACACTCTTATCAGGATCAAATGGAAATACACACATTTCCTTTTGTTTGAACTGGCTTTTTTTGGCAAATATTTGTTGCAGTTATGAAGACGTGGACTGAAACTGAACGATAGACGGGTGAGAACAGGATGCTTTAACTCAGGAAGGAATATTAAACTGAATGAACACACACAGAGGAAAGAGAGATTCATATTACAGAATAAACAGAGCTGCGTTTTCCTGCTTCATTCAATCCAAACATGGAGGAATGTGATGAGGTGATAAACATACACGCATCCTGTCTGTTCTCGTTTCTCGTTCATAACAAAGGAGACAACTCACCCTCAGAAACGATACAGTGGCTATTAAAATCAGGAGATTTTCAGCTTTCAGCTTTCAGTGAATGATTCACATCAGAACACATACAAAATGTCATGCACTTTTTTTTTTCACAACAATGAAGCATACTTTACTTTGTAGTCTGGTTGAATCCTAAACGTCTTCCTGCTCCATTTATATATGCACTACATAAGGAATGAAATGATAGCTTCTACACTGTGTATAGCGCACTTTATGTCCAGTACGGAACCAATTAGGATTCTGCACCCTTCACACTATACAAGTGCACTGTAATAGGGTATTAAATATGTTTTGTATTTTTTTTAAACATACTGCTTAGTGTTAGTGACTTAAGTCCAAAAGTTATAGGGAAAGTTCCTCATATTCAGAGCTGGTTTATGCAGGTGCTTAAATGATTTTCTGAGCTCCACATTCAAATTTTTTAAAAGGGAGTGTCTATTTCCAGCCAAGTGAGAAGAGTCACATCACAAGTATTTGACTATTTATAACCGGTTTGGGTTAGAGTTTAGGGTGTGAATAGTATTGTTGGCTACAGAGGCCTGGGTGATTGTCTTGTCTCAGAGTGGTGCTACAGTATATACACCTTGGCCTAAATAGCCACATGCTATCCAGCCTGGGTACAAATAGCTTTGTTGGCCAGCCAGCCTGATCCATCCTGATGCCCTACTTCTGGCTAAAGTCTCATAACATTGCTCCTATGGAGGACAGCCCCATATGGACAGTCAAAAGATACACTTAGATGATGGCTCTGGACACTTACAGTTTTGCTGTGATGGCTGAGCATTGGAATTGCCATGATAACTTTAAGACTGAAGTCGTCATGAACAGTTTTGCACTCAAGTCTCCATCAGTGAACAGTTTATAACTTCAACAAAACAGACTTCATATTAAAACTATAATGAATTTCCTGGTTACACAGTTATACTTTGTGACTATATAGGACACTGTTATAGAAGCAAGTTATTGATAATCACACTATCTGTTATCACCCAAATGAGGATGGGTTCCCTTTTGAGTCTGGGTCCTCTCAAGATTTCTTCCTCATGTCGTCTGAGGGAGTTTTTCCTTTCTCACCATCACCTCAGGCTTGCTCATCAGGAATACATAAATTTATTAGGGATAAAATTAGCTCATTTTAAAGCTTTTATTTCTCTGTAAAGCTGCTTTGCAACAATGTCTATTATTAAAAGTGCTATACAAATAAATTGACTTGACTTGGCTACTGACACCACTTTCTTGTAGTTCATACCTCTGAGGTTGCCAGATATTTCTTGAATAAATGTGTCCGAGATGGTTTTTTTTTTTTAATGGTGTCTGACACCATCAATTGCCTTTAAAACTGAAAATAATCAGGAGTGGAGAAGGAAAAAGTGTTTTATTTTTCTTTGCTGTCAAATTTAATGTGATGAAACATAAATCTTAGAGACAATTTAAAAATGAAAAACATGATAACACAATATACTGTATGAATGAGAAGATGGTGAGCACCGAAATAAATCTAATAAATCTACAGAAGTGTAGCATATTTCGAATATATTGCTGCATGAATAGTCCTATTTGTAATCATCACACTAATTAGTGTGATATAAATATGACTTCAATATGACTAGATTATTATTATGCCTTCCACACTCATTATTCAACTTAATGAAGCCACAAAATACTTAATCATGGTCATGTATAATGTAGATTTGATCACACTTTTAATTTGCTGTTTTGATTTGTCAAATTAATAAAATAATGCCAGTGTTTTTGTTCATTCGTTGTGCTCTCCTGTAGAGAAAACATGCCCATGGTTTGAAGGATAAGTTGACCAAGTGTTCATCTGTTACACTTACAGATCACTTTAAAGTGTGTCCATAGTTTTATCTGTTAAAAAAAAAAAAAATCACTCCTGGAGATAAGCTACGGTATGTCTGTGTTAGTTGCTGTATGTAACTCAGATATAGTTCTCTCTCTCTCTCTCTCTCTCTCTCTTTTTATGGCTACTGTGTCTATTTGAACATAAGAATATAAAAGCCATCTTTGATGCTAAGCCCTGAATCGTGAACTGATTTTCAGCTTGTTATCATGTTCTGGAACATTCATATGCCGTGGTTTTTTTAGAGATAGCAATCACTTACGCACTTGCATTTATGCTCAAACCCAAATATTGTGTGTTTACAGTTCAAGAGAATAAAAGAACAGACAGTGAGGATGAACAGGGTATGGCGGTGAGAATGTCGGCGTGTGTGTGTGTGTGTGTGTGTGTGTGTGTGTGTGTGTGTGTGTGAGAGAGAGATACTGATGACAGTGGTGTGAATGCCAATCCTGAATGAGATGCCTTCTATTCCTTCAGCTGTGATCTTATCATCTTTCTCTCTATCAGTCATCTCATCCAGATTCCACCTCCTCTGAATCACCACCACCACATGTATGTGTGTGAGTGTGTGTCTTGTACATGTCACTACCTGCTCATGCGTCTTCAAAAGTCACAAAGCGACCTGCATTACTACTGAAACCACAATCTGATCTGTTACTGAAATCTGTTACACTGAAAATAAATAAACCATTCTTCCTCATTCCTGAGACAGGTGTGTTCTCTTTTTCTGTTATGATTCTCATGAGAAATGATGTTCATACATGAGATTAGATTTATATATTTATTAGGTTTAATGTTGGGCTTCTGTCCTGTCTCAATTTTTTATATCCATCCATCCATTATCTGTAGCCACTTATCCTGTGCAGGGTCACAAGCAAGCTGGAGCCTATCCCAGCTGACTACGGGCGAAAGGCGGGGTACACCCTGGACAAGTCGCCAGGTCATCACAGGGCTGACACATAGACACAGACAACCATTCACACTCACATTCACACCTACGGTCAATTTAGAGTCGCCAATTAACCTAACCTGCATGTCTTTGGACTGTGGGGGAACCGGATCACCCAGAGGAAACCCACGCGGACACGGGGAGAACATGCAAACTCCACACAGAAAGGCCCTCGTCGGCCACGGGGCTCAAACCCAGGACCTTCTTGCTATGAGGCGACAGTGCTAACCACTACACCACCGTGCCGTCACGAGGCGATAATGCAACAGAATTTTCTATTTTGAAAGCATTTCCAAGAAATAGCTTGTGGGTTAAACTGAAGCTAAAAATCTTCTTCCACATTTCAGTATAATTTCTATCCCATCCATCCATTTTGGCATATCACTACAGTGACGTGGCTGCTCTGACAGCTTCAGCCATTAGAGTCTCTAGGGAACATTACAGTAGTGATTTCCCATTGCCTTCTACTGGATAATTATAGAGGTTTTCTCCTCTTACCCATTCACACTCACACCTATGGACAATTTAGAGCCACCTATTAGCCTAACCTGCATGTCTTTGGACTTTGGGGGAAACCGGAGCACCCAGAGGAAACCCACACAGACACGAGGAAAACATGCAAACTCTACACAGAAAGGCCCTTGCCAGCCGCGAACCCAGAACCTTCTTACTGTGAGGCGACAGTACTAACCACTGCACCACCGTGCCGCCTTTAATGAAACTAGTATAAAGTAAATTGATCTTTAAATAATAGTTGTGTGTATAAATGGTATAAACATGGCATAGCAGGTAGAGGCTTTACATTTTAGCTACTACTTTTTCTCATCTGAACGAAATAAAAATAAATGCTTGACAGGCCATGCTGACAAGAAACATCAGTAGAAGTTGCTACACACACCAAAAAACTACAAGCAACACAAGATACTCATCGACTGCTAGCATGAATGTAGAGTTATGTAAAGTTCCATGTTAAGGGTGAAAAGAAGATTCCTGAAGTTTTCTCAACTGATCTGTGTGTGTGTGTGTGTGTGTGTTTCCTGCTGCTCTGTGCTCAGTAATCCATCATGGTGTTCGTGTTGAGTTTATCTCTGACTGAAAACACCCTCGGGTCACTCACCATCTCCTGCTCCAGACTGCCAGACGACTCTGTGTGTGTGTGTGTGTGTGTGTGTGTGTGTGTGTGTGTGTGTGTGTGTGAGAGAGAGAGAGAGAGAGAGAGAGAGAGAGAGAGAGAAGTTGGTTTGTACCCATTGAAGCCTTGGGCATAAAAATAGAAGTACTGAATAACACCTGAGTTCCAGCCTACAGTGTTCAATAATATTTCCAAATACATCAGTGCACTAGTAAAATAGTTTGAGACACAGCCACAGACCAGTCATCATGGTAACAAGGAAGGTTTGATTGTGGTTAACGATTGCTTAGCGAGCAGGATGAATAGGCAAGTTAATTATCACCTTGTGTTAAGTAGTATACACTTAATGTGTTGTAATAAATTGACAGACTGTTTTGTGCATTAGTGTGTGGTTAAGAACACAGCCCATGGTTATTAGAAAATGGGGAGTCAGAGTGCTTGAAGGAAAAAAAAAAACCAACAACAACAACGTAATGAGACTGTTTCAAACTCTCCATGGCTGCATCTTAAATCACATACTACCAAAATAGTACATGAACTATTCAGAGCATTAAGGTTGTTTGGGATTCAAAATGCAGCCAATTATCATGATAAGTAGGAAGTGTGTATGCTCAGATCTTAGCCAGCTAAGAGTGTTTGCTCAGTATAATCCACCATTAAAATTCAATCGAGGAGTCAGAGTATGTCATTTGGGATGCAACCCATGACGGTATGAGTGTAAGTTTATGGTAGAAAGATTATGGTTAAGGATAAGATGAGTGAATGTGAATGATGTGTGTGTGTGTGTGTGTGTGTGTGTGTGTGTGTGTGTGTGTGTGTGTGTGTGTGTGTTCTAGAATTCTGTATGAATGACTCAGTTGTAACATGAGCGTCCTTCAGAATACATACAAATTTGCTTCCGGATAAATATTTGCAAACATCCATCATCTTTAATGACATTGCTTTTGTACACAATAGTCTCACCAGCTTCATTTCCACTGCAAACATGTCGATAATGAGTGATGACCCTCACTAACCCCACTTACTTACACCCCCATCACTTTTACCCCCGACACACCACTGTGAAGTGATGGTGATGAGCCAAATCCTGATGAGACAAGAACTCCAGAGAGAGAGAGATCACAACCTACAGCCTGGCCACTTTCATTTAACATTACTCACAATAAAAACATTGTGGTGTCCAGGCTGCTTCTGAGCTAGACTGGAGAAGCAGGAAATCGTCCAATGCAGGAGCTCCCAGATTAATAAAGCTGAGTTTCATGTGTCTCAACAACAGAAATATCTCAATTCAAAAGGTATTATAGTCATTCCCTTGATCACATATACAGTAGGTGTAACATGAGGAATAACGTTATCAGCTGTGTTTCCTACAGTCATCCCTGACAGGTCCACCCCACATCACCAGAATACAAGGTCAAATTATCCTCAGTTATTCATTTTCTATACTGCTTGTCCGTTGCAGATCACAGGGAAACTGGAGCCAACCCCAGCTGACATCAGGCGCGAGGTGGGGTACACCCTGGATGGGTCACCAATCCGTCACAAGGCCAACACAGAGAAACAGACAGCCTTTCACACTCACATATACACTTATGGGCAATTTAGAGTAGCCAATTGAATTAACCTGTATGTCTTTGGACTATGGGAGGAAACCAGAGCACCTGGAGGAAACCCACGCTGGCAAGAGGAGAACATGCACACTTCACACAGAAAGGCCCTAATTGGCTGCGGAACTCAAACCCAGAACCTTCTTGCTGTGGGGCGACAGTGCTAACCACTTCCTCAGTTACTCACTGTTTATATACTACCTGATTTAATTAGTTCATTGCAAAGTCTTGCCAACTTTGTTTTGCCGTATCTGATCTAAATTATCATTAGATAATCAATTGACATTCTTTGTTTTTCTGCCTATTGTTTGTCCATTTGTTTTTGACTCTTTACCTGCTGCTCATTTGGGCTTGATCCTGAATTTGCTTTGAGCCCCTTAAAGAAAATTTCTCGCAAATAAACAAATTGAGCCAAAAGTCAGTCTTTATATCTGTCCTTTATTAAAAAAAAGCTGCATGTTGAATTTGTTCTTAATGATATAACCATTGAAGTGATGAAAATAGATGGGACTATTTTTTTGTCAGGGAGGCCGCCAACTCCGTCATGTGTGATGTCATTTTCCACAAACACAGCGGAGGTGTACAAGCACATGCTACACAAGACTATAGTATAATATTATGGTCTAGCATGACTTCTCAGTCAATTTGTTTGCATTTTTCCACAAAAATTATGGTAATTCAGTATTAGAAAAGGAATCAAAATAAAGTAGTGGCTAGTTTATTGCCTCTTTATTTAAAAAAAATATATATTTACCTGCTTATCTTCCATCCGTTTGATGCATGATGCGGTGTGCTGTCTTGCTGCTGGTGTTTTGTAGTGAAACAAAGTCAGGATCACGTCTGGCTTCAGTTGTCATTTCTGCCTCATGTCTCGCTTCTTCTCAGTGATTTTTTCCTACAAGTTCTCCACAAAACAATCTTCTGTAAAATGCGCACTGCACAATTTGCTGCTTTTTCCAGAAGTAAAGTTTTCTCGCTTTACTTGATGAAGCTATTTGGCCAAACATCTTGGATCCAGGACGGAATGAAGAAGATGTGTGGAATCCTACATCACACAGCGTCACCCTCGTTTCCGTCTCCTAATACATCTATATATCTGGCTAATCCAGCATGGCCACACCCGGGGAAATGGCCCAACGGACTGATGTTATTGTACAAATTTAACATGTTTTTTAAAGGTAGACTGCCTTTCAGATTTTTTAAGTGTAGGTCATAAAAATAATTTTCCCTGAGACCAAATTATTTTTTTAGTGGACCAAAAGCTACTGAATTTGAATCACAGACTTCCAATTTAATTCTTTTTTTTAAAATAGAACAATTAATGAATTTAGGGCCATGTGGCCCTAAATTCTCCACTATATTTTCCTGCTTCACCATGACCCAAATCAAGATATTACATCATGCATCACATGGTGGGCTTTCCCCGTTCTCGCAAGGCATTGTGGGATACAAATTTGAAACAGGAGGGAAAAATGGCGGACATGAGTGTGCGAATGAAATGTGAAAGACCGACTACAGTAATGGAAAGCAAGAAGAAAAGCCATTATGCTGTGAAGGAAAGGAAATGCAGGACCAAACTAATAATTATCGGTGGTCAGTGAGCACCTCGGTGTGATCAGCTGTTCGTTTAGTGACAGAATGATGCAACTGTCAGTGCATGGTCAAAGGTAAACCTGTAGATGGCAGTAATGCAACACTGGATGCCAGCTGCCGTAAAACCCAAAAGAAGAAGGAAAAGAAGAAGAAACAGGTAAACCTGCACATGCACACATGGACTTCCTGTGTCTGCTTGACTGCACGAAGCAAGCAATTTCATGCACATTATTTGCTTGGGAATCCCCTCAAATTAAATAACTTCCCAGCCACAGAATGGCCTGGGCTTTTTTGTTTATTTGTTTGTTTTTTCTTTTTTTTGTTTTTTTTAGATATTGCAGAAATAAACTTATATCACTCGTCTCGTCTTGTCTCGTCTCGTCTTCTTCGGCTTTATCCGGGACCAGGTCACGGAGGCAGCAGTCTAAGCATGGAAGCCCAAACTTCCCTTTCCCCAGACACCTTGGCCAGCTCCTCGGGAAGAACACCGAGGCGTTCCCAGGCCAGCCAAGAGACATAGTTCCTCCAGCGTGTCCTGGGTCTTCCTCGGGGCCTTCTCCTGGGGGGACATGCCTGGAACACCTCCCCAGGGAGGCGTCCAGGAGGCATCCGAAAAAGATGCCCGAGCCACCTCAGCTGATTCCTCTCGATGTGGAGGAGCAGCGGCTCTACTCCGAGCTCCTCCCGAGTGACTGTGCTTCTCACCATATCTCTAAGGGAGCGCCCAGCCACCCTGCGAAGAAAACTCATTTCGGCCGCTTGTATCCGCGATCTTGTTCTTTCGGTCATTACCCAAAGCTCATGACCATAGGTGAGAGTTGGAACATAGATCGACTGGTAAATTGAGAGCTTCGCCTTTTGGCTCAGCTCCTTCTTCACCACGACAGACCGGTAAAGCGACCGCATCACTGCGGAGGCTGCACCGATCCGCCTGTCGATCTCACGCTCCATCCTTCTCTCACTCGTGAACAAGATCCCGAGATACTTAAACTCTTCCACTTGAGGCAGGACTTCTCCACCAACCTGGAGAGGGCAAGCCACCCTTTTCCGGTCGAGAACCATGGCCTCGGACTTGGAGGTGCTGATTCTCATCCCAGCTGCTTCACACTCGACTGCAAACCGCCCCAGTGCATGCTGAAGGTCCTGGTTTGAAGAAGCCAACAGGACAACATCATCCGCAAAAAGCAGAGATGAAATCCTGTGGTTCCCAAACAGGATTCCTTCCGGCCCCTGGCTGCGCCTAGAAATTCTGTCCATAAAAATTATGAACAGAACCGGTGACAAAGGGCAGCCCTGCCAGAGTCCAACATGCACTGGGAACAGGTCTGACTTACTGCTGGCAATGCGAACCAGACTCCTGCTCCGTTCGTACAGGGACCGGACAGCCCTTAGCAAAGAGCCCCGAACCCCATACTCCCGAAGCACCCCCCACAGAATACCACGGGGGACACGGTCGAATGCCTTCTCCAGATCCACAAAGCACATGTGGACTGGTTGGGCAAACTTCCATGAACCCTCGAGCACCCTATGAAGGGTATAGAGCTGGTCCAGTGTTCCGCGACCAGGACGAAAACCGCATTGTTCCTCCTGGATCCGAGGTTTGACTATTGGTCGAATTCTCCTCTCCAGTACCCTGGAGTAAACCTTCCCCGGGAGGCTGAGAAGTGTGATTCCCCTATAATTGGAGCACACTCTCCGGTCCCCTTTCTTAAATAGAGGGACCACCACCCCAGTCTGCCACTCCAGAGGCACTGTCCCCGACTGCCACGCAATGTTGCAGAGGCGTGTCAACCAAGACAGCCCCACAACATCCAGAGACTTGAGATACTCAGGGCGGATCTCATCCACCCCCAGTGCCTTGCCACCGAGGAGCTTGCAAACCACCTCAGTGACTTCGGCTTGGGTAATGGACGAGTCCACCTCTGAGTCATCAGCCTCAGTCTCCTCAATGGAAGACATGACGGTGGGATTGAGGAGATCCTCAAAGTATTCCTTCCACCACCCAACAATGTCCCCAGTCAAGGTCAACAGCTCCCCACCCGCACTGTAAACAGTGTTGGCAGAGTACTGCTTCCCCCTCCTGAGGCGCCAGACGGTTTGCCAGAATTTCTTCGAGGCTGACCGATAGTCCTTCTCCATGGCCTCCCCGAACTCCTCCCAGTTCCAAGTTTTTGCCTCCGCAACTGCCTGAGCTGCAGCACACCTGGCCTGCCGATACCCATCAGCTACCTCAGGAGTCCCGGAGGTCAACATGGCCCGATAGGACTCCTTCTTCAGCTTGACGGCATCCCTTACTTCTGGTGTCCACCACCGGGTTCGGGGATTGCCGCCACGACAGGCACCGGAGAACTTGCGGCCACAGCTCCAAACAGCTGCGTCCATAATGGAGGTAGAGAACATGGTCCACTCAGACTCAATGTCCCCCGCCTTCCTCGGAAGCTGGGAAAAGCTCTCCCGGAGGTGGGAGTTAAAGACCTCCCCAACAGAGTGCTTGGCCAGACGTTCCCAGCAGACCCTCACCATACGTTTGGGCCTGCCAGGTCTGTCCAGCTTCCTCCTCCGCCAGCGGATCCAACTCACCACCAGGTGGTGATCAGTTGACAGCTCAGCCCCTCTCTTCACCCAACTCCAGAGAAGTGGAGAGTCCAGCCCCTCTCGAGGAGCTGGGTTTCAGAGCCCAAGCTGTGCGTGGAGGTGAGCCCGACTATCTCTAGCCGGTACCTCTCAACCTCCCGCACAAGCTCAGGCTCTTTCCCCCCCAGCGAAGTGACATTCCATGTCCCAACAGCTAGCCGCTGTGTCCGGGGATCAGGTCGTCGAGGCCCCTGCCTTCGACTGCCACCCAATCCACACTGCACCAGTCCCCTACTGCTACCTCTGTGGGTGGTGAACCCACAGGAGGTCAGGCCCACGTCACCTTTTTGGGCTAAGCCCGGCTGGGCCCCATGGGCAAAGGCCCGGCCACCAAGTGCTCGCATACGAGCCCCAACCCCAGGTCTGGCTCCAGGGTGGGGCCCCAGCTGCGCCATACCGGGCGACGTCACGGTCCTTGATGGTTTCTCCATAAGGGTTTTGGTGAACTGCTCTTGGTCTGGCCTGTCACCTAGGACCTGTCTGCCTTGGGAAACCCTGACAGGGGCATAATGCCCCTGACAACATAGCTCCTAGGATCATTCAAGCACACAAACCCCTCCACCACAATAAGGTGGCAGTTCTAAGAGGGGAATTTATATCACAATGAAATAACATTTTATTTAGTTCACTCTGAAATTTGGTCATTGTGATATATAACTTATATCACAATGACCAAATTTCAGAGTGAACTAAATAAAACTGATTTTATGAAATCGAAAGGCCATCTAGCTTTAAGCTAAAGTCCACTTAAGTTTTTTCATCTCGAACATATTGTATTAATGTATAACGATGACATTTCATAACCCTGTAATTTCAAAATTTCCTGGTTAATTGCTTTAGTCAGTCTGGACTTGTCTTTTCCCTAGCAGCTCGTCTCCATTTCAGTTTCTTTTTTTGAGCAAGAACAAAATAACTGCTTTTTAGCATAAAACTTTATACCACAGCACTGCTGAGTTTTGAATTCTGCTTGGCCAGATATTGATTAATTTCCTATAAGTCTTGTAATGAATGAAGTCTGAACACATTTGTCTGTGTTCATTCATTTACTCCAACAGGAATAGTTACAAAAAATGTTTGGGCTATAAGCCTTCACTGCGTTGATTAATGTACTATACCAGCATATTAAGGCAAGTATTTTATTGTTTACTGAGTCTTATTATTGTCCATTGCGTCTCAAACTTCAAAGTGAAGCAGCAATGTGAATGGCTGATTAAATATTTCATCATTGTTTCTGTTCTGTCGAGAGCAGCTCATCGCCACGCGTGGGTGAAAACCAGTGTTGATAAACATGCTTTATGCATAACGTATGAGCGAGACAGCGTATTTAGCCATGACTCACTCGGCTCATTCATCCGTTTCATATGTTTATTCTGTGTTTGGTTTAGTCATCAGGAATTTAATACTTACTGCAAAAATATGAACTGTGCATTCAAGGCAAATCTTGGCAAGGCTTGTCACTAAGAGTGAGTATTTGGGCCATTTTAAAATTCATTCACAGCTGTCCCGTATCGTCTCTCCCCTTTCTCTTCTGTAGATTCGCTGCAGGTCAGGTGTGTGAGGTCATGTGAGCCAGTGTTTCTGCTCATTGCTCAGTGAATAAGGAAGAATAGTGCAGCTCTGTTTTCTGTGATGCTGCAGAATCAGTACTGTGCCTGAATCGAATTGAATTGAGAAACAAAAAACTGGCTAATGTTAGTCCCTGCAGAGCTGGAATTATTAGAGATTACAGTTCCAGATGTTGCTGATTGGTTATATGGAGATCCACAGATCTTTACACATATTTGATTCTTCTACAGTGATCTTTTTTCCGCCATGAAGTTGAGACTCAGCAGTACATGAAAGTGGATATGATGAAACACACACACACACACACACACACACACACACACACACACACACACACACACACAGTGTTTTGTGTGTCATTATGAGATTGATGACTAACATAGACATCGTGTTTCCTGCTCTCACCTGCCTTCAGGTAACCACACCCACTCTCATCCATCAGCCATCATTACAACCCTTACCGTAGATCACTCTGTTTACATGGCTCTGTGTGTGTGTGTGTGTGTGTGTGTGTGTGTGTGTGTGTGTGTGTGTGTGTGTGTGTGTGTGTGTGTGATCTGCCTGTGCAGGTAGATAATAATCTTAGCACACCGTGGCATTTGAAGATAATATGTGGTCTATATACTAAGCGAGGCATTCACTGTGGCCACATCCCAAACCACACCCCATGTTGACTATAGACGCAACTCAACATAGCAGTAGGGGTTTGGGACATATCCACAGTGTATATGACAGCTTTTATATAGCCGATTTAGTGTGTTGGGAATGTGGATTGCAACACACCCAAAGTAAAATTGTATTTGAGCTTTTCATCAGCCTAAGGAAGACGACTGAGAGTCCGGGAAGTGCAGTTTGGGGTTAATTACTGTTTTGCCAAAGATTGGAAAACCCACCGATGCTCTCATCATGTGTGTGTGTGTGTGTGTGAGAGAGAGAGAGAGAGAGCAAAAGACAGAGAGACGGGGAGAAAAGGTCCTGCACCACCTGGGTTCGTATCTTTGCCCTGTCATTAACACTCTGAGTCAGACCCAGAGCTTGTCAGCATATGAGACTGTGTGTGTGTGATTTTATGAGTGTCTCCTCTTCAAGTTCTTTGTGCTAGCACGCAAAACCCCTGCACGCCAAGCCCCACTTTGTTTGTTTATCATTATTTCTCTGTTACTTCAAAGATCTACACACACACACACACACACAGGATGCAAATTTGTGAAAATGAGTCTCATTAGCTTCTTTCAGTGGAATTCATGTTATACCACAGGTCAAAAGTTTGTGACATTTAATCAACAAGAAGCAGACATCTTCCTTTTTTAATAAATTTTATAGCAATGCTGATACACACACACACACACACACACACACACACACAGAAAGTAAAGACGTGGTAGTAATGACAAATGTAATTTCTTTGTTACTGGATCACTGCAGATAAACACAGAGAGAAAGAAAGTCACACAGATACTCAGACACAGAAATTCAGACAGATTCTCAGACACACAGACAAAAACAGACACACAGACAAAAATTCAGACAGATACTCTGACAGACAGAAAGACACACAGACAGATACACAGACCAATGCTCAGACATGCAGACAGATATTCAGACACACAGAAAGATACACAGACCGATATTCAGACACACAGAAAGATACACAGACCAATATTCAGACACAGACATGGATATTTAGACAGATATTCAGACACACAGACGCTCAGACTGATAATCGACACACAGACAGAAATACTCAGACATACAGACAGACACACAGACAAAAATACTCAGACTAATATTCTGACACAGATACAGATATTTAGACAGATACTCAGACACACAGACAGACATTCAGACACTCAAATAGACACTCAGACTGATACTCAGACACACAGTCAGACACTCAGACAGACCTTCAAACACACAAACAGACACACAGACACTTTATTAATTAATTAAAAACAATACTAAGGCATACTAAAAAAAAAAATTAAAACAACATTTTTTAAGCCTTACTGTATTAGTGTGTTTGCGTGCATTGTAGCATTTGGAAAACATTTCATGATTAAATCTTTTTACTGAATTACAGCATGAACTTCACATCTCATCTCTAGCCGCTTTATCCTGTTCTACAGGGTCGCGGGCAAGCTGGAGCCTATCCCAGCTGACTACGGGCGAAAGGCGGGGTACACCCTGGACAAGTCGCCAGGTCATCACAGGGCTGACACATACGTAGACACTAGTGTTGTGCATGAACGCGTTCAAAAGAACGCGTTCACTGAACACGCTCGTTTTTCCATGAACTTTGAACTGAACGCAACAACTTTGTAATGAAAGAACTTGAACGTGAATTCGTTCAAATTATGCGACATGAACGACAAACATGAAGATGAATGAAACATGAAACCTGATGAATCGAGTGGCACGTCTACTTGCAAGATATTTTACGTTCTACTACTTCACTGTCAGTCTGATGTTTTGTTGTCACTCACTGCCCTGAGGTGCTGCGTGTGTGCAATGCATCATGGATAACGTAGTGTGAAGCCGGAGATAGTGGATGGCTCTATGATTTGGCTCCATACTACGTTACCCATGATGCAGCAGAGCAGAGTAGGCGTAACCCAGCGTTCCCTAGCTACAGGCAGCAGACAGCGTGCACACCACAGCCGGCGCACACTCACAGCAACATGGCCAGTGAAAGTTCAAGTAGCGGCACGGAGAACACAGATGAGACGGATTCTCCTCATGGTTATTTACAGCAATTTTACACAATTTCACACAAAGACTCAGACGGTAAAAACATTACCTTTCTGTGTAAGCTCTGTCCACCTTTCCTGAAAAAAACAAGTAAGAATATCGACAACGTCGTTCTCAAATTTGAAACAACACATTGAGTTGAAGCATCTGTCCAGTTTCAAAGCATATATGCAAGTCCTCGAGGATCAGAAGGGAAAGGGCAAGAAGATCCCCTGCCAAAATCCCAAAATCCAAGTCACACTGCCTGCAGCCTTCAAGAGTACCACTGTCTCCCAGCAGCAGGTAGATAAACTGATTATTGACTACATTGTGGAAGATTTACAACCACTAAGCAAAGTTGAGAAATCCTCGTTCATCAGACTAGTTTATTAGAAGTTATTGTTAGTTGAAACTGAAAGCATTTGTTTGAAGTCACGTATAACGTTTTGGTGCAGTGGTTGAGTCAGTGAAGAAATCAAAATATTTTGTCCTTTTTCCATATATAGTATGTACAATAACTTCCATTTTGTGTGATAGAATATAATATCTATAATATGTGAGTAGTTTTGAGCTAGAATGTAGCATATGATTTTAGTCTTTATTTTCATATCCCGCCTAAAAGTAAAATGAACTGAACTTTGAACTAGTTCAGAATTAAAACTGTGAACTATGAACGTGACCAGTTCACTTTTAACATGTTTGAACTGAACTTGAACTAGTTTAAAAAAAGTGTGAACTTGCACAACACTGGTAGACACAGACAACCATTCACATCTACAGTCAATTTAGAGTCACCAGTTAACCTAACCTGCATGTCTTTGGACTGTGGGGAAAACCAGAGCACCCGGAGGAAACCCACGCGGAGAACATGCAAACTCCGCACAGAAAGGCACTCACCGGCCACGGGGCTCGAACCCGGACCTCCTTGCTGTGAGGCGACAGCGCTAACCACTACACCACCGTGCCGCCAACTTCACATGTATGTTTTGGAAATAAGAAAATTCAGTCAGTAACACTAAATGAGATAAACACTGGTGTTGACACCAGAATGAGTGTTTCTGTCTCTGAATGACTACATGGTGAGCCGGCACACTTTGATGACATCATCTTGTTGATCCTCTTGAGTATAAGAACAGTGACAGAAACACAGTAGCTCTTATTTTAATTTAATATCTAAGAACTCACCTGTGTTACCTATGTTGGTTTTATAGATGCTGTCTTGCTCATATACGTACATGTGTGTGTGTTAGTTACTAACAGTGTGAGTCAGAATGATGAGCTGTATGAAATAAAACATCAAATTATGGCTCAAAAAGGATGACAAAATCTGACTCAAACTGTCTCTCAGACTGAGTCTCATAATGGAGTGTTTTCTACGTAACTGTGTGTCCATATGGTGTGTGTGTGTGTGTGTGTTTTCACCATGTATAAGGGAGTGTCAGAATGATGAGCTGAAGTCACTGTAAAGTGTGTACATTGAGTGTGAAGTTAAAGTGATGATATATACTGTAGATGTTCTGAATAAACTTGTGAATTTGTGGTTTTAATACAAAACACTCACAGTTCAAATAAACGAAACAGAACCACCTAGAACATCAACATTTACCTCAGGTGTGTCAGGAAATTACTGAGGAAAACTAAACTTGCACGGCAATTTCACTTAGCATCAACTGCTAACAGAGCTAACGCATGGAACGTCACAACTTGTGAGGAATCTTACAATGAATACAATTCAGTGGCGGCGGCAGAGGGGGGCCAAGGGAGGCAATTGCCCCCCCCCCAAAAAAAAAAATTATGTTGAGGGGGGCTGTGCCCCCCCCCCAAGTTACGATGGGAGTCCTTTGACTATTTACAAAGAAGAAAAGGAGAAAGTAGTGTGAATAAACAGCCCGCTGCATGCCTTTGTTTTCCCTTATTAAATCCTGCTGTGTCCCTTCATCCCGGTGGCATTCCTTTGTACTGTAGGCTGGTAGCACCCATTCGCACCAAAACTGATGCAAATTAGCCTGGCCCTGACATCACGGATTGTCTCCGCTTTCTGGGATTTTCTTTATTTGGCTTACACAGAACTGCAAAACCCATCACTTTTAGTAGACAAGCTGATTTATGAATATTCTGTGGACTAATTAACCCTGTCTGTCTCGACTGACCAGACTGTCTAGACATGTCTGATCTCCTTGGGTACTCGCGCCAAAGCAGGGACCCTGTGACAGCAAGGCTATGACAGTGTCACTACATTTGTATCTGACTGATAACTCGTGTCCTTTCCGGATGGCTAGATAGCATTCACGAGGCATACAAGAAGTTTTGGGCACCCAAAAACTTGATGCTGCTCTAGATCTATATGAATTAGCTTGCTGCCCTGACCAAACCCATTGGAAGAGGGTGTTATTCTCTCAACAATACTAAGCAGATGTAATTACGTTATAGTATCATTGGTTCTGTTTCATATAGAAAAAAAATACCTAGACGAAATGTACTCTAATATAGAGTGTAGCAAGATTCAGGTGTGGGTGGAGCACAGAAGCACGGCAGGCGGCTGTTTGCGTTGAAGAGGGTTTTTTATTTTATAGCTTTTCAGCATAGGGCTCCAAAAAACTCTCACTCTCTCATACATACACATACAGGCTGTCAACGAGCCCTCGGCGCCGACCTCCCCTTCTCACTCTCCTTTTATCGGGCACGGTCACTGAAGGAGACACACAAACACACGTTAATTGACAACAGGTGTAGTGACACGACCACTCACCTTCCCTGACTCCGCCCTCCATTCACAGACTGACGCTCGGCCACACCCCCACTGCCACATAGAGACATTAAACTTAGCTTTACTCCACCAAAATTTGCCTCTCAAAATGCGTGAAATAGCGTTTTAGAGGGTTAAAAATTCAAAAATTTCCTGGGGCATGCCCCTGGACCCCCCTAGATTTTGCACGCACCTTTAGTGCATGACACTTCACCCCCCATCCAAAACTTCCTGCCACCGCCTCTGCAGTTGTAAAGTTAAAATTAAGATGAGTGGTTAGATGTGTTTAGTCCCAGTGTCCTCTGTCAGACTTTAGAACTAATCTTATATCTTAAGCATGAATTAAGCTGTTATCAGGTTAGTTATTAGCTAGCAGTATGATTAGGTTTCATTGCTAGATATTGGAAATGGAAAATGGTTCTAGCATCAGAAAAGCTTCTTCACTCAAAGGTTCAGTGTTTAACCCTTCAACAGAAGTGGGCGGCACGGTGGTGTAGTGGTTAGCACTGTCACCCCACAGCAAGAAGGTTCTGGGCTTGAGCCCAGTGGCTGACAAGGGCCTTTTTGTGTGGAGTTTGCATGTTCTCCTCGTGTCTGTGTGGGTTTCCTCGGGGTGCTCCGGTTTCCCCTACAGTCCAAAGACATGCGGTTAGGTTAACATGGGGCAGCTTTGGGCTGAGGTTGGGCTGAAGTGCCCTTGAGCAAGACACCTAACCCATAACTGCTCCCCAGGTGCTGTAGCATAGCTACCCACTGCTCTGGGTATGTGTGTGCGTGCTCATTGCTCACTTGTATGTGTCTGTGTATGTTCACTGCTACAGATGGATTAAATACAGAGGTTAAATTTCACTGTGTGCTTAAGTCTGTTCTTGAGTGTACATGTGACAAATAAAGGCTTCTTCTTCTTCCAAAGGTAGAGGCTAAGAAAGGTTTAAAACCCCAAAATATCAGAAACTCTTGAGAAACCCTAACAAAGGGAAGGTAGAGATGATTCCAAGGGCCCTAAAAGAACAGAAGGATTGAGGGAACATCCAGAGTGAAAGCTGCTTGGTGCTATCAAAGTGATTAAGTCAGTCCAGTTTCCTGATTTCATATACAGCAAGTTTAAATTCTGATATAAGAGCACAACAGTCACGTTAAACAGTCGTTTTTCACTATACCTTCTGTTGTCTTTCTCAACTCGATGCAGTGTTCTATATTTAAACATCCATATTTCATCTGGGATGCGTTCCCCTGCAGCACTGACTCAAAATCAATACAGAATAAAAACATTCACACGTCCAAATCGTGTCAGTGCCAGGATTTTCCCCCCCTTTTAAGCTGTTGATAGATGAAGCAAGATAATCGTTAAAATGTTTAACAGTGGAATGATCAAACACTCAGATATCTATAGTACCGGTTAAACAGTCAAAATATTTGTACACCATTACTCATTCATAGGTCTTTCTGTATTTTGGCTATTTTCTACATTGTAGAACAATACTCAATATATCAAAACTATGAAGTAACACATGGAACATAGATGGAATTATGTGGTAAACAATAAAAGTGTTAAAAACAAAATATGTTTCATATTTTTGATTCTTCAAAGTATCTAGTGGTTACCTTGATGACGCTTTGCACACTATTGGTGTTATCTTGACCAGCTTCATGAGGTAGTCACCTGGAATGCTTTTCAATTAACAGGTGCCTCGTCAAAAGTTAATTAGTGCGATTTGTTGCCTTCTTAATGTGTCTGAGATCAAACAGCAAATAGTAAAAATAATAAATATAGAGTAAATAGCCCTATTCCACAACTGTAGTCATCCATATTATGTCAAGAACTGCTCAAGTAAGTAAAGATAAAAGACATCCATCAGAAAAACCATTGAATTAGAAGATAGATAGATAGATAGATAGATAGATAGATAGATAGATAGATAGATAGATAGATAGATAGATAGATAGATAGATAGATAGATAAGACAGTTATTCCACGCAATCGAGTCGTACATGAGCTGATAGCCGATGAGGTATATAGCACTGAGTTGACTAAAAGCCATGTACGATGAGATTGAGTGGAATAACTGTTTTATTCTATCCACATTCACTGGATTTCAAGAAACAGAGCATTTTTATTTTTATTTTTTGCAAATTCGATAAACAAAAACTTTGTGCAAAATGTGTGACAAAATCATTTCCGCTAAGAATATAATAAACAAACCGGCGAAATGACAGTAGCAATTTGTGAAAAATGCTATAGTAATAATTTTTTAAAAATAAAAAAAGATATGTTCTGACCATAAAATACTTTCATTCCATATTTTATTTCTTTTTTGTATTTGGGGGGGGTTGTTTTCGAGTAGAACTTTTATTTCATCCTCGGTTGGTTCAGTAACACACTCTGCCATTTTCTTCTTCTTCTTCTTTGGGTTTTTTTTGGTGGTTGGCAAACCAACTTAAAGGTGCATTATCACCACCAACTGGGCTGGAGTGTGGAACAGGATACTGGGGGGGGACTGTATTCTTTTAGCTATTTCTGTTTCTTTTGAATGCTTGATAACAAAGTGATATATTTGACATGATGTGCTTTGCCATTTTGTTTTTCTTAACTCACGGTATATGAGCTGATATCCTAGTAGTAGAGTAACCAATCAGCATGTGTGTTTGCTCATATCCAGTGAATGTGGATTGAATAATAATGGTTAACTGAGTAACAGTGGGCGGCATGGTGGTGTAGTGGTTAGCGCTGTCGCCTCACAGCAAGAAGGTCTGGGTTCGAGCTCCATGGCCGGCGAGGGCCTTTCTGTGCGGAGTTTGCATGTTCTCCCTGTGTCTGTGTGGGTTTCCTCTGGGTGCTCCGGTTTCCCCCACAGTCCAAAGACATGCAGGTTAGGTTAACTGGTGACTCTAAATTGACCGTAGGTGTGAATGTGAGTGTGAATGGTTGTCTGTGTCTATGTGTCAGCCCTGCGATGACCTGGCGACTTGTCCAGGGTGTACCCTGCCTTTCTCCCGTAGTCAGCTGGGATAGGCTCCAGCTTGCCTGCGACCCTGTAGAACAGGATACAGCGGCTAGAGATAATGAGATGAGATGAGTAACAGGGAAAATTATATGCTTACTGCCATAAAAAAATCATTGATTGAGATCAAGATATTATGAAGATACTATCCCCACATGTGTACCTAACTGAACCTGTAAACATGCCGTGTGATGTGATATCCTGTAAACAACGTTTCCCACAGGATTTTGTGAGAAAATGGTGGAGATATATATATATATATATATGTGTGTGTGTGTGTGTGTGTGTGTGCTGATTCTTTTTTTGTGTGTGTGTCACATCCCAGCACACCCTCATCATGAACCCACTCACGCTATAGCCTACCCTCCTACTAATCATACACCCCTGCCTCTCATCGCACACCATGCCAGAGACTGTAATGGGTCTCCACCCCACCACACCACACACACTTTGTGAAGCAACGGTCAGTGCTTTCTCATCTTTTCTTGCCAGGCAGTGTTTTTTTTTTTTTTTTATAATGTTTGATCTTCTGGTTTAGACTCTAGTTCTGCTTTTCTGATTATTATTGACCCCATGACTGTTTTGAGTTAGATCTTTGATTGCAGATTTGCATCTCTTTGCCTGCCTCTGCTAAGTAAAAGAACTGAACCACACTTAGATCTGTGTCTGCCTCTTCTTGTGTGTGACAAGATGAAAATAACAGAGAGAAAAAAGATAATAATACACGAAACTGTGTACAATCTGTCGAGAGATAAGTAATGGTTGTACTATTCACTCTTAGGTTATTATATACATATGTAGTAGCAATATATTTGGTTTTAATGCAAATACCATTTGTGGTTTTTTTTTTATTCTCTGTAAAATTACAGTAGTATAAGATTTACAGCTGACAGCAGAGAGCTAAGACACAGAGTCAAAGCGAAAAAGTTTTTATCCCACTCTTTGTACTTTTTTTCATATCAAACCTGAGAAGCTTTATATACACTAATTGTGTGTGTGTGTGTGTGTGTGTGTGTGTGTGTGTGTGTTTCTCTTCAGAATGCCAAAAATGGCCGGTGTATGAGCGATGTTCCTCTGAGTGTGACATAAGATCAATGTTCTCCAGTGTCTGTGTCTCAAAACTGGGTGTTTAATCGATGAGGGTTTTTTTTAGGAAGACAGGAGACATGGCTGACATTGTCTGTGTAAGACTGCTGACGGAGATCAGCTTCTTTTTACCTGAAAGAAGAGTATGTGAACTTCAAGATATAGAACACACTGGTTGCTCTCAGGATAGGACTGAAAACGCACATTTTCTCATTTAATCTCTGTTTGTTTGCTTTCAGGGTTTTTTTTAAATATATGAGTCTGGCTAAGATGTGATGAAGTTGTACTCAGTTTGTTGAAGGTCAAAGTTCAATGTGAAGTCCTCAGGAGGACACTTGTCCTCAGGCAGGTTCTGCTTGCTTAATTGAATAATATGAAGCGTTTAGAAGCGAGAGGGAGCAGAAAACAGACGGCTGCGTCTCAGTTTGGCCCCACCGAGACGTCTGCCCTGAAAGTCTGGCACTAATTATTTAATTAACAAGATGAACGGGGCTTCACTACATCTGCTCACTCGTGTTGCACAGAACATGGGGTAACCTTGAGCTCCAGTCAGGCTTCACCACACCATCTTATTTATTTAGTATGAGAAGAGGGAACACAGCATAATCAGCACACAGTTTAGTTTGTTTATAACAGCATGGAAGCTTGTGTGTGTGTGTGTGTGTGTGTGTGTGTGTGTGTGTGTGTGTGTGTACATTACAGCAAATATGAATAAAATATTGAATAATTACCTTTTCTAATTACGTAAACCTGAATATTATTATAATATTATTATTGGCAGACAGACAGACAGACAGACAGACAGGCAGATAGACAGATAGATAGATAGATAGATAGATAGATAGATAGATAGATAGATAGATAGATACAGTGGTGCTTGAAAGTTTGTGAACCCTTTAGAATTTTCTATATTTCTGCATAAATATGACCTAAAACATCATCAGATTTTTACACAAGTCCTAAAAGTAGATAAACAGAACCCAGTTAAACAAATGAGACAAAAATATTATACTTAGTCATTTATTTATTGAGGAAAATGATCCGATATTACATATCTGTGAGTGGCAAAAGTATGTGAACCTTTGCTTTCAGTATCTGGTGTGACCCCCTTGTGCAGCAATAACTGCAACTAAACGTTTGCGGTAACTGTTGATCAGTCCTGCACACCGGCTTGGAGGAATTTTAGCCCATTCCTCCGTACAGAACAGCTTCAACTCTGGGATGTTGGTGGGTTTCCTCATATGAACTGATCGCTTCAGGTCCTTCCACAACATTTCCATTGGATTAAGGTCAGGATTTTGACTTGGCCATTCCAAAACATTAACTTTATTCTTCTTTAACCATTCTTTGGTAGAACGACTTGTGTGCTTAGGGTCATTGTCTTGCTGCATGACCCACCTTCTCTTGAGATTCAGTTCATGGACAGATGTCCTGACATTTTCCTTTAGAATTCGCTGGGATAATTCAGAATTCATTGCTCCATCAATGATGGCAAGCCGTCCTGGCCCAGATGCAGCAAAACAGGCCCAAACCATGATACTACCACCACCATGTTTCACAGATGGGATAAGGTTCTTATGCTGGAAAGCAGTGTTTTCCTTTCTCCAAACATAACGCTTCTCATTTAAACCAAAAGTTCTATTTTGGTCTCCTCCGTCCACAAAACATTTTTCCAATAGCCTTCTGGCTTCTCCACGTGCTCTTTAGCAAACTGCAGATGAGCAGCAATGTTCTTTTTGGAGAGCAGTGGCTTTCTCCTTGCAACTCTGTCATGCACACCATTGTTGTTCAGTGTTCTCCTGGTGGTGGACTCATGAACATGAACATTAGTCAATGTGAGGGAGGCCTTCAGTTGCTTAGAAGTTACCCCGGGGTCCTTTGTGACCTCGCCGACTATTACACGCCTTACTCTTGGAGTGATCTTTGTTGGTCGACCACTCCTGGGGAGGGTAACAATGGACTTGAATTTCCTCCATTTGTACACAATCTGTCTGACTGTGGATTGGTGGAGTCCAAACTCTTTAGAGATGGTTTTGTAACCTTTTCCAGCCTCATGAGCATCAACAATGCTTTTTCTGAGGTCCTCAGAAATCTCCTTTGTTCGTGCCATGATACACTTCCACAATCATGTGTTGTGAAGATCAGACTTTGATAGATCCCTGTTCTTTAAATAAAACAGGGTGCCCACTCACACCTGATTGTCATCCCATTGATTGAAAACACCTGACTCTAATTTCACCTTCAAATGAACTGCTAATCCTAGAGGTTCACATACTTTTGTCACTCACAGATATGTAATATCGGATCATTTTCCTCAATAAATAAATGACCAAGTATAATATTTTTGTCTCATTTGTTTAACTGGGTTCTGTTTATCTACTTTTAGGACTTGTGTGAAAATCTGATGATGTTTTAGGTCATATTTATGCAGAAATATAGAAAATTCTAAAGGGTTCACAAACTTTCAAGCACCACTGTAGATAGATAGATTACTTTATTAATCCCCAAAGGAAAATTGCAGTGTTGCAGCAGCAAATTCCCATAAAGTCACAAAATACACATAACTTACACAGAATAGACAATGAGGTTGGTTAAAAAAGTATTTATTTCCCCTAAAGCGTCATAGTGTAGCGGCCCCGCTACACTTAATTTATTGACCGATATGCTTAGTGACATGCCGTTACCCATCAAACTGCCGCTGTGACGCTTACAATTTAGACCTACCAGGGATCACATTAACACAGCAATCCTGCATTTTTATGCACAAAAATGCCAAAAAATGCATGTTCAGAATTTTAATGCGTCCCGGGATGCAGGGCTCCTACTTGAATTTTTCCGGATTGCCTTGGCAAATCTGTTGGTTTATGTTGTTGAACAAACAAAGGAAAAGTGAACAGAATGAAAAGGTCACAGTATTGTGGTCATTTTTATGTGACGTCATGGCAACTGTGGATATCTGCATGTAGGCTTTGGATGCGATTAAATTTTATTAGGCCTAATGGATGGCTCAACTAGCAGCATATTTGTTATGTACTGATAATGTAGATTTGACAAGGTTGAAGGTCCTTTATATATAAACACAAACACACTCACTGGCCACTTTATTAGGTACACCCATCCACCTGCTGTTTTATGCAGTTCTCTAAATCAGCCAATCCCTTGACAGCAGCACAATGCATCAAATCATGCAGATACAAATCAAGAGCTTCAGTTAATGTTCACTTCAAACAGAATGGGAAAAATTGTGATCTCTGTGATTTTCACTGTCGCATGGGTGTTGGTGCCAGATGGACTGGTTTGAGTATTTCAGAAACTGCTGATCTCCTGGGGTTTTCACACACAACAGTCTCTAGAGTTTACACAGAATGGTGTGAAAAACAAAAAACATTGAGTGAGCGACAGTTCTGTGGGTGGAAACAAACACCTTGTTGATAAGAGAGGTTAGAGGAAAATGGCCAGATTGGTTTGAGCTGCCAGAAAGGATATAGCAACTCATATAATCACTCTTTCCAACCATGGTGAGCAGAAAAGCATCTCAACATGCAACAGCAGAAGATCACATTGGGTTCCACTCCTGTCAGCCAGGAATATTAGAATCAAGAACAGGTGTGTGTTTTATTTATATATATATCTCATCTCATCTCATTATCTCTAGCCGCTTCCTGTTCTACAGGGTCGCAGGCAAGCTGGTGCCTATCCCAGCTGACTACGGGCGAAAGGCGGGGTACACCCTGGACAAGTCACCAGGTCATAACAGGGCTGACACATAGACACAGACAACCATTCACACTCACATTCACACCTACGGTCAATTTAGAGTCACCAGTTAACCTAACCTGCATGTCTTTGGACTGTGGGGGAAACCGGAGCACCCGGAGGAAACCCACGCGGACACGGGGAGAACATGCAAACTCCACACAGAAAGGCCCTTGCCGGCCACGGGGCTCGAACCCAGACCTTCTTGCTGTGAGGCGACAGCGCTAACCACTACACCACCGTGCCGCCCTTTTTATATATATATATATATATATATATGTTAGCTCCAAATGAGACATTTTTAACAGTAAATAGACACTTTGACGCATCTCTGTTTTCATCATTGTAACGTTCCCTACGTGTGGGTGGAGCACAGAGGACGGCAGGACAGAGATCAGGGGTAAATAGCGGCTTTATTGCCAAACTTTTCAGTCTAACAATCTGTATACTTTTAATACACAGAGAGACACACACGCACTAGCGTCTCGTTCAGGGATCAGCTCTCTTCTGCTCTCAGCTCTCCCTCTTTAAATCGGGCGCAGTCACTGGGAAGACACACAAACACAGGTTAATTGCTCTCAGGTGTAGTGATTCTGCCACTTACCTTCCCTGACTCCGCCCTCCTGTCACAGACCGGTGCTTGACCACGCCCCCGCTGCCACATACCCCCACCGCCCAACTCCCCCCCCTTGCAGCTGACTCCCCCCCCCCCCCCTTGATGGGAGAGGAAGTCCGCCACGACCATCTGCGCCCCCGGCCTGTGGACCACCTTGAAATTAAAGGGTTGGAGCACCAGATACCAACGGGTGATCCGCGCGTTGGCATCTTTCATGCGGTGGAGCCACTGGAGGGGCGCATGGTCCGAACAGAGGGTGAAAGGGCGCCCCAACAGGTAGTACCGGAGGGCGAGGACCGCCCACTTGATGGCCAGACACTCTTTCTCTATGGTGCTGTAGCACCCCTCACGCACCGACAGCTTCCTGCTGATGTACAGGACAGGGCGGTCCTCCCCCTCCACCTCCTGGGACAAAACCGCCCCCAGCCCTCTGTCCGACGCATTGGTCTGCAATATAAAGGGGAGAGAAAAGTCAGGGGAGTGTAGAAGTGGCCCCCCACACAGTGCAGCCTTTACCTCAGAAAAAGCCCGCTGGCATTGCTCCATCCACTGGACCGGATCTGGTGCCCCCTTTTTTAGTCAGATCAGTCAGCGAGCTGGTGACGTCCGAATAATTAGGTATAAACCTACGATAATAGCCAGCCAGCCCCAGGAACTGTCTCACCCCCTTTTTGGTCTTGGGCCTCAGGCAGGCCGCAATTGCTGCGGTCTTGTTAATTTGGGGACGCACCTGCCCATTGCCCAAGTGGAAGCCCAGATACCGTACTTCCACCCACCCAATCGCACACTTCTTTGGGTTGGCTGTGAGCCCCGCTCGCCTCAGCGACCTAAGGACGGCCCTTAGGTGTTTAAGGTGCATCGGCCAGTCATTACTATATATGATTATGTCGTCGAGATAGGCGGCCGCATAGGTGACGTGGGGGCGGAGGACCCTGTCCATCAGCCGCTGAAACGTAGCGGGTGCCCCAAACAGCCCAAACAGAAGTGTGACGAATTGGTGTAACCCAAACGGTGTGGAAAAGGCCATTTTTTCTCGGGATAGTGGAGTCAAGGGGATCTGCCAATATCCCTTCGTCAAATCCAGTGTCAAATAAAAGCGAGCCGTGCCTAGTCGATCGAGCAACTCATCAATACGAGGCATTGGGTACGCGTCGAATTTAGACACCGCGTTGACTTTTCTATAGTCCACACAGAACCGACCGACCCGTCGGCCTTGGGTACCAAGACCACCGGGCTGCTCCAGTCACTGTGGGACTCCTCGACGATGCCCATTTCGAGCATGGTCTGAAGTTCTTCCCGAACCCCCTTTTTTTTGTGTTCGGGTAGCCTGTAAGGGTGGCTACGCACTACCACCCCCGGGGGCGTCTCTATGTGGTGCTCTATGAGGTTAGTGCGACTGGGCAGGGGCGAGAACACATCCGAAAACTCGGTCTGCAACTGGGCGACCTCCGTGAGTTGGGTCGGGGAGAGGTGGTCTCCACAGGGGACCGGAGAGGTACGTGATGCCAATGTCCCTTTTTGAACCTCCGGCCCCAGCTCCGCCTTCTCCAGAACCACCGACACCAACGCCACGGGGACCTCCTCATTCCAGAGTTTAAGCAGGTTGAGGTGGTAAATCTGTAGTGCCCCACCCCTGTCCGTTCGCCTCACCTCATAGTTGACGTCCCCGACTCGGCGTGTGACCTCAAAGGGTCCTTGCCACTTGGCGATCAATTTAGAGCTCGACGTGGGCAACAGTATGAGTACCTTATCTCCCGGTGTGAACTCCCTAAGGCGCGTACCCTTGTTGTACAGGCGGGCTTGCCGTTCTTGGGCCTGCCGCAAATTCTCCTGGGTTAAGTGGGTGAGCGTGTGGAGTTTTGCACGCAGGTCCATAATGTATTGAATTTCGTTCTTACTTTGTGAAGGTCCCTCCTCCCAATTTTCCCGCAGCACATCTAGAATGCCGCGCGGCTTACACCCATACAATAATTCGAACGGGGAGAACCCCGTGGAGGCTTGGGGGACCTCTCGCACTGAGAACAACAAGGGCTCGAGCCACTTATCCCAATTACATGCGTCCTCACTTACGAATTTTTTAATGATATTTTTGAGGATGCGATTGAACCGTTCTACTAAACCGTCCGTTTGTGGGTGATACACGCTGGTGCAGATCGGCTTAATTCCCAATAACCCATACAGTTCGCGCAGTGTCCGTGACATAAATGTAGTGCCTTGATCAGTCAGAATCTATTTCAGGATTCCGAGTCAGGAGATGACGTGGAAGAGTGCCTCGGCAATACTGCGTGCTGAGATATTGCGCAGAGGCACTGCTTCCGGGTATCGCGTTGCATAGTCCACCAGGACTAATATAAAGTGGTACCCTTGTGCTGACCGATCTAATGGCCTGACGAGATCCATCCCAATTCTTTCGAACGGGGTCTCGATTAAAGGTAGAGGGCGCAAAGGTGCTTTTGGAATGGCCGCTGGATTTACTAATTGGCATTCGCGGCACGCTGTACACCACCTACGGACATCACCGCGAATCCCCGGCCAATAGAATCGGGCCATTATTCGGGCTAGTGTCTTATCCTGCCCTAGGTGTCCAGCCATGGGATTAAAGTGAGCCACCTGGAATACCAATTCCCAGTGGCTCTTTGGAATTAAAAGCTGCGTGACTCGCTCTTTCGTCTGAGTGTCCTGCGTCACTCGGTATAATCTATCCTTCATAATAGAGAAATAGGGGAAGGACGGGGTGGCATTCGGCGGGAGCGTTTGACCATCGATTACTCTCACTTGGTCAAACGCATGTCGCAGAGTCTCGTCTCGCAATTGTTCTAATGGGAAATCCGCGAGGGATTCCCCAATAGAGAGAGGAGGAGCTGGCAGCTCCTCACTCTGATGCGGAGGTGACGTAGACAGCTCTGTGACAGCTGCTCCCGCCAAAGCGACCCCGGGACCTCCCCCTGTTAAATGGCAGGACCCACTCTTTACTAAGCGTGTCATTAACCCCTGAAATCCCGGCCAATCAGTCCCCAAAATCAAAGAGTGGGTAAGGCGAGGATTAACCGCCGCCTTCACTATAAATTTTTCCCCTCTGAAGAAAATGTGGACCGACACCAAAGGGTAGCTGTGAACATCCCCGTGCACACACAACACCTTCACCCCCTGTGCTTCCCCCCATGCCTCGTTTTTCACCAGGGTTTGGCGAACTGAGGTCTGATTACAACCCGAATCCACCAACGTCTGATATGTAGCCCCTTGGATACTCACCGGTATGCGATACGCTCTGGCCCGATCAAGGGTGGCCTCTGGCGCGTTGGGGATCCGAACCACCGCGTCCACTTCCATTGCCGTGCACTGTTGTTGAAGGTGGCCCGGCTCCCCGCAATGCCAGCAAACTGGCCCGGGCTTTCCCTCTGCACCGGTGTTCTGGGGCTCACTCACCTGGGGTGGGGGAGAGACAGACACAGAAGGGAGAAACAGGAGGGCACCGCGGATGCGGCGGGCCGGCTGGGGTGGAGCCGGCTCCCGCCTCCGCGGTGGGGGAATGGGGCGAGGACGGGACACAGAAGGAGGAAGAGAGAGAGAGAGAGAAGAGGAGAGGAGAGAAAGGTCGATGTCGTCTGCTGTCCTGCCGCCGGAACAGTCGCCAAATGATCCTCCGCCAGCTCGACTGCCTGATCCAGCGACGCCGGGCGGTGGCACTGGACCCACTCCGCGGTTCCTGCTGGTAAGTGGGCGATGAATTGTTCCAGCACCACCTGGTCGATGATCCCCTCGGCATCGCGGTCGTTGGCCCTCAACCACCGCCAGCAGGCATCCCGGAGCTGCTGGCCGAATGCGAACGGCTGGCCGACTTCCTCCAATCGTAGAGCGCGGAAACGCTGGCGCTGTTGCTCCAGTGTGCGCCCCACGTGCTGGAGGACGGCCCGGCGGAGGTCCGCGTAGGCCAGCCAGCGGTCGGCGGTGAGCTGTAGCGCGGCCAGCTGTGCCTCTCCCGTTAGGAGGGGGAGGAGGCGCGCCGCGCGCTGCTCCATCAGCTACCCCGAGGCTTCTGCGACCTGTTCAAACAGCGTGATGAACGCCTCGGGGTCGTCCTGCGGGCCCATCTTGGTGACAGTGAGGGGAGACGGGCCCACGGCCAGAGTGCTGGTGGACCCCGCCGACGCGAGGAGGTGCTGGAACGCCTCGCAGTCTTCCTGCTGGGCCAGCACCAGGGCTTCGAAGCACCGCTCTTGTTCCTTCTGGAATGTGACGAGCGCCTGGTGCTGGCTTTGCTGGGCCGTGGCGAGGGCGTGGACCAGGTCGGCGAACGGGGAGGATTCCATGGGGCTGCTTGGTTGGTGCTCCACTCTGGTTCCCGGGTTTCAGCACCACTGTAACGTTCCCTACGTGTGGGTGGAGCACAGAGGACAGCAGGACAGAGATCGGGGTAAATAGCGGCTTTATTGCCAAACTTTTCAGTCTAACAATCTGTATACTTTTAATACACAGAGAGACACACACGCACTAGCGTCTCGTTCAGGGATCAGCTCTCTTCTGCTCTCGGCTCTCCCTCTTTAAATCGGGCGCGGTCACTGGGAAGACACACAAACACAGGTTAATTGCTCTCAGGTGTAGTGATTCTGCCACTTACCTTCCCTGACTCCGCCCTCCTGTCACAGACCGGTGCTTGACCACGCCCCCGCTGCCACAATCATGTTTCTTATCTCTCGTAGTTACCAACTAATTTCATCACTGTGTTTCACCAGGACCTCCCAATATCCCATGAACAAAAATAAAACAATTAATATTATGGCCCTGTGATGACCTGGTGACTTGTCCAGGGTGTACCCCGCCTTTCGCCCGTAGTCAGCTGGGATAGGCTCCAGCTTGCCTGCGACCCTGTAGAACAGGATAAAGCGGCTACAGATAATGAGATGAGATGAGATGAGATTATGGGCAGCACAGTGGTTAGCACTTTCAGCTCACAGCAAATAGATTCTGGTTTTGAACCTTGGAGCCAACTGGGGCCTTTCTGTGTGAAGTGTGCATGTTCTCTTCGTGACTGCATGGGTTTCCTCCAGGTACTCTGTTTTCCTCCCACAGTCCAAAGACATACGGATTAAGTCAACTGGCTACTCTAAATTGCACATAGATGTGTATGTGAGTGTGAATGACTGTCTGTCTCTCTGTGTTGGCTTTGTGATGGATTAGCGACCCATCCAGGGATTACCCCACCTCTCGCCTGATGTCAGCTCGGATTGGCTCCAGCAATGGATAAGAGGTAAAGAGGTATCAAGAATGAATGAATTATTCATTTAAAAAAAATTCAGCTTGCCCATGATTTTCTTGACTTAAGGAAATGACATATCATATATCATAACATTATATGCCTGTTAATATTCACTGTACATTTAAATATTTATACAGATATTTTAAACATGTATATTATCTCATCTCTCATCTCATTATCTCTAGCCGCTTTATCCTTCTACAGGGTCGCAGGCAAGCTGGAGCCTATCCCAGCTGACTACGGGCGAAAGGCGGGGTACACCCTGGACAAGCTGCCAGGTCATCACAGGGCTGACACATAGACACAGACAACCATTCACACTCACATTCACACCTACGGTCAATTTAGAGTCACCAGTTAACCTAACCTGCATGTCTTTGGACTGTGGGGGAAACCGGAGCACCCGGAGGAAACCCACGTGGACACGGGGAGAACATGCAAACTCCACACAGAAAGGCCCTCGCCAGCCCTGGGGCTCGAACCCAGGACCTTCTTGCTGTGAGGCGACAGCGCTAACCACTACACCACCGTGCCGCCCCATGTATATTATAACATTACATAAATAATATGACGTAAATAAACCTAGACAGTAACACCACACCGTGTCATTGTATCAGAAACAAAGAAAGAAAGAAGTGGATGATGGAAAGAGGAAAAAAGGAGAAGAAAAAGAAAATGAATGTTGTTGTCTCACTATTTGTTTAACGTAACCACAATGTTTCACCAGTACGGCACACAATCACGTGATCTTAACTCCGCCCTTGTAACTAAATTAATGTGTGTTGCTTAACTAGAAGCACAGCAGGAGTTTTAGCTAACCAATAAGCTATCATGTTGTGGTTGTGCTGAAATAAAGCATTGACTCTGATCGTATTCTGCTGATAAATGTGCAGATGGAGAGAGTGCTGTAGCTCTGATGGATGACTCCGGTGCAGTTCTGACGCTCCGTCTCTGCTCTGATATGGAAATGAAAACAGCTGTCGCTTTACGTTTTCTCCTCCACTGCTAATTAATCACGCTGAAGCACCAGCAGTTCGCTTCTACTCCACTTTCTTTCACTTTATCCTGAGCGCAGTGAACATGTGCAGTATTTCAGAGCCACGTTAATCTGAGTGTGTCGGGACGATGGATGAGTCGGCACGACGGATGAGCTCGGACATGTTCGCAGGTGGTGATCGTTAGGACTGACGCAGAGATACGGCTTCAGGGATATGGATCATCTATGCTTTAGGAATGGAAAATGACTCTTTTCAAAAGGGAATTTTCCGGGAAGATAAGAAAACTGCTGGGACATCCTGGATAATAAAGGAGAGCTCAGGCACACACACACCTTACACACCAACACCTGCTGTTTACACATGCAAAACTATAAAAACTATTAGCTTTTATTTCACAAAAATAATCCAGGAAAAATATGGAATAAAAAACATACATTACATGGCTAAAAGTTTGTGGACATCTGATAATCACACCCATATATGGATCTTCTGCAAACTGTTGCCACAAAGTTGGAAGCACACAACAGTACAGAATGACTTTGTATGCTGAAGTGCTACAATTTCCCTTCCTTGTGACGAAAGGGTCTAAACCTGTTCCCACATGACAATGTCCTTGTGCTAAACGCAAGCTCCATGGAAACATACTGAACACCTTTGGGATGAACTGGAATACTGACTTAGCACCAGGCCAACTCACCCAACATCAAATTCATATTTATTTGTCACATACACAATCATACAGAGTACGACATGCAGTGAAATGCTTATTGCAAGTTGTGAAGATAGTTTGGTGGTGGGCAGGTGTAGTAGTAGTAGTAGTAAAAAAAGAAAAGGAGTAAAATATTCATCCATCCATCCATTATCTGTAGCCACTTATCCTGTGCAGGGTCACGGCCAAGATGGAGCCTATCCCAGCTGACTATGGGTGAGAGGCGGGGTACACCCTGGACAAGTCACCAGATCATCGCAGGGCTCACACATAGAGACACACAGCCATTCACACTCACATTCACACCTACAGTCAATTTAGAGCCAATAATTAGCCTAACCTGCATGTCTTTGAACCGTGGGGGAAACCAGAGCACCCGGAGGAAATCCACACAGACACGGGGAGAACATGCAAACTCCACACAGAAAGGTCCCTGTTGGCCACTGGGCTCAAATCCAGAACCTTCTTGCTGGGAGGTTCCACCAGAGAGAGAGCCACCAACATCCTAAAGGACCCTTCCCACCCTGGACACCAGCTTCTTGAATCACTGCCCTCTGGTAGATGGTTCAGGTCCATTGCATCACGGATAAATAGACTAAACAACAGCTTTTACCCGAGTGTCATACGTGAACTGAACAAAGCCAGTCACCTACACAGATGCCAGCGGTACGGACAGAAACAGGACTGAACTGTAACACAAACTGTCTACACCTCTACATGCCTACCTCTTACCTAAATAGTATCTGTTTTTACAACCACATGCACCTTATTCTCTCAATCACATATTTATTTATTTATATTGCTCCTGCTCAACTGCAGTCTGTCAACATGGGCAAATGTGCAATTATCACACCTAATTGTGCAATACATTCACTGATCACTGTGCAATAACCCACTGACTGATCGTCATGCTGTATCATAGGTCACACGCTAGATACATAGAATTACATTTATTTTTTTAAGCAGTTCTTGTATAGATATGTTTATCTTTTTTATTGATCTATCTATCTATCTATCTATCTATCTATCTATCTATCTTGTACAGATTTGTTTATCTTTTTGCTTAAATGTTTATCTTGTACAGATCTGACTCTTTTTTATTTATTTAATACTAAGTGTTTGTATGAATACACTGACTGGATTGATTGCTTAAATTTCACTGTACTCTATGGTGCAGTGACAATAAAGGAATCTTGAATCTTGTGGCTGAATGAGCAAAGCCCACAGCCATGCTCCAAAATCTCGTGGAAAGTCTTCCCAGAAGAGTGGAGGTTATTATAGAAACAAAGGGGAAACTAACTCCATATGGTACCAATGGTTTTGGAATGAGAATATTATGGGTGTGACGGTCAGGTGTCCACAAATTTTTGGCCATATTGTCTCATCTCATCTCATCTCATCTCATTATCTCTAGCTGCTTTATCCTTCTACAGGGTTGCAGGCAAGCTGGAGCCCATCCCAGCCGACCACGGGCGAAAGGTGGGGCACACCCTGGACAAGCCGCCAGGTCACCACAGGGCTGACACACAGACACAGACAACCATTCACACTCACATCTACGGTCAATTTAGAGTCACCAGTTAACCTAACCTGCATGTCTTTGGACTGTGGGGGAAACCGGAGCACCCGGAGGAAACCCACGCGGACACGGGGAGAACATGCAAACTCCACACAGAAAGGCCCTCGCCGGCCCCAGGGCTCGAACCCAGGACCTTCTTGCTGTGAGGCGACAGCGCTAACCACTACACCACCGTGCCGCCCGGCCATATTGTGTATAAGAAAAAAAGAAATGAAATGAAATGCATACACAAAGAAAATGGGTTAATGGAAGAGAAATGAAACAGAACAAGAAAGAAAGAAAGAAAGAAAGAAAGAAAGAAAGAAAGAAAGAAAGAAAAGGGGAAACATAAACTGAAGGACAGAAAGCTAAATTAGACTCACATCTGCAGTATTCATTATTTCACTATTTATATATTTTAATATGTTAATATAAATTAGAATGGAAAAAAAAATCTTTTTAGTTTGTATGTGTATTAGTGTCAGCGTGAAATCCATTCTGATCTCTTGATTTTATAACACACACAATAACACATTTAGCTAACCTGTGTGTGTGTGTGTGTGTGTGTGTGTGTGTGTGTGTGTGTGTGTGTGTGTGTGTGTTGTTGTTGTTGTTGCTGTTGTTATTGGATTCAGGAGCAGGTTTTGCCCTAATATAATGTAAATATAATTAAACTGTGTGTCATGGTGTTTAGTCATTAGTAGTCATTAGTGGTCTGTTATTTGCTGCATGACATCATTGACATCGTCTGTTCTTAATTAGGCAATGATGACTCGTGGTGAATAAAATACTACTAATGACCACTAATAACAAGAAGGAGAAGAAAATATTCTTGTGAAGTACATACAGGTCTGATACACACAGGAAGCTGGGAAATTGAACAGGAAATGACTTTTTCATAAAAAAAACCTAAACACCTCATACAGTCCTTTTAGTTTTATTAATATTAATGGATTATTAATTATTAACCCATTTGTACTAATGTTCATATTATGTCTTTGGGAAATGTCTATAGCCTTGGGACAGGGAAGGAAAATGCAAGCAAGCAAGCAAGAAAGAAAGAAAGAAAGAAAGAAAGAAAGAAAGAAAAGGACAACATGTAAGAAAAAGCAAAAAAAAGAATTTAAAAGTAAAAAGAAAAGAAAAACGAATGATAGATTGAAGGATGAAGTTTAGGATAATTGTAACTTTTTTTGTAATTACATGTACTTACAAAATGAATTTTGTTTAAGTGTGTTTAAGCCTGAAGGAGTCGTCCCGTCCTGAAGAGATTTAAAGACTGGTGTTAATGCTTTTTAAAACTGCAGGACTGGAGTGTAAACCCCAAGGCATGTTACAGAGCAGGAGCGAGAATGTGGAGGAGGACGTCTGTGCAGATCCTGACCACGACATGCTCAGTGTTTTGTGTGATTCAGGTTTATCTCAGTGTCTGAGAGTGATAAGCTCAATGAGTGTGTTAAGGGAGGATTTCTGTACTGAACGTGCTGCCAAACACACCACTCATTTTCATTCCTGAGCATGTGTCTTGGTTTGTCTTGAATTGTCTCAGTTTGATTCAGTCCTCTTCAGACACTGAGTCACATCCCAGCACATTACACACTAAACAATACACACTATACATTACACATTACATGCTACACACTACACAAACACTACATACTATATATTACACACTACACACTATACATTACACATTAAACACTATAAATTACTCACTACACGCTATACATTACACATTAAACACTATAAATTACTCACTACACATTAAGCACTACTCACTATATGTTACACAATAAACACCTATAAATTACTCACTACACATTAAACACTACACACTATACATTACACAATAAACACTATACACATTAAACACTACACACTATACATTACACATAAAACACTATAAATTACTCACTACACATTAAACACTACTCACTATACATTACACAATAAACACCTATAAATTACTCACTACACATTAAACACTACACACTATACATTACACATTAAACACTGCACACTATACATTACACATTCAACACTACTCACTATACATTACACAATAAACACCTATAAATTACTCACTACACAAACACTATACACTATACATTACACTACACATTAAACACTACACACTATACATTACACATTAAACTATTAATTACTCACTACACATTAAACACTATACGCTATATGTTACACAATAAACACCTATAAATTACTCACTACACATTAATGTGTATAATGTGTAGTGTTTAATGTGTAGTGAGTAATTTATAGGTGTTTATTGTGTAACATATAGCGTATAGTGTTTAATGTGTAGTGAGTAATTTATGGGTGGTTATTGTGTAACATATAGCGTATAGTGTTTAATGTGTAGTGAGTAATTAATAGTTTAATGTATAATGTATAGTGTGTAGTGTTTAATGTGTAGTGAGTAACGTATAGTGTTTAATGTGTATAATGTGTAGTGTTTAATGTGTAGTGAGTAATTTATAGTGTTATTGTGTAATGTATAGTGTGTAGTGTTTAATGTGTAGTGAGTAATTTATATGTGTTTATTGTGTAACATATAGCGTATAGTGTTTAATGTGTAGTGAGTAATTAATAGTTTAATGTGTAATGTATAGTGTGTAGTGTTTAATGTGTAGTGAGTAACGTATAGTGTTTATTGGGTAACATATAGTGAGTAGTGTTTAATGTGTAATGTATAGTGTGTAGTGTTTGTGTAGTGAGTAATTTATAGGTGTTTATTGTGTAATGTATAGTGAGTAGTGTTGAATGTGTAATGTATAGTGTGTAGTGTTTAATGAGTAGTGAGTAATTTATAGGTGTTTATTGTGTAATGTATAGTGAGTAGTGTTTAATGTGTAGTGAGTAATTTGTAGTATTTATTGTGTAATGTATAGTGTGTAGTGTAATGTGTAATGAGTAATTTGTAGGTGTTTATTGTGCAATGTATAGTGTGTAGTGCTTAATGTGTAGTGAGTTTATAGTGTTTAATGTGTATAATGTGTAGTGTTTAAACACTAAACTCACTACACATTAAGCACTACACACTATACATTGCACAATAAACACCTATAAATTACTCACTACACATTAAACACTACACACTATACACATTAAACACTATAAACTCACTACACATTAAACACTACACACTATACATTACACAATAACACTATAAATTACTCACTACACATTAAACACTACACACTATACACATTAAACACTATAAACTCACTACACATTAAGCACTACACACTATACATTGCACAATAAACACCTATAAATTAATCATTACACATTAAACACTACACACTATACATTACACAATAAATACTACAAATTACTCACTACACATTAAACACTATAAATTACTCACTACACATTAAACACTACACATGGCACACTACACACTATACATTATACATTACACATTAAACATGACACATTATGTACTACACACTATACATTACACGCTACACAGTAAACACTTTACAGTAAACACCATACCTTACACACTACAAATTAACCACTACACACTATATATTACACACTATACACAATCTGACAAGTCTAAAGCTCTACGCATCAGATTCAGAATTTAAAGATGAAAGAAAGATATGTCATGTCCTAATGAGTAAAAAGAAATGAAAGCTTTGTTTTAAGTGCACTTGAATTTCTTCACAATTACTATCTCTACTCAGTGAGTGCCTTTTCATATAGACAAAGAAATGTGAGATTTTATTTCAGTTATAATTACAGCACATTTAATCTGCAGTTCACAAAACAGTGAAAATAAAATTGAAACTATAGTATAACCATAACATACAACATTCAGCACTAAATATGCATAGTGCTTCCAGGAGTTGAAAGAAAGAAAGAAAGAAAGAAAGAAAGAAAGAAAGAAAGAAAGAAAGAACTCTGTGAGTTATCATGTATAAAGCTGTAACTGACCTCACAGTGTAATTTATTTATTTGCTGTAATGTCCCTAGTGCATTATTGTAAGGTTGTAAATAATAAACACTGGATTTGGATCTAAGTTTAAAATCAACATTTTCAGGATTTCTGCTTCACCTCCTCACGCTTTTAACCTCCCTGTTTAATTCTCTGTAATCCCCTGAGACAGCCTTTCATTACACTTAATGCTGCTGTTGTGCAAGGTTATAGCACCTGGCAACTGCTGCCTGCTGTGATTGGATGATTCCAGTAGAAGGCGGGTCTTAAAGAAACAAACTTGGTTTGGAATTAGCTCGGCTCCAGGTGACTTAACATTCCAGTACCGATATTATCCATCCTAATCCAGGGTCATGCTACACCTTCACAACTAAACAACTAATGCGTTTCTATTTGTTGTTAAAAATTTTAAACAAAATATGGCCGAAATACACTCTCATCAAATCCATAACTTTTTTCTGATTTGAATCCAACACTGCTACTTCTACTACTACTACGACAGTCTCGTGACCAGCTAATCATGAGCGATGACGGTCGGTGAATGAGGAATTTTTCTTGTTTTGTGATGTTAATCAGCAGCTGAAGAGAAAAGAAACTGAAAATGAGACACTGATAAGCTATTAAACTGAAAAAATGATAAAATAACTGTGAACAGCTTTGTTTATTAAACACACAAAACTAATAACATGTTTACCATTGTAGTTTATCTGCATGAAGAATGTCACGCCAGAGATGAACCAAGAGGCACTCAAGACCAATTACCTGAAAGTGCGACCCACAACCCAGCACATGACCAACCACCCAAACAAACAACACACAATCTGAAAACACTACATTACAGACATTCTTATCCAGAGCAACATACAACATACCCAGAGCAGCCTGGGGAGCAATTGGGGGTTAGGTGCCTTGTTCAAGGGCACTTCAGCCATTCCTGTTGGTCCAGGGAATTGAACCAGCAACCTTTTGGTCCCAAAGCTGCTTCTCTAACCATTAGGCCATGGCTTCCTGACTCCCAAATTGCATGAATTGCCTGCAAACTGAACACACAACCAGCTACCTGAACAAATGACCACCCAACTTCACACAGAGAAAGAATTCAGGATTGTTTTTACACAAACTTATCAGTCACTCAAAATTTTGTTGAAATTCTTTCTCTTTTCTTTCTTTCTTTCTTTCTTTCTCTCTGTGTCATGTTAAAACAACACACTCAGAGGGAAGACAAGCTCAAGAAAGATGAGTGTTTCCTGTGTTTTCATACACTGAATCCCTCCTGTCATAAAACACACATGACTCCATCACACTGGACTGATCCATGACTGAAACACCCTCTAAGATAAATAAATAACACACTGAGAGAAAGGTCTGGACACTCACCCTCAGAGTGCAGGTGAACACCACGTCACAGTTATTAATGTTCTCAATGTTTAATAAAACAATGGAATAAAAACCCTCAGACTGTCAGAATCACTTGAAACACACAGAAACATGTCAGATGGACAGGTAGAGAGAGACAGACAGATAGAGAGACAGATACAGTCAAAGACAGACAGACTAAGGAATCTGTCTATCTGTCATGAGGAAGTGAGGGCAAGACAAAGAGAGAGATAAAGAGAGTCAGAGAGACATGTATAGAGAGAGATAGAGCAATCGCGCAAGAGAGAGAGACAGATAAGGAGACAGACAGACAGAAAGTGAGAAAAACAGTAAGACAGGTAGTGATACAGATAGAGAGAATGATATGGGTAGTGAACTAGAAGCTGCATTAGATGTAGCTGTAGAGCCTGAAGCTGTACATGTCCCTGGAGACACTTCTTCAATTCTAAATCTGACACACAACTGAGACTGAGAGACAGACAGATAAAGAGAGAGAGAGAGAGAGAGAGAGAGAGAGAGAGAGAGAAACTGATAGACAGACAGTTGATGCAGTGATGAAGATTGCATAAAAAGGGGTAAAGAAAGGGATAAAGAGAAAGGCATATTAAGAGAGACACAAATCAGACCGATAAAGAGAGAGAGGAAGACAAAGTGAAAAACAGACAGAGAAACAGACAGATAAACAGCAGAGAGAGAAAGGGACAGATAAAGAGAAACACAGACAAAGGGGGAAGCCATGGTCTAATGGTTAGAGAAGCAGCTTTGGGACCAAAGTACCGTGAGTTGGCCTAGTGGTTAGCGTGTCCGCCTCTCAAGTGGAAGACTGCAAGTTCTACTCGCTGTCGGGTCATACCAAAGACCATCATAAAAATGGTACCTGCTGTCTGGCAAGGCACACTGCAATACAGATGCAAGTGGGGAGTCAAACTCTCATGGTTACCAGAGGACTAGCCCCCCACTGTAACCCTAGCTATGTAATAGGCAAGAGGTTTATGGCTACTCCTGTCCCATGTACTAATCAACTCTTTAAGGCATATGGGTGTGGTGCTGATCTCCGTTTCAATGGCCCTCAGCCTCTTGAGGTATTTCACCTGACGTCACAGGGTCACGTGACGCCCCGGTGTCCGCCATTTTGAACGTCAAGCTACATACTAACGCTGCAGACAGAGAGGGAGAACCAGCTTGAAAAAAAACGTGTTACAGACACCTAGAATAGATTAATTTGTCAGTAAGCACTCTATAAATAACCATGGTGTTTGCTTGTTGTGCTGTGGGCTGCCACAACAGACAGGGACAACGTGCAGGACGCTCCTTTTACTGGTGATGGGAATTTCGGCTCTTTTTCGGGAGCCGGCTCTTTTGGCTCTTCTTACTATAAGGAGCCAGCTCTTTCGGCTCCCAAACAGCTCCTGAGATTTTATTTTTTATTTAATTGCTGCAATTAACTAGTTAATTAATTACATTATTATTAATATTTTATCAATAGGATGTTTTCCATTTTATTTTTTAGTTTTTGTAGCCATTATAAAGCTTTGTAAAGTATAGCAGTGTAACAATGTTCTAGCTATAGAAATAAAACTTACCAATTAATAAATTATTTTCTCACAAACATAATGCAAAACTGTTATATTACCAATATAAAATACACAGCTGATTTTCCCCTCCTCAGGTGCCTCACAGACTCCTCTCCCCTGCGCTCCACAGCTTTAAGCATTACACCAATTTTCGTATTTTCGCAGCTGTGAATGACATCAACCCCCCCAACCAAAAAAAGTAGGCGTACACCATGCTACTTTTTTCCTTTGAATGGTAATAGACAACACAAAGACGCAATCGGACAGCAACTTTTTTTTGTGAAAGTCTCTCTCTCTGAGGCACCTAAGGACAAAAAACTAATTCGGCTCCCCAACTCGGCTCCCACCGAAGAGCCGGCTCCCATCGTTCACTTCAAAGAGCCGGCTCTTTGAACCGGATCGTTCGCGACCGACACATCACTACTGGTTTCCTACTGACCCAGACAAGAGGGACAAATGGATTGCAGCTGTGAAGAGACAGGATTGGGAGCCAACAGAGTACTCCAGACTTTGCAGTGATCATTTCATTTCAGGTTAGTTTATCAGTTAACGCAATTTTGATAAAATATATAGCAAAAAGTAAATGGGTCAGTGTTTGTTAACCCATCTGAGCAGTGAAACAAGGCAGTGTTAATTTGTCTAAGGTTGCATGTAGCAGACATCAGACATAAAACGCAATAACAGAGGCTAGAAAGAAACGGGACACAGAAATAAATAAACAGGGCTCCATACCAAGGCTGGGTACAGTGTTTGTGATAAAAGACAGATCCAATTTAACACGAATCACAGCTTACTTTCTTGTTAAAATGTGCAAAGGTCTCCACCATCTCATACCGCCTTGCACTGAAGGACTTAAGCGTGCCGTCCAAAATGGCTGCGTCACGTGACTTGGTCACGTGGGTGAAATACCTCAATACAGCTAGAGTTACAGTGGGGGGCCGGTCCTCTGGTAACCACGAGAGTTTGACTCCCCACTCACATCTGTATTGCAGCGTGCCTTGCCAGACAGCAGTAGGTACCATTTTTATGATGTTCTTTGGTATGATCCAACTCACAATCTCCCAGTTGAGAGGTGGGCACGCTAACCACTAGGCCAACTTGCAGTCGTAATGTACTGTAATTTAATGTAAAGAGAGAGAGGTAAATTGAGAGAGACAGACAGTTAAACAGAGAGTGAAACAGGTAGTGAAGTAGAAGGTGTGTTAGATGTACTTGTAGAATCTGAAACTATACATGTCCCTGGAGATGTTTCATCACTTCTATATCTGACACACAGCTGAGACCGAGACAGACAGATAAAAAGAGAGTGAGACAGAATGAAGAAGCATGGTAGAGGAATAAAATAGATGTAATCAATCAGTTTGTGTGATGGAGAGGAAGAGTGAAGAATTTCTGAGGTGAAGATGACGGGAAGAAAAGCTCTGAGGGGAAATCTGCTGCTCTGTGCAGCACGGTCACATGATCACTAATCTCTGATTCAAAAACATTCAAAGACGAAGCACTTTACAACGTAAACAGCAACCTAATACAAATAACAAAATACAGATCATGTGATATGTCATCGTGGATACAGCTCCATAAACTACAGTGAGCTAAAGCTATGCATCGTCACAATCTCCATCATCACTGGACTCGGGTAAATATTAACAGTTCACTAACTTTTTTTTTTTTTAAGGCATTAAATAATGCTAGCTAGCTAATGTTACAGTGAGGAGCCATCACTGAAGTAAATAAACACAATTAGCTAAAGTGTTTTAAAGTTTTGTTTCTGTGCTTTGTCTATAATAGGCAATTTAGGGGCGGGGCTTCAGCGTAAGGGCTGAGGAGGGAATATTTAACAGTTATTCCACAAAATCGAGTCATACATGAGCCGATAGCTGATGAGGCGCGTACGACATTCACCGGATTTTGAGAAACAGAGCTTTTTTTTTTTGCAAATTCAATAAATAAGAACTTTATACAAAATGTCTGACAAAATAATTTCCGCTTAAAATGTAAACAAACTGGTGAAATGACAGGAGCAATTTGTGAAAAATGCGATAATAATCATTCTTGAAAAATAAAAAAAAGATACGTTCTTACCATCAAATACTCATATCATCTCTAGCCACTTTATCCTGTTCTACAGGATAGGCAAGCTGGAGCCTATCCCAGCTGACTACGGGCGAAAGGCAGGGTTCACCCTGGACAAGTCGCCAGGTCATCACAGGGCTGACACATAGACACAGACAACCATTCACACCTATGGTCAATTTAGAGTCACCAGTTAACCTAAACTGCATGTCTTTGGACTGTGGGGGAAACCGGAGCACCTGGAGGAAACCCACACAGACAACATGCAAACTCCGCACAGAAAGGTCCTCGCCAGCCACGGGGCTCAAACCCGGACCTTCTTGCTGTGAGGCGACAGCGCTAACCACTACACCACCGTGCCGCCACCATCAAATACTTTTATTCCATATTTTGTTGCTTTTTTTGTATTTTGGGGATTTTGTTTTCATGTAGAGTTTTTATTTCATCCTTGGTTGGTTCAGCAACACGCTCCACCATTTTGTTTTTCTCTACTCACGGTATATGGGCTGATATGCTAGTAGTAGAGTAGCCAATCAGAGCATGCAATTGCTCATATCCAGTGAATGTGGATAGAATAATTAGCTAGCTGTACAAGTTCTCTTTTTTTTCTATACCTGCGTATAGAATTTTTGTTTATTTTTAGTGGTTAGCTCGAGTAAAATCTTTAATGATTAGCTTGTGTGTGAAATAGCTGTATTCAGATTGTCCACTTGTCCACTTACTCACTAAACAGTGTTTACTACGTGGAAGGTTGGCAAGGGGATAAGGGCTTGGATGTTATGTGTCTACATAATTATGTGTTGGATATTTGTAATTATTGTCTCTGTTGTATGAACAAATCCCAGCACACCCACACCAAATGAAAACATTAGTAACATTATCCTACCTCCCATAGAAATGACTTCACCAGTTGGAGCAGTTTTGAATGGTTGGGTCACAATAGTTTTATTCCTCAGTGTATTTACTTGATACATACAGGACCAGTCAAAAGTTTGTACAACCCACTCATTCATAGTTTTTTTTTTCTGTATTTTGATTATTTTCTACATTGTAGAACAATACTGAAGACATCGAAACTATGAAATAACATATGGAACATATATGGAATTGTGTGAGGGGAAAGTGTTCAGCAAAATGTTTGATATTTTAGATTCTTCAAAGTAGCCAGCGTTTACCTTGATGATGCTTTGCACACTATTGGCATTATCTTAACACCAAATGCTTTTCAATTAACAGGTGCCTTGTCAAAAGTTAATTAGTGCAATTTTTTGCCTTCTGAATGGGTTTGAGATCAAACATCCATCCATTATCTGTAGCGGCTTATCCTGTTCTACAGGGTCGCAGGCAAGCTGGAGCCTATCCCAGCTGACTACGGGCGAAAGGCGGGGTACACCCTGGACAAGTCGCCAGGTCATCACAGGGCTGACACATAGACACAGACAACCATTCACACTCACATTCACACCTACGGTCAATTTAGAGTCACCAGTTAACCTAACCTGCATGTCTTTGGACTGTGGGGGAAACCGGAGCACCCGGAGGAAACCCATGCGGACACGGGGAGAACATGCAAACTCCACACAGAAAGGCCCTCATCAGCCACTGGGCTCGAACCCAGAACCTTCTTGCTGTGAGGCAACAATGCTAACCACTACACCACCGTGCTGCCTGAGATCAAACAGTAAATAGTAAATAATAAACACACAGTAAATAGCCCTATTCCACAAGTGTAGTAATCCATATTATGTCACAAACCACTCAACTAAATAACGAGAAACGACATCCATCATTACTTTATGACATGAAGGGTACAGCTTTTTTACACTATATTTTGGTATTTTGGTATGCCTAATGACAATTTTGTAGTGCACGATACGCTATATAGTAAATAAAATTTACAGTTGAGAATTCAAACAACTACAAAATGGCTGATTGACTATATCGTCGACTATACAGAGGGTGACAGGACGTTCTGAATATAGGGTTTGTTTTAAGCAGTTGGCTGGCTGTGTGTGTTATACTGAGCTGTATATCTGTAGCAGTGTTCATTACTGCTCATTCATTCATCTTGTGTTTCTTGTTTTTGTGTTTCATCTTACAGTAAACAGGCGATTTGAGCTTTATGCTCATCGCTCCACGCACTGTTTAGAGCCTCATTATTTAAGACGAAGAAGAAGAAGAAGAAGAAGAAGAAGAAGAAGGCCTCTGCTGAAACGAGACGGTTTTAATCCTCTTCTTTAATTAGCACTAGTGTCTCTCCTGCAGTGAAACTCTTAATTAACTCTCAGAGCATTAATTAGCGCTGTACAGAGACAGGCAAGAGAATGAGTCATTAAAAAGAGGAGGAGAAAATGGTGCGATGGTCACATTTAAATAAAAATAACCTTATAAAGGTGACGGATAAACATCGGTTATGGAGAAGAAGTGAAAATTAAACACTTTACAGATACAAAGAATAAAAGGGAGAAACATAATAAATAAAATGTATCATTATTATTGTTGTTGTTGTTGTTGTTGTTGAATATCAAACTATTTTACATGTAAAACATAGGAAGAGAGGGGAAAGCAAAAAGGAACAAAAATAAAAAGAGGGTAAGGGGAAGAGTGAAGCTAACAGGGAATAAATAAAAAATTGGAGAGAAATGAAAAAATGAAGTGAGAGATGAAAAAGGAAAAGAGAAACAGATGAAGAGACAACTGAAAAGGACAAGGAGGGGAAAAGGGAAAAGAGGGAGGAAAATATAAAATAAAGATGAGGGGAAAAGTGTCAGAGAAAAGAGAAAGGAAACTTTATCATCCATTTGAAATCAAACTGAAATTTCATGTATTTTTTTAATTATGTCACTACTTTTGTTATACTGCATTTTTTCTTTTTATTCTATTTCACTGGGTCTATTCCTCCTCCTCTTCATTCTTCTTTCTTTCTTTATACTTGTTTTTTCTAATTAATAGCATTTACAGCAAACAGCATTTCACTCTTAAAAGGGGAAAAAAAGAGTTACAAAGAAGAGAGCAAAAGTAAAAAAAGAAAGGAATAGAGATATATTATGAATACTAATTAAATATGCGCTTTAATGGTGTTATCAAAGCATTTTATATATATATATGGCGGCACGGTGGTGTAGTGGTTAGCGCTGTCGCCTCACAGCAAGAAGGTCCTGGGTTCGAGCCCCGGGGCCGGCGAGGGCCTTTCTGTGTGGAGTTTGCATGTTCTCCCCGTGTCCACGTGGGTTTCCTCCGGGTGCTCCGGTTTCCCCCACAGTCCAAAGACATGCAGGTTAGGTTAACTGGTGACTCTAAATTGACCGTAGGTGTGAATGTGAGTGTGAATGGTTGTCTGTGTGTCAGCCCTGTGATGACCTGGCGACTTGTCCAGGGTGTACCCCGCCTTTCGCCCGTAGTCAGCTGGGATAGGCTCCAGCTTGCCTGCGACCCTGTAAGAAGGATAAAGCGGCTAGAGATAATGAGATGAGATGATATATATATATATATATATAGAGAGAGAGAGAGAGAGAGAGATGAGCTCTAACATCTCTAAACATTGTGTGAAATAAAATAAAGTATGCACACTATTAGTTAAGAATAAACACAAACAAAGAAAGAGACAGACTGAGGCAGTGAGTCTGAGAGAGGAGGTGAGACAGAAGGGGTTATGATCAAAGTGAGAGATAAGGGAAGTGAGGGAGTTAAGAACAGAGGAAATGAAAGAACAGAAGCTCCATCTCTGTCCATCCTCTGTGTCCTCACTATGTGCTCGGTTCATTTTGTCCTTTCGTTATTTCCTCTCTGTTTCTGCGCACAGTCTCACTGAGAGAGAACTGATAAAAGAACAGATGAAAGAGAGACACAGAAACGCCCAGCTCATTACCCAGAATGCACTGAGCATGTGGAGAAACATAGCGTCTGATCTCTCTACGTGCAGCACATAATGAGCTCTGAGAAATACAATTACAGAGAAAGAAAGAAAGAAACTTTGTCGGGTTCTGCTAATGCTGATGCTAATGTACCAAGAATATCACATCCAAACATGTGAGTTCAGATATATATTTATACCACAGCACTGCTGAATTCTGGATTGTGATTAGTTAGGAGGTGTTGATTAATTTTCTATAACAGCAGCTCTGATTGTCGTGCATCTGCATATTGTAGGTTTATATTAATGCACTCTTTCTAATGCTATTATTTCTATAGTAACAGCTCATTCACAGGGATTTGTAAGGTGGACGTTCCATATAAACGGATTAAAAATCATTGATCTGTTGAGGTTTTCTGGATAAAAACATTAATAATAATAATAATAAGAAGAAGAAGAAGAAGAAGAAGAAGAAACCTTTATTTGTCACATGCACACTTTAAGCACAATGAAATTCATCCTCTGCATTTAACCCATCTGAAGCAGTGAACACACGCACACACACCCAGAGCAGTGGGCAGCTACACCAGAGCGCCCAGGGAGCAGTCAGGGGTCAGGTACCTTGCTCAAGGGCACCTCACCCCAAGGCTGCCCCATGTTAACCTAACTGCATGTATTATCTCATTTCATTATCTCTAGCCACTTTATCCTGTTCTACAGGGTCGCAGGCAAGCTGGAGCCTATCCCAGCTGATTATGGGCGAAAGGCGGGGTACACCCTGGACAAGTCGCCAGGTCATCACAGGGCTGACACATAGACACAGACAACCATTCACACTCACACCTATAGTCAATTTAGAGTCACCAGTTAACCTTACCTGCATGTCTTTGGACTGTGGGGGAAACCGGAGCACCTGGAGGAAACCCACGCGGACAACATGCACACTCCGCACAGAAAGGCCCTCGCTGGCCACGGGGCTCGAACCCGGACCTTCTTGCTGTAAGGCGACAGCGCTAACCACTACACCACCGTGCCGCCTGCATGTATTATTATTATTATTATTATTATTATTATTCACATTTATGGAAGGAGTCTCCAGTGTCACTGCTTTGTAACAGTCAGAGGAAAAGCTGTAACTTCAAGTTTTCTGACATCATCAGGACAGAAGATTTGTACTTTGCAGTTTCTCAGTAACATGACAAACCATTTTTGTTGTTGTTTGTTTGTTTGTTTGTTTGTTTGGGTATTTTTGTCATTAATTTCATCTGAAACAAAAGAGAACACCTATTTATAGCTGCTATTGCTGGGTTTCACATGACATCACATCCGCCTCATTATTAGACTTTAGCTGGTGGTCTACCAACACTCAGCTGACAAAGCGTTTATATGGAGAAGGTGCATTGCTCACATGAAAAATGCTTAAACTTGCGTTGTTTTAGGTTGTTCGAATCGATCAAACTGTGAAACTGATAAAAGTTTCTTCAGGGTTCCCTGTGAACTAATAAAAAAGGGTAAATGAACACAGGATTTCACAAAAAGATGTGGAGAAAGGTGGCTTTTGAACCTCTCAGTGAAATCGAAGGGAGCCGAGTCGAAGCGTGCTCGAGTTTGCAGTGATCACTTGATGAAAGGTTTGTATTTCCCTCTCAGCTATGTTGTTAGTGAGTACACCAAGTACTTTTCTTGCTATGTGTCATTATTTTATGGTCCTTTTTTTCATCACGAAGTGCTAAGTCCCCAGCTGTTTCTTTGTTTACTCCTCACAAAGTCCATATGCATGAAGGTCGTGACAAAATTCTTACCCAGCCATACAGTTACAACGCACCGTGATCACTTCTCCATCTTGTTTAACTAAGATCCAGGTCTTTAAAGGGGTTTCTGATGATCTTTGTGAATGATTTACCTGAGAGATAAGCGTGAACACAAGTGAGAATCAAGCGAACTGTTGTTTGTTTACATTTCAACTTGCAGTGCTTCGTTGTAAAGACGCAAATGAAAAGCTTAAAAAAAAAAACTTAGATGGGCAAAAACAATACAGGATTCATTCAGCAGCAACTTGATAGCGAGGTCCTTTACCCAGCCACATACAAAAAAAGTTGTAAGCCTCCATACTCTTCCACGCTTTCATTTGTTTTGCGGTGTAGAAGGACGTCTGCAACACCAGGTAGCTCGAGATGTCGGGGAACTCGACTGAAGGGTAGTTTTCAAGAATGGATGATAAATCCCTCTTTCCCAGACTGTAAAGGTCTATTCCATTGCACAAAGCAATCTTCTGAATATATCTAAAGCGAGCAGTGGCTTCTAGATTACGAGCATACTCTGATAAGTTATTGCTAGTTGTTTGCACTACGGCAGCCGTTTAGACCACCAGCTATTTCACTTCTGGTAAAGCCGCTAAGAAAAGTAATGTGACTGAAACCCAGCAATACGTGAGAACAGGTAATAATAACTTGTTTCACCAATGTTCTACATCATTAAATGTAACTATAAATAGATTTTTTAAAAAAGATGTCATAAATCACTGTGGTATAAGAGGAACTAGACTGCATTTCCGCAGAGAAAATGCAAAGTGTGCTTGCTGAGCTGTAGCAGAACAGCTATCATGCTAGCATGCTAAAAGCTAGCATGCCAACATGCTAATGCCAACTTGTTAACAACTAGCATGCTAACAGTTAGCATACTAACATGCTAACAGCATACTAACATGCTAAAAGCTAGCATGTTAACATGTTAATGCTAACATGCTAATAGATAACATGCTAACAGCTAGCATTCTAACATGCTAATGATTAACATGCTATTTGTTAAAATTCTAACACTTTAAGGCTAATATGCTGACATCTATCATGCTAACAGCTAACAAGCTAACGTGCTAATGGCTAGTATGCTAACTTTTAGCATGCTAACACGCTGAGGGTGACATGCTAACAGCTAACATGCTGTTAGCATGCTAACATGCTCAGGCGAACTCGCTAACAGCAAACATGCGAACTCTGCATGCTACCATGCTAATCCTATCATGTTAACAGCTCTCATGATAACATGCTAATGGTGAACATGCTAACAACTCGCGAGCTAACAGCAGGCATGATATCGTAATGGGTAACATGCTAACAGCTAGCATGGTAACACGTGAATGCTTATATGCTAATTGCTATCGTGTGTGCATGTAAGTATTCCTAATAAAGTGGTCATTGAGTTGAAGTTGATTTTCTGTCCAAGTCTCAAATGAGCAGATCCTTGCCAAATGCATCACCACCTATGGGGGAAGGGAGGAATGACTCAGTCAAGCTTTCATTGATTAGCGGCAAAATGGAGAAAAAATGGACGGATGAAAGGCAAGACAAAGACGAGTGCCGGTCAGAACCGATATCATGTGTGTGATGGGTGATTTGGCCTGAGGTGCCGTATGAAGTTTGGTGGATGTGTGGCATACATGTCAACCTTTGGTCAATCAAACCTGTATAACCAACCTCCAAAATCCGTATTTCCCTTATAAAATCCGTATAAGGTGCAAATTAAAATAATTTACCTAAAATTTGAATGATAATTAACAATGATATATCCCAGTTACTTTTTATTCAATATTAATAACAATAAACCTTCAGAATGAATACAAAGCTCCAATGTTTGACAAAAACACAAAGTGTTATCAGAGTAGTTACGAAGGAAATACTTCGTTGTTTGGAGACAGGTTTCACCGAGCGGTTATTATGCGCGAGACTTCATATTAGCCACAAAGTCAGGAAAATCTGTTTGTAAAATTACGTTATAATGAGCAAATACAATGAACAGTATTTTTCCAGTCTCACCTGTGAAAGGTAATCCCATGTGATCTCGTTTGGACGGTAAACCTGTTGGTACAGTTAAACGCAGCACATGAATGAGGCATCTTTATTCTCGGCTACTGTCTAGACGCTATACCAGAGACGGTTGAAAAATCTCCACTTTGCCACATCCAATATGGCGGCGAGGATGACGTATGATTCTACACAGAAGGCGGCGTCTATGTTTATATGTCTATGACTTCATGGTTGGCAGGATTCTCGCAATGCGGTGTGCACATGATCAAAAGTGGAACGAAGTCTCGCTACCACAAGATAACGCGCGATTTCATAAGATTCTTTACTGGCTGTCTGTGGTGTACAGTATGTTTGTAAATGTTATGCACCCTTTTATCATCGTGGGAATTGATTATAGCTCTAAATAAATATTGAAGTTTTTTTAAAGAATCCGTATAACTTTATTTATACACCTGTATACTATGTTTATTGAATCAAATCCGTATAAAATACGGACATTCCGGATAGGTTGACATGTATGATGTGTGGTGAAGTGTTACTGAGCAAAACTCCATTCATTTGAATGGGGCCAAAAATCAATGGAAACCTATGGAGGTAAAAAGAGATGCGTGAAAACCAAGGAAAAGACAAGTGCAGGTCTCAGATGAGGGGATGGATCTGTGCGGGGACTTGGCCTGAGGCATCAAGTGAAGTTTCTTGAAGTTTGGTCACTTGGTTAAAAAAAATTGATGGAGAGTGAAAGTTTTTCTCCTGAAACACCATTCATTTTCAATGGGGCCAAAAATCAATGCAAGCCTATGGAGGAAAAAGGGATGAGCAAAAAGAAAGGAAAAATATGAGTGCGGGTCAGAACCGATTGCATGTATGTGTCGGGGGAGTTGGCTTGAAGTATCACATGAGGTTTGGTGCATCTGCGATGGAGCGTGTCCGAGTAGGACGATTCGATTCATGAGCCCTATTCATTCTTTATGGGAAAAAAAAACAAAAGAAAAACAACAAGAACAAGAGAATGGGCGTGTTGATCCAAAAGCTGTATACAAGCACACTACACCACTTCGGGCCAGACGTCTCAGAGTTGGAACGGTGTCTCTATCTCGAACGCCCTAAGAGGAGTAGTGGATCCAAAAAACGTGTCAGAATAAGGCAGAATAAGTAAACTTAAGAAGAACTAGAAAAGCACTCGGAGAGCGCAGACCTCCGCCAAGAATCCTTTAAAAAAATCCGGGATCCAGACGGTGATCCGGATCACTGCCAAAATTTAATGGATTGTTACTTGTGCCCAGTCACACCTCTGGAAAAAATTTCAGAACGATCCGTTCATTACTTTTTCCGTAATGTTGCTAACAGACAAACCAACAAACAAACAAACCAACGCTACCAAAAACATAACCTCCTTGGCAGAGGTAATAAATACATAAACTAGAAAAGCACTTGGAGAGCGCAGACCTCCGCCAAGAATCCTTTAAAAAAATCCGGGATCCAGAAGGTGATCCGGATCACCGCCAAAATTTAATGGATTGTTACTTGTGCCCAGTCACACCTCTGGAAAAAATTTCAGAGCAATCCGTTCATTACTTTTTCTTTAATGTTGCTAACAGACAAACCAACCAACAAACAAACAAACAAACCAACGCTACCAAAAACATAACCTCCTTGGCGGAGGTAATAACAATAGTGTACTTGCCTTTGGCAAGCACACTAATAAAACATGAAGTACTGTGCTGTTATTGGAAAATAATCAACTTCAGGGTGGTAATAGTAACTCCACTTCATGACCTCTATCACACATCATGACACAGAGGATTTTATTTCTTACATTGAGCATACCTGCCCTGGGGGTGTGCCCTGGGGGTGTGGCTTGCTGCTATCAAGGTCGCTTACTCTTGAATATAACGTGTCCATGACCACAATACAATTGTTTTGATTATTGTGCTAAAGCACATTATGTTTTATCAGTAACAGAGTTTAAATCCGGAGTTTCAGGATTAAACTGATGTCTGTGTTTTTAATTTTTCCAATTTCCAAGTTTTTGTGATGTTTTTGTGGAGAATCCCATGCCACTGAAATTCCATTTGTGTTGTTGAGCAGCTCAGTGTTTCTGATTTGCTGAGTGATGGACAGATTTCAGCTCAAAGCTGACAGACAGAAAGAGTTCAGAAAGAGCAAGTGGTGATCGGTGACTCCAAACAGGGATGATGGATGAGAGGTGAATAGAAGAGTGCAGAGAGAGAGAGAGAGAGAGAGAGAGAGAGAGAGGAATGCAACTGATAGAGGACAAGTGAGAGATTGATTGATCAGCAGACAGCAGAGAGGCAGTTAGAGAAACACACACTGAGACACATTTACAGATGCACACACTTTAAGAAGTGTGTGCGCGCACACACACACACACACACACACACACACATTAAGAAATACAGGCACAGCTGTCATAAATCACTGAGTCTCACTGTAGTTCCTTTAATGTCATTCCTAATAGCTCTGATTATCTCAGAAGAGCCAACAACATCACTGTGATCAAAAGCCTCTACAGACAGCAGGAAAGCGCACACACACACACACACACACACACACACACACTTCACATCCGTTTACAATGTGCTGCATTGCTATTTTTAGAACAAAGTTTACAGCAAAACAAAAGATGAAGAAGCACACTGCAGTGGAGATTATCCATCTGTTTATAACTGCAGGGCTAAAACACACACACACACACACGCGCACAAAGCAGTGCAGTTTTTCACCATATTCAGACGGGATTCGTTTTCCATGAGGAGGTGTGTAATGTAATTTTTTTTTTCCCACAGTATCTTTGGGGTTTTATTCTGAATCTATCATGTCAGTAATGTTTTATATACTGCGCCTGCACGTCTGTATAGATTACTCTGTATTTTACTTTTGTTCAAATGAGCAGTATAAATACAGGGTGTTTCAAAAAATTTGATATCATTTCACAATCTAATAACTTTGCCAATTCTCATTCAACTGACCTCAAATTTTAACAGCATGTGTGGAAACAGGTAAAAATTTTATGTTTAATGTTTTTTTGTTTTTATCATTTTAGGTACAGTATAGAAATGCCATTCACTGGAAAAGAAAAGGCGTTTTGTGTGTTAAAGTACACTCGAACACAGTCAAACAAGACTGTGCAGTGTGCATTTATGAGAGAATTCTCTAAAAATGCACCAACTGCAATGCAGATTTGGATATGGCACAAAAAGTTTAAAGAGGTGTGTGTGTGTGTGTGTGTGTGTGTGTGTGTGTGTGTGTGTGTGTGTGTGTCAGGCGGCACGCATATTGAAAATTTGTGAAATCGTTCATGGACTCCACATACCTTTGAATTTCTCATTCAAATTTTGAGGAATAAATCTTATATTACTCAACATTAAACCTGTTCAGTTTCATTTGCCTAGACTGTAGTTTCTGGGATATTTACATCTCAAATAATAACAAATTTTCTGAAACACCCTGTATACACCGTCTGTACTGATATGTTCTTCAGTATAAAGACACTCCAGGAAGTGTCCATTCTTTACACTGATGTTAGTTACATCATTCTGTCACTACATGAACAGCTGATCACACCGAGGTGCTCACTGACCACTGATATTTATTAGTTTGGTACTGCGTTTCCTTTCCTTCACAACATAAGGTCTTTTCTTCTCACTTTCCATTACTGTAGTCAGTCTTTCCAGTTTCATTCGCACACTCACGTCCTCCATTTTTTTCTCCTGTTTCAAATTTGTATCCCATAATGCCTTGCATGAACAAGAAAAACCCACCACATGATGCATGAGGTAGTATCTTGTATTGGGTCATGGTGAAGCAGGAAAACATAGCGGAGAATTTAGGGCCACATGGCTCTAAATACATTAATTGTTCCATTTAAAAAAAAACTAATAAAACTGGAAGTCTGTGATTCAAATTCAGTAGCTTTCAATCCACTAAACAAAAATAATTGGGTGTCAGGGAAAATTCTTTTAAAGATCTACAAATGAAAAATCTGAAAGTCAATCTACCTTTAACTTGTATATTATATGTGTATATAAATGTTACATATATTTTGGGATGTATATTGTACTTTATGGAAGAAATTTTAAGTTGCATATTATATTTGCATGAGTATGTTGTGCGTTATGTAATTAAATTTTGTTTATATACAGTATTATGATTAATCTAAAACACCATACATATACATAGGTTGGATATTTACATCAACTTTTACTTGTATATTATATTTTACAGTGGTGCTTGAAAGTTTGTGAACCCTTTAGAATTTTCCATTTTTCTGCATAAATATGACCTAAAACATCATCAGATTTTCACACAAGTCCTAAAAGTAGATAAAGAGAACCCAGTTCAAAAAATGAGACAAAAATATGATACTTGGTCATTTATTTATTGAGGAAAATAATCCAATATTACATATCTGTGAGTGGCAAAAGTATATGAACCTTTGCTTTCAGTATCTGGTGTGACCCCCTTGTGCAGCAATAACTGCAACTAAACATTTCCGGTAACTGTTGATCAGTCCTGCACAACGGCTTGGAGGAATTTTAGCTCATTCCTCCATACAGAATAGCTTCAACTCTGGAATGTTGGTGGGTTTCCTCACATGAACTGCTCGCTTCAGGTCCTTCCACAACATTTCGATTGGATTAAGGTCAGGACTTTGACTTGGCCATTCCAAAACATTAACTTTATTCTTCTTTAACCATTCTTTGGTTGAACAACTTGTGTGCGTAGGGTCGTTGTCTTGCTGCATGAACCACCTTCTCTTGAGATTCAGTTCATGGACAGATGTCCTGACATTTTCCTTGAGAATTCGCTGGTATCATTCAGAATTCATTGTTCCATCAATGATGGCAAGCTGTCCTGGCCCAGATGCAGCAAAACAGGCCCAAACCATGATACTACCACCACCATTTTTCACAGATGGGATGAGGTTCTTATGCTGGAATGCAGTGTTTTCCTTTCTCCAAACATAACGCTTCTCATTTAAACCAAAAAGTTCTATTTTGGTCTCATCCGTCCACAAAACATTTTTCCAATAGCCTTCTGGCTTGTCCACATGATCTTTAGTAAACTGCAGACGAGCAGCAATGTTCTTTTTGGAGAGCAGTGTCTTTCTCCTTGCAACCCTTCCATGCACACCATTGTTGTTCAGTGTTCTCCTGATGGTGGACTCATGAACATTAACATTAGCCAATGTGAGAGAGGCCTTCAGTTGCTTAGAAGTTACCCTGGGGTCTTTTGTGGCCTTGCCAACTCTTACACGCCTTGCTATTGGAATGATCTTTGTTGGTCGACCACTCCTGGGGAGGGTAACAATGGTCTTGAATTTCCTCCATTTGTACACAATCTGTCTGACTGTGGATTGGTGGAGTCCAAACTCTTTAGAGATGGTTTTGTAACCTTTTCCAGCCTGATGAGCATCAACAACGCTTTTTCTGAGGTCCTCAGAAATCTCCTTTGTTCATGCCATGATACACTTCCACAAACATGTGTTGTGAAGATCAGACTTTGATAGATCCCTGTTCTTTAAATAAAACAGGGTGCCCACTCACACCTGATTGTCATCCCATTGATTGAAAACACCTGACTCTAATTTCACCTTCAAATTAATTGCTAATCCTAGAGGTTCACATACCTTTGCCACTCACAGATATGTAATATTGGATCATTTTCCTCAATAAATAAATTACCAAATATAATATTTTTGTCTCATTTGTTTAACTGGGTTCTCTTTATCTACTTTTAGGACTTGTGTGAAAATCTGATGATGATTAAGGTCATATTTATGCAGAAATATAGAAAATTCTAAAGGGTTCACAAACTTTCAAGCACCACTGTATATACCTGAAATATTAAACTTTAGGTTGAATTTTATATAATTATCTTTCAGCTACATTTGCATATTAGTTTAGTTTGTATGTTTTATTTTAGGCTATAAATTAGTTGTATATAGAAGATAAAAGCTGAAATGTATTACTTTATTAAAATGTTTTTGCTTTGTGTATTTAAATTTATATAATCAAATCATATATTATCTATTTTTAGGTTGCAAATTGTAATTTTTTTTCCAAATAAAGCTTAAGTTGTACAGCTACTTTAAAAATTTTAGGTTGTTTTTATGTACTAATTACAATATCACATAGAATTAAGTGAGCCATGTATACAGGATATATAGGATTACTCTGAAATCTGCAGGTTAATGTGAGTATAATGTGAATGCTGTACAAAATGTCCAGAGAAAAGAACAGATGAATCAGTTGTGTGAGCAAAATGGATTTTGAAGCTTTAGGATGGAAAGAAAAGATTTGGGAAAATCTCCGTGCCAGCAGCTGAGTGTGAATTCCTGATGCTCTGTAGTTTCAGGTTTCTATGTCCATGCTAAAGTGCTTCTTGTTCCTGTCGTTGTAATTCATTAACACATTGTAAATGTGTGGACATCAAGTTGAAATTACCTTCGATTACCTTCTGTGGCACTCAGGATGAAAAAGTGTTTATTTTTGCTTTATCCACTTTCCTCCAGCAATCGTCTGTCTGCTGAGGTGACGTGTAACGAGAGAAGATAATTGCACTGAAAAACAAATGCAGGATGAAACGACAAACTCAGTGCACTTTCCTAATCAACATCTTCATGAAGAATGTTTACAAAAACAGATGGTGACCTGAGTGAAGAGGGGGGCAAAAGCACTTCAGGAAATTACAGGAATATGGCATGCATCAAACACAACACAAACCAAAAACATACTGTATATATCATATAAAAATCCAACATACACAAATCTAGGGATACATGGATACCAATACTGGTGATTAAAAGATCTGATATTGTGCTCATTTACTCCTAAAAAAATATATGCCAACATCTAATACAAGCCAATACTATGCGATGCAATCCAAGTGAACTACAGCACCTTACTACAATACAAGTAACCTGATACACCATCTTAAACATAAAACTCATCAGGAGTTCATCACTAGGAGAGAAACAAATGTCTACAGATGATACTTGGGAAGTGAACTATAACAGTTCTTTCCCATGGTTTTCTTGGTGATCAGACTATTTTCTGAAAGGGTGCCAATACTTTGGGAGTTGACCAGAGCTCCCTGTTAGTTAGTTAAATCTGTTTAAAAATGAAGTGAGCCTATTATCCAATGAGAACAGGTACAGATGTGATCAAATGTTTGATAGATGTGATGTAAAAATATTGCTGCAGTGTACACAGCCTGTTCAAGTGGGAATTTTACGCCTTTATTCCACCTCATGTTCTGTAAAAAATGCCCGAATGTGGAACAGGGGAATGTGTTTTTCTGCTTTTGAGCTGGAACAATTGGTCGTAACGCAGCCGGAATCGATGTCTGTCTAAAGGGGACAGCTGGAACAGCGGGACAGAGCCCAGGGGTGTAACATTTTTTTTACCATAACTTTCTTTTGATATTCTTCTTTCTGAGACCAGTGTGAATTCATACATCTCCATCTACAGTGTCTAAGGTCTGTGTGCCTTTCTGCCTCAAATCACTTCCTACTTCACTTTCTCCTCCAACATATCACTGATCCACGAACATGTTGCTTGCATGAGTCTCTCTCTCTCTCTCCCCATTTTTGAGTGCAGTTTTCTTGACTTTTTTCCTGAAAAGCGGCTAAAGGAAACAAACATGTTATATCTCTTTCAATGTAAACAATCCTCACTTGGTGATTTTACATCCTTTGAACACTTATGTGCAATTGTTACATGCTCTCCTAACATATTATTATTAACTATTTGCAGGCCTCCGAGACATTCAGCCAAAGTTTTTCTGGAAGAGTTTGGTGAACTGTTGTCAGTCATTTGATTAGAGTTTGACTGTCTTATTATATCTGGAGATTTTAACTTGCATGTACAGTGGTGCTTGAAAGTTTGTGAACCCTTTAGAATTTTCTATATTTCTGCATAAATATGACCTAAAACATCATCAGATTTTCACACAAGTCCTAAAAGTAGATAAAGAGAACCCAGTTAAACAAACGAGACAAAAATATTATATTTGGTTATTTATTTATTGAGGAAAATCATCCAGTGTTACATATCTGTGAGTGGCAAAAGTATGTGAACCTCGAGGATTAGCAGTTAATTTGAAGGTGAAATTAAAGTCAGGTGTTTTCAATCAATGGGATGACAATGAGGAGTGAGTGGGCACCCTGTTTTATTTAAAGAACAAGGATCTATCAAAGTCTGATCTTCACAACACATGTTTGTGGAAGTGTATTATGGCACAAACAAAGGAGATTTCTGAGGACCTCAGAAAAAAGTGTTGTTGATGCTCATCAGGCTGAAAAAGGTTATAAAAGCATCTCTAAAGAGTTTGGACTCCACCAATCCACAGTCAGAGAGACTGTGTACAAATGGAGGAAATTCAAGACCATTGTTACCCTCCCCAGGAGTGGTAGACCAACAAAGATCACTCCAAGAACAAGGCGTGTAATAGTCGGTGAGGTCACAAAGGACCCCAGGGTAACTTCTAAGCAACTGAAGGCCTCTCTCACATTGGCTAATCTTAATGTTCATGAGTCCACCATCAGGAGAACACTGAACAACAATGGTGTGCATGGCAGGGTTGCAAGGAGAAAGCCACTGCTCCCCAAAAAGAACATTGCTGCTCGTCTGCAGTTTGCTAAAGATCACGTGGACAAGCCAGAAGGCTATTGGAAAAATGTTTTGTGGATGGATGAGACCAAAACAGAACTTTTTGGTTTAAATGAGAAGTGTTATGTTTGGAGAAAGGAAAACACTGCATTCCAGCAGAAGAACCTTATCCCATCTGTGAAACATGGTGGTGGTAGTATCATGGTTTGGGCCTGTTTTGCTGCAGCTGAGCCAGGATGGCTTGCCATCATTGATGGAACAATGAATTCTGAATTATACCAGCGAATTCTAAAGGAAAATGTCAGGACACCTGTCCATGAACTGAATCTCAAGAGAAGGTGGGTCATGCAGCAAGACAATGACCCTAAGCACACAAGTCGTTCTACCAAAGAATGGTTAAAGAAGAATAAAGTTAATGTTTTGGAATGGCCAAGTCAAAGTCCTGACCTTAATCCAATCGAAATGTTGTGGAAGGACCTGAAGCGAGCAGTTCATGTGAGGAAACCCACCAACATCCCAGAGTTGAAGCTGTTCTGCACGGAGGAATGGGCTAAAATTCCTCCAAGCTGGTGTGCAGGACTGATCAACAGTTACCGGAAATGTTTATTTGCAGTTATTGCTGCACAAGGGGGTCACACCAGATACTGAAAGCAAAGGTTCACATACTTTTGCCCCTCACAGATATGTAATATTGGCTCATTTTCCTCAATAAATAAATGACCAAGTATAATATTTTTGTCTCATTTATTTAATTGGGTTCTCTTTATCTACTTTTAGGACTTGTGTGAAAATCTGATGATGTTTTAGGTCATATTTATACAGAAATATAGAAAATTCTAAAGGGTTCACAAACTTTCAAGCACCACTGTAGATAATCCTGAAAACACCTATGCCAATGAACTACTTGCACTTATTGACAACTTCAACCTTGTACAACATGTACAGGGGCCGACCCACTCTCGTGGTCATACCCTTGACCTCGTCATCACAAAGGGTCTTACTGTTTCTACTACTGTTGTTGACCTGGCCTTATCTGATCATTTTTGTGTTTTCTCTGATGTTTCTATGTCTCCTCACATTCAGAACAGCTCAATGACTATGGGTAGGAGAGTCATAAACGACAACACGTGTTCTCTTTGAGCAACCTCTCTCTCGGATCTCAACCAAAATGTCAGACTCTGTAGATGATTTATTGGAAATTTTTAATTTAAATATGACCCAAATTATGGATGATATTGCCCCATTCAAAATCAAAAGAGTCAATGATAAGCAGAAAGCACCATGGAAGCAATACCCAGCTGTTAAACTGTTAAAGAGAGAATGTAGAAAGACTGAAAGAAAATGGCGCAAAACTAAACTTCACATCCATTATCAAATCCATAAAGAGATGCTTTGTAAATATAATTATGAAATTCGTAAAGCAAGACAGTCTTTCTTCTCCAACATCATCAACAGGAATATGAACAATGCCCGTGTGCTATTTTCAACAGTAGAGAAGCTAACAAATCCCCCACCACAATTAGCACCTGAACTTCTCTCAGTTAATAAATGCAATGAGTTTGCATCCTTCTTTAAAGGTAAAATTGATAAAATATGACATAATATTGCTCATAATATATCTCAGTTGCAAATAATTGAAAAACTGCAATCACCAGTGACACAGACAGATAACTTCAACACAATGTCAGAATTTTGTTTAATTGATTATGAGACTCTTGAAAAAACTGTACAAAATCTCAGTTCCTCAACATCTGAATTGGACATTCTGCCCACCAACTTTTTTAAGTCTGTTCTACATCTTATAATTACAGATGTGCTTCAAATCATAAATACATCCCTAGAGACTGGCATTGTTCCTGTGTCCTTGAAAAAAAACGTTGTAAAGCCCCTACTTAAAAAGAATAATCTGGATGCTTCAGTATTAAATAACTACAGGTCAATATCAAATCTACCATTCATCGGGAAAATCCTTGAAAAAAATTGTCTTCAATCAATTAACTGCCTTCTTGATATCAAACAGCTGTTTTGATAACTTTCAATCAGGATTTAGTGCCAATCATAGCACTGAAACAGCGCTGATTAAAGTTATAAATGACATACGTCTTAATACTGATGTAGGCAAAACATTGGTCCTGGTATTACTGGACCTCAGTGCAGCTTTTGATACTGTTGATCACAACATACTGCTATATCGACTTGAACATTGGGTTGGGTTGACTGGTAAAGTTATCAATTGGTTAAAATCATACTTAAAAGATAGAAGCTTCTTTGTTACCATGGGAAATTGTACCTCAGCGTCAATGTCCTTGACCTGTGGTGTCCCCCAGGGGTCAATTCTTGGACCATTACTATTCAACCTTTATATGCTCCCACTTGGGCAAATTATCAAGAACAATTCAATTTTATATCACTGCTATGCAGATGATACCCAAATTTATCTTGCTCTATCACCTAATGATTATGCCCCCCTTGAATGTCTCTACCAGTGTATCAATCAAATCAACAACTGGATGTCACAAAATTTTCTTCAGCTAAACATAGATAAAACAGAAGTAATTCTATTTGGAAAAAAAGATGAAAGACTCAGGATTGCCACTATTCTTGACACAAAGGGGATTAAAACAAAAGAAATGGTTAAAAATCTTGGTGTTTTCATTGACAGCGAGCTAAACTTTGACAGGCACATGAAAGCAATCACTAAAACGGCATTTTATCACCTAAAAAACATTTCCAAACTAAGAGGACTTATGTCAAAAAATGATCTGGAAAAACTTATACATGCCTTCATCTCTAGTAGGGTTGATTACTGCAATGGCCTTTTCACAGGCTTGCCAAAAAAAACTGTCAAACGACTTCAGCTGGTTCAAAATGCAGCAGCTAGGGTTCTCACATGAACAAAAAGAACAGAACACATTACTCCAATTCTAAGGTCCCTTCACTGGCTTCCAGTAAGCTACAGAATTGACTTTAAAGCATTGCTGCTGGTGTACAAATTTCTAAATGGTACAGGGCCCAATTACCTCTCTGATATATTGCAGCGGCCTAACCCAATCAGATCTACCAGATCACAGCAGAAAAATTTACTGTTAAAACCTGTTGTTAAAACAAAGTGTGGTGAAGCAGCTTTTAGCTACTATGCAGTACAGCTATGGAACCAACTGCCAGAGGACATCAAAAATGCTCCTGCTGTTGGCAGCTTCAAATCTAGACTAAAGACCAAGCTGTTCTCAGATGCTTTCTGCTAAATTATTAATACTGCCATCTCTACATGTTTTAAACTCTTTACTTTTACAGTCTCTCCATGTTTTAAATTTTACTTAACTTTCATTCTATTTTATTCTGCTGTTTTTTTTTTTTTTAAATTGAACTTCTCATGGCGGCACGGTGGTGTAGTGGTTAGCGCTGTCGCCTCACAGCAAGAAAGTCCGGGTTCGAGCCCCGTGGCCGGCGAGGGCCTTTCTGTGTGGAGTTTGCATGTTCTCCCCGTGTCCGCGTGGGTTTCCTCCGGGTGCTCCGGTTTCCCCCACAGTCCAAAGACATGCAGGTTAGGTTAACTGGTGACTCTAAATTGACCGTAGGTGTGAATGTGAGTGTGAATGGTTATCTGTGTCTATGTGTCAGCCCTGTGATGACCTGGCGACTTGTCCAGGGTGTACCCCGCCTTTCGCCCGTAGTCAGCTGGGATAGGCTCCAGCTTGCCTGCAACCCTGTAGAACAGGATAAAGCGGCTAGAGATAATGAGATGAGATGAACTTCTCATTTTATTTTAACTTTTGTTTAATTCTTATTAATTTTCTTCCCCATTTATTTTATGTAATTTTATTTTCTATTGTTTACTGTTTTGCTTTTACTTCTGTAAAGCACATTGAACTGCCACTGTGTATGAAATGTGCTATATAAATAAACTTGCCTTGCCTATATATATATTGAGGCTGTCCTACTTCCCTTAAATGTGAATTATTTAATGGAAGTGATTACATGTTGCATGCGATGCTCAGTAACTTTGCTTGTGATTGAAGAGTGGTATAAATGCGCATGGCTAACAAAAGCGCCTCAACACTCAGTTCACCCATATTGTTATTAAAGCAGCATCAGTATTTTCAGGGGATTCATATTTCCAACTCGTACATACATCACCCCAAATGACAATTCTACATTGTGACATGTCATGCCTCTGGTTGCAGAACGACAGCTCACAATGTAAAAACACACAGTGCCACGGCTTCATGCCAACTTTATTTGGTTCAGAGTAAATCACTAAAGACAGAATATTGAGGTGCCTTCTTTACACCAATATTACAGAATACCTGTGTAAAAAGGGCTTTTGTATCTGTACACTGTGAAAACCTGTTCAGTTACAGATGGATGTGAACACACACACACACACACACACACACACACACACGATGTTGCAGGTCATTTTCATTCTAATTGGTTTTATTGATCTGCTACTAAAACTGAACAACACTGTGATGTTATAAAGAAACACAGACACCAAAGAAACATCCAAGTGTAAAAGAACAAACATCACTCTTCATAAATACAGTCTCACCTCCCATCCATGCCCCTGTACACAAAGCCCGGCCTGTCATCCCCACATGTGTACACAAAGCTCCACTTTCCATCCACACTGATGTACACAAAGACCCGCCTTACATCCATGAGTATGTACACAAAGACCCGCCTTACATCCATGTGTATGTACACAAAGCCCCGCCTTAAACCGATGGGCATGTACACAAAGCCACACCTTATAACTATGTGAATGTACACAAAGCCCCGCCTTACATCCATGTGTGTGTACACAAAGCTACACCTTAAATCCATGTGTATGTACACAAAGCCACAACACAAAGCCCCACCTTATATCCATGAGTATGTACACAAAGCCACACTGTACAACTATGTGTATGTACACAAAGCTACACCTTACATCCATGCGTATGTACACAAAGCCCCGCCTTACATCCATGTGCGTGAACACAAAGCCACAACACAAAGCTCCGCCTTACATCCACCTTACATCCATGTATATGTACACAAAGCCACAACACAAAGCCCCGCCTTATATCCATGAGTATGTACACAAAGCCACACATTACAACTATGTGTATGTACACAAAGCCCCACCTTACATCCATGAGTATGTAAACAAAGCCACAGCAAAAAGCCCCACCTTACATCCATGAGTATGTACACAAAACTACACCTTACATTCATGTGTGTGTACACAAAGCCCCGCCTTACATCCAAGTGTATGTACACAAAGCTACACCTTACATTCATGTGTGTGTACACAAAGCCCCGCCTTACATCCAAGTGTATATACACAAAGCCCCGCCTAACATCCATGTGCGTGAACAAAAAGCCACAACACAAAGCCCCACCTTACATCCATGAGTATGTAAACAAAGCACCGCTTTACATCCAAGTGTATGTAAACAAAGCACCGCTTTACATCCAAGTGTATGTAAACAAAGCACCGCTTTACATCCAAGTGTATGTACACAAAGCCCCGCCTAACATCCATGTGCGTGAACAGAAAGCCACAACACAAAGCCCCACCTTACATCCATGAGTATGTACACAAAGCCCCGCCTTACATCCATGTGTATGTAAACAAAGCCACAACATAAAGCCCCACCTTACATCCATGTGTATGTACACAAAGCCCCGCCTTACATCCATGTGTATGTAAACAAAGCCCCGCCTTACATCCATGTGTATGTAAACAAAGCCACAACATAAAGCCCCACCTTACATCCATGTGTATGTACACAAAGCCCCACCTTACATCCATGTGTATGTACACAAAGCTACACTTTACATCCATGTGTATGTACACAAAGCCCCGCCTTACATCCATATGTACACAAAGCTACACTTGACATCCATGTGGATGTACACAAAGCTACAACTTACATCCATGTATATGTACAAAAAGCCCTGCCTTACATCCATGTGTGTGTACACAAAGCCACAACACAAAGCTCCGCATTACATCCACCTTACATCCATGTATATGTACACAAAGCCCTGCCTTACATCCATGTGTGTGTACACAAAGCCCTGCCTTACATCCATGTATATGTACACAAAGCCACAACACAAAGCCCCGCCTTATATCCATGAGTATGTACACAAAGCCACACCTTACAACTATGTGTATGTACACAAAGCCCCGCCTTACATCCATGTGTATGTACACAAAGCACCGCCTTACATCCATGTGTATGTACACAAAGCCCCGCCTTACATCCATGTGTATGTACACAAAGCACCGCCTTACATCCATGTGTATGTACACAAAGCACCGCCTTACATCCATGTGTATGTACACAAGGCCACAACACAAAGCCACACCTTACATCCATGTGTATGTACACAAAGCCCCGCCTTACATCCATGAGTATGTACACAAGGCCACAACACAAAGCCCCGCCTTACATCCAAGTGTATGTACACAAAGCCCCGCCTTACATCCATGAGTATGTACACAAAGCCCCACCTTACATCCATGTGTATGTACACAAAGCCCGGCCTTACATCCATGTGTATGTACACAAAGCCCCGCCTTACATCCATGTGTATGTACACAAAGCCGCAACACAAAGCTCCGCCTTACATCCCTGTGTATGTACACAGAGCCACAACGCAAAGCCCAGCCTTATATCCATGAGTATGTACACAAAGCCACACCTTACAACTATGTGTATGTACAAAAAGCCACAGCATACATCCATGTGTATGTACACAAAGCCACACCTTACATTCATGTGTATGTACACAAAGCCCCGCCTTACATCCATGTGTATGTACACAAAGCCCCGCCTTACATCCATGTGTATGTACACAAAACCCCGCCTTACATCCATGTGTGTGTACAGAAAGCCCCGCCTTACATCCATGTGTATGTACACAAAGCCACACCTTACATCCCTGTGTATGTACACAGAGCCACACCTTACAACTATGTGTATGTACAAAAAGCCACAGCATACATTCATGTGTATGTACACAAAGCCCCGCCTTACATCCATGTGTATGTACACAAAGCCCCGCCTTACATCCATGTGTATGTACACAAAGCCCCGCCTTACATCCATGTGTATGTACACAAAGCCCCGCCTTACATCCATGTGTATGTACACAAAGCCCCGCCTTACATCCCTGTGTATGTACACAGAGCCACAACGCAAAGCCCCGCCTTATATCCATGAGTATGTACACAAAGCCACACCTTACAACTATGTGTATGTACACAAAGCCACACCTTACATTCATGTGTATGTACACAAAGCCCCGCCTTACATCCATGTGTATGTACACAAAGCCCCGCCTTACATCCATGTGTATGTACACAAAACCCCACCTTACATCCATGTGTGTGTACAGAAAGCCCCGCCTTACATCCATGTGTATGTACATAAAGCTACAACACAAAGCCCCACCTTACATCCGTGTGTATGTACACAAAGCTACACCTTACATCCATGTGTATGTACACAAAGCCCCGCCTTACATCCATATTTACACAAAGCTACACTTTACATCCATGTGTATGTACACAAAGCCCCGCCTTACATCCATGAGTATGTACACAAAGCCACACCTTACAACTATGTGTATGTACACAAAGCCCCACCTTACATCCGTGTGTGTACACAAAGCTACACCTTATATCCATGTGTATGTACACAAAGCCACAACACAAAGCCCCGCCTTACATCCCTGTGTATGTACACAAAGCCACACCTTACATCCATGTGTATGTACACAAAGCCCCGCCTTACATCCGTGTGTGTACACAAAGCCACACCTTACATCCATGTGAATGTACACAAAGCCACAGCTTACATCCATGTGTATGTATACAAAGCCCCGCCTTACATCCATGAGTATGTACACAAAGCCACACCTTACATCCATGTGTATGTACACAAAGCCCCGCCTTACATCCGTGTGTGTACACAAAGCCACACCTTACATCCATGTGTATGTACACAAAGCCACACCTTACATCCATGTGTATGTACACAAAGCCCCACCTTACATCCGTGTGTGTACACAAAGCTACACCTTACATCCATGTGTATGTACACAAAGCCACAACACAAAGCCCCGCCTTACATCCCTGTGTATGTACACAAAGCCACACCTTACATCCATGTGTATGTACACAAAGCCCCACCTTACATCAATGTGTATGTACACAAAGCCCCACCTTACATCCGTGTGTGTACACAAAGCTACACCTTATATCCATGTGTATGTACACAAAGCCACAACACAAAGCCCCGCCTTACATCTGTGTGTGTACACAAAGCCACACCTTACATCCATGTGAATGTACACAAAGCCACAGCTTACATCCATGTGTATGTATACAAAGCCCCACCTTACATCCATGTGTATGTACACAAAGCCACACCTTACATCCATGTGTATGTACACAAAGCCACACCTTCATCCATGTGTATGTATACAAAGCCCCGCCTTACATCCATGAGTATGTACACAAAGCCACAGCTTACATCCATGTGTATATATACAAAGCCCCACCTTACATCCATGAGTATGTACACAAAGCCACACCTTACATCCATGAGTATGTACACAAAGCCACGCCTTACATCCGTGTGTGTACACAAAGCCACACCTTACATCCATGTGTATGTATACAAAGCCCCGCCTTACATCCATGAGTATGTACACAAAGCCCCGCCTTACATCCATGAGTATGTACACAAAGCCACACCTTCATCCATGAGTATGTACACAAAGCCACACCTTACATCCATGAGAATGTACACAAAGCCCCGCCTTACATCCCTGTGTATGTACACAAAGCCACACCTTACATCCATGTGTATGTACACAAAGCCCCGCCTTACATCCGTGTGTGTACACAACGCCACACCTTACATCCATGTGTATGTAAACAAAGCCCCGCCTTACATCCATGTGTATGTATACAAAGCCCCGCCTTACATCCATGAGTATGTACACAAAGCCACACCTTCAGCCATGTGTATGTATACAAAGCCCCGCCTTACATCCATGAGTATGTACACAAAGCCACACCTTACATCCATGAGTATGTACACAAAGCCCCGCCTTACATCCATGTGTATGTACACAAAGCCACAGCTTACATCCATGTGAATGTACACAAAGCCCCGCCTTACATCCATGAGTATGTACACAAAGCCACACCTTACATCCATGAGTATGTACACAAAGCCCCGCCTTACATCCATGTATATGTACACAAAGCCACACCTTACATCCATGTGAATGTACACAAAGCCCCGCCTTACATCCATGAGTATGTACACAAAGCCCCGCCTAGGGCTGCGTACCGGTACTGTGTACCGGTACTGTACTGTGAAAATCGATTCGGTACAGGTCCAAAATACCGGATCATGAAGTACCGGTACTGTACCGATATAAATTAACACCAAGTATCTGCTTATTTTGTGACTGAAGAAGCGTAAATCCTACCACAAAGACGAAAATTTAGCACTGGAAAAGACGTAAAATGCCGCGTTGAAACTTGAAATCAGAGCCATCTTTGATTTGAAATCCTCTCGCCACAGTCTCATGAGACATTGCGAGAGCTTGGCTGATCCAGCGTTCTGATTGGTCAAAAAGACTCAAAATCAGGTCAGCCATTTTTTCCTTTGCTGGCATTGGCAATCTTTGCTGCTTTGTGTAATTTTGTCGCGTAAGTTAAAGCCCGCGGACAGCACATAGTCTGTAGTACTCTAGTGTAGTTACTTCTCACTGTGACACAACTTATGTCTTTTTGTCCCAAGTTAACTATGGTGTAAGACTGAGAGGGTGAGTGAGAAGTGAGGTAGGAAACCTAGTTATGTTCGGTTTTCTTTGAATAAAGATACTGACAAGTTGTCAACAGTTTATTAATGTTTCTGTCATTATTAAAGAAGTTCAGAAGAATTTGTCAAATTGTTCAGGTACAGTTACAGGTCCAGACCTGTACCTAAACCTCTGTACAGGTACCTGTAACTGATGTTACGTTTAGGTACGCAGCCCTAGCCCCGCCTTACATCCATGTGTATGCACACAAAGCCCCGCCTTATGTCCATGAGTATGTACACAAAGCCACACCTTACATCCATGAGTATGTACACAAAGCCCCGCCTTACATCCATGAGTATGTACACAAAGCCACACCTTACATCCATGAGTATGTACACAAAGCCACACCTTACATCCATGAGTATGTACACAAAGCCACACCTTACATCCATGAGTATGTACACAAAGCCCCGCCTTACATCCATGAGTATGTACACAAAGCCACACCTTACATCCATGAGTATGTACACAAAGCCACACCTTACATCCATGTGTATATACACAAAGCCACAACACTGTTAGGACTTGGACTGTTTTGGCCTCTAGAGGCCGCTGTTATTTCCTTTTTGTGTCATGTTTATTTTGGCCTCTAGAGGCCGCCACTGTTCCTGTGTTTTGTGTTTTTGTTAATTGCCTGTTTAGTCCTAATTATCTTCACCTGTGTCCTTAATTAGTTTGTGTATTTATACCCCTGAGTTCAGTCCTCTTGTCACGGAGTCTTTGTGCTGTTATGTTTATCTCCAGTTTCCTTTGTACTGTGTTTTGTGGATCTTCTGAGCTTTTGCATTTTTGCCTTTTTCTTTTTGAATTATACTCTTTGTTTTTTTTGTTTTGCCCTGGATTGTATATAGTGTACATAGTATAAATAAACCTTTTGTTACTTTTTCTACTTCCGCCTCACGCCTCTGCATTTGAGTCATTCCCCTGGTGGCCTAGTGGGGGTTTGCTGGATCATCACACCAACGAACCAGGTTCGAATCCCAGCAAAACCCTAACAGAAAGACTCCGTCATGACCGACTCAGCAGAGGCTGCTTCAACTGTCTACCCGGCCAACCTTCAGGGAATTATGGCAGCTTTGACATGCTTCGGAGCGACCATGGACGCTCATGGACGTACGCTCACCAGCCAACGTGAGGCCCTTGCTCGCCACGAGGAACTGCTTCAGCAAATTGGGAAAACCCTGGCACAGCTGACATCTCTGCCTGCATCTCCTGCTCCTGATCCAGTTCCTGCTCCTGATCCAGCTCCCACTCCTGCTCCAGTGCCTCCTGCCATGCTGCCTTCTTCACCTCGCGAACCCAGCCTTCCTGCACCACAGAGGTATGACAGCAAGCACAGTGAGTGCCGAGAGTTCCTTACCCAGTGTCAACTCACCTTTGAGCTTCAGCCTACCACCTACACTACGGATCGCCGCAAGATTGCCTTTGTGATCACCTTATTAGCTGGTAAGGCGCGAGCCTGGGCTACTGCTATCTGGCAAAGACAGGGACCTGAGTGCTTTGATTTCCAGCTGTTTTCTGAAGAGATGCTTCGGGTCTTCGATCAGGCAGACATCTGTACCGACGCAGCCCGAAAGCTCATGTCCATCCGGCAAGGAGGAAGCGTCGCAGATTACGCCATCTCGTTCCGAACACTCGCAGCAGTAAGTGGATGGAATGAGACTGCCCTGGTGTCAGCCTTCCACCATGGTCTGTCTGACCCCATCAAGGACGGTCTGGCCTCTATTGGATGCCCAAGTGACCTCGAAACCCTCATCTCACATGCTATTCGTCTGGACAACAGGATGAGAGAACGCCACCAAGCCTTGAGCCCCCCCAGCCTCCCTACCTCTACCTGGAGACCATCTACCTCCTTCAGTGACTGTCCAGAACCCATGCAAGTGGGTCGTACTCGCCTCTCCGCATCTGAGAGGGAGCGCAGAAGGAGGGACAAGTGCTGCATCTACTGTGGCAAGCCTGGTCACTTCCGAGCATCATGTCCCGAACTCTTGGGAAAAGGACCGCCCCGTCCAGCCGAGGGAGGGTTGTGACGGGGCCTACCCTCTCTCCCGGACTCCCTGGCCAAGGAATCTACATCCCGGTCTCCATCTCCTGGGGTGAGTCTGTCCACTCTTGTCAAGCTTTGATAGACTCAGGGGCGGCTGGGAACTTTATGGATATTCACTTCGCCCAAAGCATCAATATACCTACTGCACCTCTTGAAGTCCCTCTGTCTGTGTCTGCCCTCGATGGCCAAGCGTTAGGTGATGGAAGAGTCACTCAAGTTACTTCTCCAGTCTTCTTCCAGTCTCAAGGTCACAAGGAAGAAATATCCCTGCACCTGATTCCTTCACCTGAGTTCCCAGTTATTCTAGGCCTTCCTTGGCTTACTCGCCACAACCCTCGCATAGACTGGGTAACAAGCCAGGTTGTGGAATGGGGCCCTGTATGCCATGCCTCTTGTCTGCTCTCTAGCTCTCCTGTGTCTCCTGCCGAGCCCCCTGATCTCACCGAGTTATCTCAAGTTCCCACAGAGTACTGGGATCTCAAGGAAGTATTCAGCAAGAGCAGGGCCGCCGTTCTTCCTCCGCACCGGGCCTACGACTGTGCCATCGACTTGCTCCCTGGGACTACCCCTCCTCGTGGCAGACTGTTTTCCCTCTCTCAGCCAGAACGCAAGGCTATGGAGGAATACCTCAAAGACGCCCTGGTCTCTGGGTTCATTCGACCCTCCACCTCACCTGCTGGTGCCGGCTTCTTCTTTGTCGGCAAGAAGGATGGGGGGCTTCGACCATGTATTGACTACAGGGGCCTGAACAAGATCACTGTGCGCAACCGATATCCCCTTCCGCTGATGTCCACTGCTTTCGACCTGCTCCAAGGCGCCACCGTCTTCACCAAGTTGGACCTACGGAACGCATACCACCTCATCCGTATCCGACAGGGAGACGAGTGGAAGACTGCCTTTAACACCCCGTCTGGGCACTACGAATACCAGGTGATGCCCTTCGGACTCACCAACGCACCAGCTGTTTTTCAGGCCCTAATCAACGACGTCTTAAGGGACATGATTAACCTGTACGTCTTTGTCTACCTCGATGACATCCTTATCTTTTCCAAGACCATGCAGGAGCACCGCCACCATGTCCGCCAGGTTCTCCAGAGGCTGCTACAGAACAATCTGTTCGCCAAGGCCCAGAAATGCGAATTTCATGTTCCCGAGGTCTCCTTTCTGGGATTTATTGTACGGACAGGCCAACTCCAAATGGACCCTGCCAAGACCCTGGCTGTCCGGGACTGGCCTACTCCCAAGTCCGTTAAGGAGGTTCAGCGGTTCTTAGGATTCGCTAACTTCTACCGCAAGTTCATCAGGAACTTCAGTTCTGTGGCAGCACCCATGTCAGACATCACCAAAGGGACAGGTGGATCTTATGGCTGGTCTCCTCAGGCAGAAAAGGCGTTCAAAGACCTCAAGGCCCGCTTCTGCATGGCACCCATTCTGGTCCTTCCGGACACCTCCCAACCATTCATCGTGGAGGTGGACGCCTCGGACAGTGGTGTCGGCGCGGTACTCTCTCAACGTTCGGAAGGAAAGCTGCACCCCTGCGCTTACTTCTCCCACCGCCTGAGTCCTGCGGAGTCCCGGTACGATGTGGGGGATCGAGAACTGTTAGCGGTCAAACTGGCCCTTGAGGAGTGGAGGCACTGGCTGGAGGGAGCGCAACATCCATTCCTGGTTTGGACTGACCACAAGAACCTGGAGTACCTCCAGCAAGCCAAGAGACTGAACCCTCGACAGGCTAGGTGGGCCCTGTTTTTCAGTCGGTTTGACTTCACCCTCTCGTACCGTCCCGGCTCCAAGAACACCAAACCTGACGCACTGTCCAGGCTGTTCTCTGCCACTAACAGGGAGAATGAAGTCGGGCCTATTATCCCGGTGTCCCGGATTGTGGCTCCTGTCCGCTGGGGTATTGAGGAGGCTGTTCGACGAGCCCAACGCCAGGACCCCGGTCCTGGGACGGGGCCACCGGGCCTCTTGTACGTCCCACATCAAGCCTGGGCCAAGGTTCTCCAGTGGGGTCACTCTTCCCCTCTCACCGCCCACCCGGGAGCTCGGAGGACCCTGGACTTCCTGAAAAGACGCTTCTGGTGGCCTAACATGGAGCAGGAAGTAAGGTCATTTGTCCTGTCCTGTGAGGTTTGCACCAGAACCAAGAACCCACGACAGCGTCCCCAGGGTCTCCTGCATCCTCTGACCATTCCCCGGCGTCCCTGGTCCCACGTGGCAGTCGACTTCATCACGGGTCTCCCTGAGTCACAAGGTAACATGGTCATTTTGGTCATTGTTGACAGATTCTCCAAGGCCTGCCGCTTCATACCTCTGTGCAAACTCCCCTCTGCTCTTGAAACAGCGAAACTTATATTTAATCATGTCTTCCGAGTCTTTGGTCTTCCACAGGACATCGTCTCAGACCGAGGGCCCCAGTTCTCCTCCCGAGTGTGGCACGGGTTCTGCAAGGTCATCGGAGCCACTGCCAGCCTCTCCTCTGGGTTTCACCCACAGTCCAATGGTCAGACAGAGAGGCTCAACCAGGACCTGGAAACCACCCTGCGAGGCCTGGCTATGGATAACCCGACATCATGGAGCACCTGGCTGCCATGGGCAGAGTACGCCCACAACACCCTGCAGTCATCGGCCACCAAACTGTCGCCATTCCAGTGCCAATTCGGGTTCCAGCCACCTCTGTTCCCGGACCAGGAGGAGGACGCGGGGGTGCCCTCGGTCAACCAATATGTGAGACGGTGTCGCAAGACCTGGAGCAAGGTCAGGAAGACCCTCATACAGACCTCCAGAACCAACCAGACTCAGGCCAGCCGCCACAGAAGACCTGCACACACTTTCCGCCCTGGGCAGCGGGTTTGGCTGTCCACTAAGGACCTTCCGCTGCGGGTGGAGAACCACAAGCTTGCTCCTCGCTACATTGGCCCCTTCAAGGTGGTGCGCAGGGTGAACCCTGTCTCCTACCGGCTCCAGTTGCCCCGGACTCTGAGGATCAACCCCACTTTCCATGTTTCCCTGTTGCGGCCTGTACTGACGTCTACGTATGCCCCTGCCCCTAGGAACCCCCCACCCCCCCGCATCTTCCAGGGGCAGACTGTGTTCACTGTGCATCGCCTGCTTGACTCCGGCCGGGTCCGCGGCGGGTTGCAATATCTGGTGGACTGGGAGGGCTATGGTCCTGAGGAGCGCTGCTGGGTTCCTGCTCGGGATGTCCTAGATAAAGAACTGTGTCGGGACTTCCATTCGGCCCATCCAGATCGCCCTGGGAACGTCAGGAGACGCTCCTAGAGGGGGGGGTCCTGTTAGGACTTGGACTGTTTTGGCCTCTAGAGGCCGCTGTTATTTCCTTTTTGTGTCATGTTTATTTTGGCCTCTAGAGGCCGCCACTGTTCCTGTGTTTTGTGTTTTTGTTAATTGCCTGTTTAGTCCTAATTATCTTCACCTGTGTCCTTAATTAGTTTGTGTATTTATACCCCTGAGTTCAGTCCTCTTGTCACGGAGTCTTTGTGCTGTTATGTTTATCTCCAGTTTCCTTTGTACTGTGTTTTGTGGATCTTCTGAGCTTTTGCATTTTTGCCTTTTTCTTTTTGAATTATACTCTTTGTTTTTGTTTTTTTTGTTTTGCCCTGGATTGTATATAGTGTACATAGTATAAATAAACCTTTTGTTACTTTTTCTACTTCCGCCTCACGCCTCTGCATTTGAGTCATTCCCCTGGTGGCCTAGTGGGGGTTTGCTGGATCAGCACACCAACGAACCAGGTTCGAATCCCAGCAAAACCCTAACAAACACAAGGTCCCACCTTACATCCATGAGTATGTACACAAAGCCACAAATTACATCCATGAGTATGTACACAAAGCCACAACACAAAGCCCCGCCTTACATCCATGAGTATGTAAACAAAGCCACACCTTACATCCATGAGTATGTACACAAAGCCACAACACAAAGCCCCGCCTTACATCCATGAGTATGTAAACAAAGCCACACCTTACATCCATATGTATGCACACAAAGCCCAGCCTTACATCCATGTGTATGCAGACAAAGCCCTGCCTTACATCCATGTGGATGCACACAAAGCCACACCTTACATCCATTAGTATGTACACAAAGCTACACTTTACATCCATGTGTATGTACACAAAGCTACACCTTACATCCATGTGAATGTACACAAAGCCCTGCCTTACATCCATGTCGATGCACACAAAGCCACACTTTACATCCATGAGTATGTACACAAAGCTACACCTTACATCCATGTGAATGTACACAAAGCCCTGCCTTACATCCATGTGAATGTACACAAAGCCCTGCCTTACATCCATGTCGATGCACACAAAGCCACACTTTACATCCATGAGTATGTACACAAAGCCCCGCCTTATATCCATGTGTATGTACACAAAGCCACACCTTACATCCATTAGTATGTACACAAAGCTACACTTTACATCCATGTGTATGTACACAAAGCTACAACTTACATCCATGTCGATGCACACAAAGCCACACTTTACATCCATTAGTATGTACACAAAGCCCTGCCTTACATCCATGTGTATGTACACAAAGCTACACCTTACATCCATGTCGATGCACACAAAGCCACACTTTACATCCATTAGTATGTACACAAAGCCCTGCCTTACATCCATGTGTATGTACACAAAGCTACACCTTACATCCATGTGTATGTACACAAAGCCCCGCCTTATATCCATGTGTATGTACACAAAGCCCCGCCTTACATCCATGTGTATGCACATAAAGCCCCGCCTTACATCCGAGTATGCACACAAAGCCCCGCCTTACATCCATGTGGATGCACACAAAGCCACACCTTACATCCATGTGGATGCACACAAAGCCACACCTTACATCCATTAGTATGTACACAAAGCTACACTTTACATCCATGTGTATGTACACAAAGCTACACCTTACATCCATGACTATGTACACAAAGCACCGCCTTACGTCCCTGAGTATGTACACAAAGCCCCGCCTTACATCCATGTCTATGTACACAAAGCCCCGCCTTACATCCATGTGTATGTACACAAAGCCCCGCCTTACATCCATGTGTATGTACACAAAGACCCACCTTACGTCCATGAGTATGTACACAAAGCCCCGCCTTACGTCCATGAGTATGTACACAAAGGCCCGTCTTAGATCCATGAGTATGTACACAAAGCCCCGCCTTACATCCATGTGCATGTACAGAAAGCCCCGCCTTACATCCATGTGTATGTACACAAAGCCACAACTTACTTCCATGTGCATGTACACAAAGCCCCGCCTTACATCCATGTGCATGTACACAAAGCCACAACTTACTTCCATGAGTATGTACACAAAGCCCCGCCTTACATCCATGTGTATGTACACAAAGCCCCGCCTTACATCCATGTGTATGTACACAAAGCCACAGCTTACATCCATGTGTAGGTACACAAAGCCCCGCCTTACGTCCATGAGTATGTACACAAAGCCCCGCCTTACGTCCATGTGTATGTACACAAAGTCCCGCCTTAGATCCATGTGTACGGTATGTACACAAAGCCACAGCTTACGTCCATGTATATGTACACATAGCCCGCCTTACATCCATGAGTATGTACACAAAGCCACAACACAAAGCCCCGCCTTACATCCATGAGTATGTACACAACGCCACAACACAAAGCCCCGCCTTACATCCATGAGTATTTACACAAAGCCACAATACAAAGCCACACCTTACATCCATGAGTATGTACACAAGGCCACACCTTACAACCATGAGTATGTACACAAAGCCACAAATTACATCCATGTGTATGTACACAAAGCCCCGCCTTACAACCATGAGTATGTACACAAAGCCACAAATTACATCCATGTGTATGTACACAAAGCCCTGCCTTACATCCATGTGTATGTACACAAAGCTACACCTTACATCCATGTTGATGCAGACAAAGCCACACTTTACATCCATGAGTATGTACACAAAGCTACACCTTACATCCATGTGTATGTACACAAAGCCCCGCCTTATATCCATGTGTATGTACACAAAGCCCCGCCTTACATCCATGTGTATGCACATAAAGCCCCGCCTTACATCCGAGAATGCACACAAAGCCCCGCCTTACATCCATGTGGATGCACACAAAGCCACACCTTAAATCAAGGTGTATGTACACAAAGCTACACCTTACGTCCCTGAGTATGTACACAAAGCCCCGCCTTACATCCATGTGTATGTATACAAAGCCCCGCCTTACATCCATGTGTATGTACACAAAGACCCACCTTACGTCCATGAGTATGTACACAAAGCCCCGCCTTACGTCCCAGAGTATGTACACAAAGCCCCGCCTTACATTCATGTGTATGTACACAAAGCCCCGCCTTACATCCATGTGTATGTACACAAAGACCCACCTTACGTCCATGAGTATGTACACAAAGCACCGCCTTACGTCCCTGAGTATGTACACAAAGCCCCGCCTTACATTCATGTGTATGTACACAAAGCCCCGCCTTACATCCATGTGTATGTACACAAAGACCCACCTTACGTCCATGAGTATGTACACAAAGCCCTGCCTTACGTCCATGAGTATGTACACAAAGCCCCGTCTTAGATCCATGAGTATGTACACAAAGCACCGCCTTAGATCCATGTGCATGTACACAAAGCCCCGCCTTACATCCATGTGTATGTACACAAAGCCACAACTTACTTCCATGTGCATGTACACAAAGCCCAGCCTTACATCCATGTGCATGTACACAAAGCCCCGCCTTACATCCATGTGTATGTACACAAAGCCACAACACAAGGTCCCGCGTTACATCCATGAGTATGTACACAACGCCCCGCCTTACATCCATGAGTATGTACACAAAGCCACAAATTACATCCATGAGTATGTACACAAAGCCACAAATTACATCCATGAGTATGTACACAAAGCCACAACACAAAGCACCGCCGTACATCCATGAGTATGTACACAAAGCCACAACACAAAGCCCCGCCTTACATCCATATGTATGTACACAAAGCCACACCTTACATCCATATGTATACAAACAAAGCCCAGCCTTACATCCATGTGTATGCACACAAAGCCCCGCCTTACATCCATGTGTATGCACACAAAGCCCCGCCTTACATCCATGTGGATGCACACAAAGCCACACCTTACATCCATTAGTATGTACACAAAGCTACACTTTACATCCATGTGTATGTACACAAAGCTACACCTTACATCCATGTCGATGCACACAAAGCCACACTTTACATCCATGAGTATGTACACAAAGCTACACCTTACATCCATGTGTATGTACACAAAGCCCCGCCTTACATCCATGTGGATGTACACAAAGCCCCGCCTTACATCCATGTGGATGCACACAAAGCCCCGCCTTACATCCATGTGGATGCACACAAAGCTACACCTTACATCCATGTGTTAGTACACAAAGCCCCGCCTTATATCCATGTGTATGTACACAAAGCCCCGCCTTACATCCGAATATGCACACAAAGCCCCGCCTTACATCCATGTGGATGCACACAAAGCTACACCTTACATCCATGTGTTAGTACACAAAGCCCCGCCTTATATCCATGTGTATGCACATAAAGCCCCGCCTTACATCCGAATATGCACACAAAGCCCCGCCTTACATCCATGTGGATGCACACAAAGCCACACCTTAAATCCATGTGTATGTACACAAAGCCACACCTTACATCCATGTCGATGCACACAAAGCCACACTTTACATCCATGAGTATGTACACAAAGCTACACCTTACATCCATGTGTATGTACACAAAGCCCCGCCTTACATCCATGTGTATGTACACAAAGCCCCGCCTTACATCCATGTGTATGTACACAAAGCCCCGCCTTACATCCATGTGTATGTACACAAAGCCCCGCCTTACATCCATGTGGATGCACACAAAGCCACAGTTTACATCCATGAGTATGTACACAAAGCTACACTTTACATCCATGTGTATGTACACAAAGCTACACCTTACATCCATGTCGATGCACACAAAGCCACACTTTACATCCATGAGTATGTACACAAAGCTACACCTTACATCCATGTGTATGTACACAAAGCCCCGCCTTATATCCATGTGTATGTACACAAAGCCCCGCCTTACATCCATGTGTATGCACATAAAGCCCCGCCTTACATCCATGGGGATGCACACAAAGCCACACCTTAAATCCATGTGTATGTACACAAAGCTACAACTAACATCCATGAGTATGTACACAAAGCACCGCCTTACGTCCCTGAGTATGTACACAAAGCCCCGCCTTACATCCATGTGTATGTATACAAAGCCCCGCCTTACATCCATGTGTATGTACACAAAGCCCCGCCTTACATTCATGTGTATGTACACAAAGCCCCGCCTTACATCCATGTGTATGCACACAAAGCCCCGCCTTACATCAATGTGTATGCACACAAAGCCCCGCCTTACATCCATGTGGATGCACACAAAGCCACACCTTACATCCATGAGTATTTACACAAAGCTACACCTTAGATCCATGAGTATGTACACAAAGCCCCGCCTTACATCCATGAGTATGTACACAAAGCCCCGTCTAAGATCCATGAGTATGTACACAAAGCCCCGCCTTACATCCATGTGCATGTACACAAAGCCCCGCCTTACATCCATGTGTATGTACACAAAGTCCCGCCTTACATCCATGTGTATGTACACAAAGCCACACCTTACATCCATGTGTATGCACACAAAGCCCCGCCTTACATCCATGTGTATGCACACAAAGCCCCGCCTTACATCCATGTGTATGCACACAAAGCCCCGCCTTACATCAATGTGTATGCACACAAAGCCCCGCCTTACATCCATGTGGATGCACACAAAGCCACACCTTACATCCATGAGTATTTACACAAAGCTACACCTTAGATCCATGAGTATGTACACAAAGCCCCGCCTTACATCCATGAGTATGTACACAAAGCCCCGTCTAAGATCCATGAGTATGTACACAAAGCCCCGCCTTACATCCATGTGCATGTACACAAAGCCCCGCCTCACATCCATGTGTATGTACACAAAGCCCCGCCTTACATCCATGTGTATGTACACAAAGCCACAACTTACTTCCATGAGTATGTACACAAAGCACCGCCTTACATCCATGTGTATGTACACAAAGCTACAACTTACTTCCATGAGTATGTACACAAAGCCCCGCCTTACATCCATGTGTATGTACACAAAGCCCCGCCTTACATCCATGTGTATGTACACAAAGCCACAGCTTACATCCATGTGTATGTACACAAAGCCCCGCCTTACGTCCATGAGTATGTACACAAAGCCCCGCCTTACGTCCATGTGTATGTACACAAAGTCCCGCCTTAGATCCATGTGTACGGTATGTACACAAAGCCACAGCTTACGTCCATGTGTATGTACACATAGCCCCGCCTTACATCCATGAGTATGTACACAACGCCACAACACAAAGCCCCGCCTTACATCCATGAGTATGTACAAAACGCCACAACACAAAGCCCCGCCTTACATCCATGAGTATGTACACAACGCCACAACACAAAGCCCCGCCTTACATCCATGAGTATGTACACAACGCCACAACACAAAGCCCCGCCTTACATCCATGAGTATGTACACAAAGCCACAACACAAAGCCACACCTTACATCCATGAGTATGTACACAAGGCCACAACACAAAGCCCCGCCTTACATCCATGTGTATGTACACAAAGCCACACCTTACATCCATGTGTATGCACACAAAGCCCCGCCTTACATCCATGTGTATGCACACAAAGCCCCGCCTTACACCCATGTGTATGCACACAAAGCCCCGCCTTACATCAATGTGTATGCACACAAAGCCCCGCCTTACATCCATGTGGATGCACACAAAGCCACACCTTACATCCATGAGTATTTACACAAAGCTACACCTTACATCCATGTGTATGCACACAAAGCCCCGCCGTACATCCATGTGGATGTACACAAAGCCACACCTTACATCCATGTGTATGTGCAAAAAGCCACACCTTACATCCATGTATATGTACACAAAGCCACGCCTTACATCCATATGTATGTACACAAAGCCACGCCTTACATCCATGTGTATGTACACAAAGCCACACCTTACATCCATGAGTATGTACACAAAGCTACACCTTACATCCATGTGTATGTACACAAAGCCACACCTTACATCCATGTATTAGTACACAAAGCCACGCCTTACATCCATATGTAGGTACACAAAGCCACGCCTTACATCCATGAGTATGTACACAAAGCCACACCTTACATCCATGTGTATGTACACAAAGCCACACCTTACATCCATGTATATGTACACAAAGCCACGCCTTACATCCATGAGTATGTACACAAAGCCACACCTTACATCCATGTATATGTACACAAAGCCACGCCTTACATCCATGTGTATGTACACAAAGCCACACCTTACATCCATGTATATGTACACAAAGCCACGCCTTACATCCATGAGTATGTACACAAAGCCCCGCCTTACATCCATGTGTATGTACACTAAGCCACACCTTACATCCATGTGTATGTACACAAAGCCACGCCTTACATCCATGTGTATGTACACAAAGCCACACCTTACATCCATGTGTATGTACACAAAGCCCCGCCTTACATCCATGTGTATGTACACAATGCCCCGCCTTACATCCATGTGTATGTACACAATGCCCCGCCTTACATCCATGTGTATGTACACAAAGCCCCGCCTTACGTCCATGAGTATGTACACAAAGCCCCACCTTACGTCCATGTGTATGTACACAAAGCCACACCTTACATCCATGAGTATGTACACAAAGCCCCGCCTTACGTCCATGAGTATGTACACAAAGCCCCGCCTTACATGCATGAGTATGTCCACAAAGCCCCGCCTTACATCCATGAGTATGTACACAAAGCCCAGCCTTACATCCATGTGTATGCACACAAAGCCCCACCTTACATCCATGTGTATGTACACAAAGCCCCGCCTTACATCCATGAGTATGTACACAAAGCCCCGCCTTACATCCATGTGTATGTACACAAAGCCCCGCCTTACATCCATGAGTATGTACACAAAGCCCCGCCTTACATCCATGAGTATGTACACAAAGCCACAACACAAAGCCCCGCCTTACATCCATGAGTATGTACACAACGCCACAACACAAAGCCCTGCCTTACATCCATGAGTATGTACACAACGCCACAACACAAAGCCCCGCCTTACATCCATGAGTATGTACACAAAGCCACAACACAAAGCCACACCTTACATCCATGAGTATGTACACAAAGCCCCGCCTTACATCCATGAGTATGTACACAAAGCCACAACACAAAGCCCCGCCTTACATCCATGAGTATGTACACAACGCCACAACACAAAGCCCCGCCTTACATCCATGAGTATGTACACAACGCCACAACACAAAGCCCTGCCTTACATCCATGAGTATGTACACAAAGCCACAACACAAAGCCACACCTTACATCCATGAGTATGTACACAAGGCCACAACACAAAGCCACACCTTACATCCATGTGTATGTACACAAATCCACACCTTACATCCATGTGTATGCACACAAATCCACACCTTACATCCATGTGTATGCACACAAAGCCCCGCCTTACATCCATGTGTATGCACACAAAGCCCCGCCTTACATCCATGTGTATGCACACAAAGCCCCGCCTTACATCAATGTGTATACACACAAAGCCCCGCCTTACATCCATGTGGATGCATACAAAGCCCCGCCGTACATCCATGTGGATGTACACAAAGCCACACCTTACATCCATGTGTATGTGCAAAAAGCCACACCTTACATCCATGTATATGTACACAAAGCCACGCCTTACATCCATATGTATGTACACAAAGCCACGCCTTACATCCATGTGTATGTACACAAAGCCACACCTTACATCCATGAGTATGTACACAAAGCTACACCTTACATCCATGTGTATGTACACAAAGCCACACCTTACATCCATATGTAGGTACACAAAGCCCCGCCTTACATCCATGAGTATGTACACAAAGCCACACCTTACATCCATGTGTATGTACACAAAGCCATACCTTACATCCATGTATATGTACACAAAGCCACGCCTTACATCCATATGTATGTACACAAAGCACCGCCTTACATCCATGTGTATGTACACAAAGCCACACCTTACATCCATGTGTATGTACACAAAGCCACACCTTACATCCATGAGTATGTACACAAAGCCACACCTTACATCCATGCGTATGTACACAAAGCCCCGCCTTACATCCATGCGTATGTACACAAAGCCACGCCTTAGATCCATGAGTATGTACACAAAGCCACACCTTACATCCATGTCTATGTACACAAAGCCCCGCCTTACATCCATGTGTATGTACACAAAGCCCCGCCTTACATCCATGTGTATGTACACAAAGCCCCGCCTTACATCCATGTGTATGTACACAAAGCCATGCCTTACGTCCATGAGTATGTACACAAAGCCCCACCTTACGTCCATGTGTATGTACACAAAGCCACACCTTACATCCATGAGTATGTACACAAAGCCCCGCCTTACGTCCATGAGTATGTACACAAAGCCCCGCCTTACATCCATGAGTATGTCCACAAAGCCCCGCCTTACATCCATGAGTATGTACACAAAGCCCAGCCTTACATCCATGTGTATGCACACAAAGCCCCACCTTACATCCATGTGTATGTACACAAAGCCCCGCCTTACATCCATGAGTATGTACACAAAGCCCCGCCTTACATCCATGTGTATGTACACAAAGCCCCACCTTACATCCATGTGTATGTACACAAAGCCCCGCCTTACGTCCATGAGTATGTACACAAAGCCACGCCTTACATCCATATGTATGTACACAAAGCCACACCTTACATCCATGTGTACAGTATGTACACAAAGCCCCGCATTACGTCCATGTGTATGTACACAAAGTCCCGCCTTAGATCCATGTGTATGTACACAAAGTCCCGCCTTACATCCATGAGTATGTACACAAAGTCCCGCCTTACGTCCATGTGTATGTACACAAAGCCCCGCCTTACGTCCATGTGTATGTACACAAAGTCCCGCCTTAGATCCATGTGTATGTACACAAAGCCCCGCCTTACAACCATGAGTATGTACACAAAGCCCCGCCTTACATCCATGAGTATGTACACAAAGTCCCGCCTTACGTCCATGTGTATGTACACAAAGCCCCGCCTTACGTCCATGTGTATGTACACAAAGTCCCGCCTTAGATCCATGTGTATGTACACAAAGCCCCGCCTTACAACCATGAGTATGTACACAAAGCCCCGCCTTACATCCATGAGTATGTACACAAAGCCACAACACAAAGCCACACCTTACATCCATGAGTATGTACACAAAGCCACAACACAAAGCCACACCTTACATCCATGAGTATGTACACAAAGCCACAACACAAAGCCCCCCCTTACGTCCATGTGTATGTACACAAAGCCCCGCCTTACGTCCATGTGTATGTACACAAAGTCCCGCCTTAGATCCATGTGTATGTACACAAAGCCCCGCCTTACAACCATGAGTATGTACACAAAGCCACGACACAAAGCCACACCTTACGTCCATGAGTATGTACACAAAGCCACAACACAAAGCCCCCCCTTACATCCATGTGTATGTACACAAAGCCACACCTTACATCCATGTGTATGCACACAAAGCCCCGCCTAACAACCATGTATATGCACACAAAGCCCCGCCATACAGCCATGTGTATGCACACAAAGCCCCGCCTTACATCCATGTGTATGCACACAAAGCCCCGCCTTACATCCATGTGGATGCACACAAAGCCCTGCCTTACATCCATGAGTATGTACACAAAGCTACACCTTACATCCATGTGTATGTACACAAAGCCACACCTTACATCCATGTGTATGCACACAAAGCCCCGCCTAACAACCATGTATATGCACACAAAGCCCCGCCATACAGCCATGTGTATGCACACAAAGCCCCGCCTTACATCCATGTGTATGCACACAAAGCCCCGCCTTACATCCATGTGGATGCACACAAAGCCCTGCCTTACATCCATGAGTATGTACACAAAGCTACACCTTACATCCATGTGTATGTACACAAAGCCACACCTTACATCCATGTGTATGTACACAAAGCCCCGCCTAACATCCATATATATGTACACAAAGCCCCGTCGTACGTCCATGAGTATGTACACAAAGCCCCGCCTTACGTCCATGTGTATGTACACAAAGTCCCGCCTTAGATCCATGTCTACGGTATGTACACAAAGCCACAGCTTACGTCCATGTGTATGTACACATAGCCCCGCCTTTCATACATGAGTATGTACACAAAGCCCCGCCTTACGTCCATGTGTATGTACACAAAGCCCCGCCTTACATCCATGAGAATGTACACAAAGCCCTGCCTTACATCCATGAGTATGTACAAAACGCCACAACACAAAATCCCGCCTTACATCCATGAGTATGCACACAAAGCCCCGCCTTACATCCATGTGTATGCACACAAAGCCCCGCCTTACATCCATGTGTATGCACACAAAGCCCCGCCTTACATCCATGTGTATGCACACAAAGCCCCGCCTTACATCCATGTGGATGCACACAAAGCCCCGCCTTACATCCATGTGGATGCACACAAAGCCACACCTTACAACCATGTGTATGTACACAAAGCCCCGCCTTACATCCATGTGTATGTACACAAAGCCCCGCCTTACATCCATGTGTATGTACACAAAGCCACACCTTACATCCATGAGTATGTACACAAAGCCACGCCTTACATCCATGTGTATGTACACAAAGCCACGCCTTACATCCATGAGTATGTACACAAAACCACGCCTTACATCCATGTGTATGTACACAAAGCCACGCCTTACATCCATGTGTATGTACACAACGCCCCGCCTTACATCCATGTGTATGTACACAAAGCCCCGCCTTACATCCATGTGTATGTACACAAAGCCACGCCTTACATCCATGTGTATGTACACAAAGCCCCGCCTTACATCCATGTGTATGTACACAAAGCCCCGCCTTACATCCATGTGGATGCACACAAAGCCCCGCCTTACATCCATGTGGATGCACACAAAGCCACACCTTACAACCATGTGTATGTACACAAAGCCACGCCTTACATCCATGTGTATGTACACAAAGCCCCGCCTTACATCCATGTGTATGTACACAAAGCCACACCTTACATCCATGAGTATGTACACAAAGCCACGCCTTACATCCATGTGTATGTACACAAAGCCACACCTTACATCCATGAGTATGTACACAAAGCCACGCCTTACATCCATGTGTATGTACACAAAGCCACGCCTTACATCCATGTGTATGTACACAAAGCCCCGCCTTACATCCATGTGTATGTACACAAATCCCCGCCTTACATCCATATGTATGTACACAAAGCCACGCCTTACATCCATGAGTATGTACACAAAGCCACGCCTTACATCCATGTGTATGTACACAAAGCCACGCCTTACATCCATGTGTATGTACACAAAGCCCTGCCTTACATCCATGTGTATGTACACAAAGCCCCGCCTTACATCCATGTGAATGTACACAAAGCCCCGCCTTACATCCATGTGTATGTACACAAAGCCCCGCCTTACATCCATGTGTATGTACACAAAGCCACACCTTACATCCATGAGTATGTACACAAAGCCCCGCCTTACATCCATGAGTATGTACACAAAGCTACACCTTAGATCCATGTGTATGCACACAAAGCCACACCTTAAATCCATGTGTATGTACACAAAGCCACACCTTACAACCATGTGTATGTACACAAAGCCCCGCCTTACATACATGAGTATGTACACAAAGCCACGCCTTACATCCATGTGTATGTACACAAAGCCCCGCCTTACATCCATGTGTATGTACACAAAGCCACGCCTTACATCCATGTGTATGTACACAAAGCCACACCTTACATCCATGAGTATGTACACAAAGCCACGCCTTACATCCATGTGTATGTACACAAAGCCACGCCTTACATCCATGTGTATGTACACAAAGCCCCGCCTTACATCCATGAGTATGTACACAAAGCCACGCCTTACATCCATGTATATGTACACAAAGCCACGCCTTACATCCATGTGTATGTACACAAAGCCCCGCCTTACATCCATGTGTATGTACACAAATCCCCGCCTTACATCCATATGTATGTACACAAAGCCACGCCTTACATCCATGAGTATGTACACAAAGCCACGCCTTACATCCATGTGTATGTACACAAAGCCACGCCTTACATCCATGTGTATGTACACAAAGCCCTGCCTTACATCCATGTGTATGTACACAAAGCCCCGCAATACATCCATGTGTATGTACACAAAGCCACGCCTTACATCCATGTGTATGTACACAAAGCCCCGCCTTACATCCATGTGTATGTACACAAAGCCACACCTTACATCCATGAGTATGTACACAAAGCCCCGCCTTACATCCATGAGTATGTACACAAAGCTACACCTTAGATACATGTGTATGCACACAAAGCCACACCTTAAATCCATGTGTATGTACACAAAGCCACACCTTACAACCATGTGTATGTACACAAAGCCCCGCCTTACATACATGAGTATGTACACAAAGCCACACCTTCCATCCATGTGTATGTACACAAAGCCCCGCCTTACATCCATATGGATGTACACAAAGCCCCATCTTACGTCCATGTGGACAGTATGTACACAAAGCCCCGCCTTACGTCGATGAGTATGTACACAAAGCCCCGCCTTACATCCATGTGTATGTACACAAAGCCCCGCCTTACATCCATGTGTATGTACACAAAGCCCCGCCTTACATCCATGAGTATGTACACAAAGCCACACCTTACATCCATGTGTATGTACCGTACACAAAGCCACACCTTACATCCATGTGTATGTACACAAAGCCCCGCCTTACATCCATGTCTATGTACACAAAGCCACACCTTACATCCATGTGTATGTACACAAAGCCACACCTTACATCCATGTGTATGTACACAAAGCCCCGCCTTACATCCATGAGTATGTACACAAAGCCCCGCCTTACGTCCATGAGTATGTACACAAAGCCCCGCCTTACGTCCATGAGTATGTACACAAAGCCCCGCCTTACGTCCATGAGTATGTACACAAAGCCCCGCCTTACGTCCATGAGTATGTGCACAAAGCCACACTTTACATCCATGAGTATGTACACAAAGCCCCGCCTTACATCCATGTGTATGTACACAAAGCCCCGCCTTACATCCATGTGTATATACACAAAGCCACACCTTACATCCATGTGTACAGTATGTACACAAAGCCCCGCCTTACGTCCATGAGTATGTACACAAAGCCCCGCCTTACATCCATGTGTTTATACACAAAGCCACACCTTACATCCATGTGTACAGTATGTACACAAAGCCCCGCCTTACGTCCATGAGTATGTACACAAAGCCCCGCCTTACATCCATGAGTATGTACACAAAGCCCCGCCTTACGTCCATGTTTATGTACACAAAGCCCCGCCTTACATCCATGTGTATGTACAAAAAGCCACAGCTTACATCCATGTTTATTTACACAAAGCCCCGCCTTACGTCCATGAGTATGTACACAAAGCCCCGCCTTACATCCATGTGTATGTACACAAAGCCCCGCCTTACATACATGAGTATGTAAACAAAGCCACACCTTTCATCCATGTGTATGTACAAAAAGCCACAGCTTACATCCATGTTTATTTACACAAAGCCCCGCCTTACGTCCATGAGTATGTACACAAAGCCCCGCCTTACATCCATGTGTATGTACACAAAGCCCCGCCTTACATACATTAGTATGTTCACAAAGCCACACCTTACATCCATGTGTATGTACACAAAGCCCCGCCTTACATACATGAGTATGTACACAAAGCCACACCTTCCATCCATGTGTATGTACACAAAGCCCCGCCTTACATCCATATGGATGTACACAAAGCCCCATCTTACGTCCATGAGCATGTACACAAAGCCCCGCCTTATGTCCATGTGTATGTACACAAAGCCACACCTTACATGCATGTGTATGTACACAAAGCCCCGCCTTACATCCATGTGTATGTACCCAAAGCCCCGCCTTACGTCCATGAGTATGCACACAAAGCCCCGCCTTACATCCATGTGTATGTACACAAAGCCCCATCTTACGTCCATGTGTACAGTATGTACACAAAGCCCCGCCTTACGTCGATGAGTATGTACACAAAGCCCCGCCTTACATCCATTTATATGTACACAAAGCCCCGCCTTACATCCATGTGTACAGTATGTACACAAAGCCCCGCCTTACGTCGATGAGTATGTACACAAAGCCCCGCCTTACATCCATTTATATGTACACAAAGCCCCGCCTTACATCCATGTGTATGTACACAAAGCCCCGCCTTACATCCATGTGTATGTACACAAAGCCCCGCCTTACATCCATGTGTATGTACACAAAGCCATGCCTTACATCCATGTGTATGTACACAAAGCCCCGCCTTACATCCATGTGTATGTACACAAAGCCCCGCCTTACATCCATGTGTATGTACACAAAGCCCCGCCTTACATCCATGTGTATGTACACAAAGCCACAACACAAAGCCCCGCCTTACATCTATGTGTATGTACACAAAGCCCCGCCTTACATCCATGTGTATGCACACAAAGCCCCGCCTTACATCCATGTGGATGCACACAAAGCCCCGCCTTACATCCATGTGTATGTACAGAAAGCCCCGCCTTACATCCATGTGTATGTACACAAAGCCCCGCCTTACATCCATGAGTATGTACACAAAGCCACAACACAAAGCCCCGCCTTACATCCATGTGGATGCACACAAAGCCCCGCCTTACATCTATGTGTATGTACACAAAGCCCCGCCTTACATCCATGTGTATGCACACAAAGCCCCGCCTTACATCCATGTGTATGCACACAAAGCCCCGCCTTACATCCATGTGGATGCACACAAAGCCACACCTTACATCCATGAGTATGTACACAAAGCTACACCTTACATCCATGAGTATGTACACAAAGCACCGCCTTACGTCCCTGAGTATGTATACAAAGCCCCGCCTTACATCCATGTGTATGTATACAAAGCCCCGCCTTACATCCATGTGTATGTACACAAAGCCCTGCATTACGTCCCTGAGTATGTACACAAAGCCCCGCCTTACATCCATGTGTATGTACACAAAGCCACACCTTACATCCATGTGTATGTACACAAAGCCCCGCCTTACATCCATGTGTATGTACACAAAGCCCCGCCTTACATCCATGTGTATGTACACAAAGCCCCGCCTTACATCCATGTGTATGTACACAAAGCCCCGCCTTACATCCATGTGTATGTACACAAAGCCACAACTTACTTCCATGAGAATGTACACAAAGCCCCGCCTTACATCCATGTGTATGTAAACAAAGCCACACCTTTCATCCATGTGTATGTACAAAAAGCCACAGCTTACATCCATGTTTATTTACACAAAGCCCCGCCTTACGTCCATGAGTATGTACACAAAGCCCCGCCTTACATCCATGTGTATGTACACAAAGCCCCGCCTTACATACATGAGTATGTAAACAAAGCCACACCTTTCATCCATGTGTATGTACAAAAAGCCACAGCTTACATCCATGTTTATTTACACAAAGCCCCGCCTTACGTCCATGAGTATGTACACAAAGCCCCGCCTTACATCCATGTGTATGTACACAAAGCCCCGCCTTACATACATTAGTATGTTCACAAAGCCACACCTTACATCCATGTGTATGTACACAAAGCCCCGCCTTACATACATGAGTATGTACACAAAGCCACACCTTCCATCCATGTGTATGTACACAAAGCCCCGCCTTACATCCATATGGATGTACACAAAGCCCCATCTTACGTCCATGAGCATGTACACAAAGCCCCGCCTTATGTCCATGTGTATGTACACAAAGCCACACCTTACATGCATGTGTATGTACACAAAGCCCCGCCTTACATCCATGTGTATGTACCCAAAGCCCCGCCTTACGTCCATGAGTATGCACACAAAGCCCCGCCTTACATCCATGTGTATGTACACAAAGCCCCATCTTACGTCCATGTGTACAGTATGTACACAAAGCCCCGCCTTACGTCGATGAGTATGTACACAAAGCCCCGCCTTACATCCATTTATATGTACACAAAGCCCCGCCTTACATCCATGTGTACAGTATGTACACAAAGCCCCGCCTTACGTCGATGAGTATGTACACAAAGCCCCGCCTTACATCCATTTATATGTACACAAAGCCCCGCCTTACATCCATGTGTATGTACACAAAGCCCCGCCTTACATCCATGTGTATGTACACAAAGCCCCGCCTTACATCCATGTGTATGTACACAAAGCCATGCCTTACATCCATGTGTATGTACACAAAGCCCCGCCTTACATCCATGTGTATGTACACAAAGCCCCGCCTTACATCCATGTGTATGTACACAAAGCCCCGCCTTACATCCATGTGTATGTACACAAAGCCACAACACAAAGCCCCGCCTTACATCTATGTGTATGTACACAAAGCCCCGCCTTACATCCATGTGTATGCACACAAAGCCCCGCCTTACATCCATGTGGATGCACACAAAGCCCCGCCTTACATCCATGTGTATGTACAGAAAGCCCCGCCTTACATCCATGTGTATGTACACAAAGCCCCGCCTTACATCCATGAGTATGTACACAAAGCCACAACACAAAGCCCCGCCTTACATCCATGTGGATGCACACAAAGCCCCGCCTTACATCTATGTGTATGTACACAAAGCCCCGCCTTACATCCATGTGTATGCACACAAAGCCCCGCCTTACATCCATGTGTATGCACACAAAGCCCCGCCTTACATCCATGTGGATGCACACAAAGCCACACCTTACATCCATGAGTATGTACACAAAGCTACACCTTACATCCATGAGTATGTACACAAAGCACCGCCTTACGTCCCTGAGTATGTATACAAAGCCCCGCCTTACATCCATGTGTATGTATACAAAGCCCCGCCTTACATCCATGTGTATGTACACAAAGCCCTGCATTACGTCCCTGAGTATGTACACAAAGCCCCGCCTTACATCCATGTGTATGTACACAAAGCCACACCTTACATCCATGTGTATGTACACAAAGCCCCGCCTTACATCCATGTGTATGTACACAAAGCCCCGCCTTACATCCATGTGTATGTACACAAAGCCCCGCCTTACATCCATGTGTATGTACACAAAGCCCCGCCTTACATCCATGTGTATGTACACAAAGCCACAACTTACTTCCATGAGAATGTACACAAAGCCCCGCCTTACATCCATGTGTATGTACACAAAGCCCCGCCTTACATCCATGTGTATGTACACAAAGCACCGCCTTACATCCATGTGCATGTACACAAAGCCACAACTTACATCCATGTGTATGTACACAAATCCCCGCCTTACATCCATATGTATGTACACAAAGCCACGCCTTACATCCATGAGTATGTACACAAAGCCACGCCTTACATCCATGTGTATGTACACAAAGCCACGCCTTACATCCATGTGTATGTACACAAAGCCCTGCCTTACATCCATGTGTATGTACACAAAGCCCCGCCTTACATCCATGTGTATGTACACAAAGCCATGCCTTACATCCATGTGTATGTACACAAAGCCCCGCCTTACATCCATGTGTATGTACACAAAGCCACACCTTACATCCATGAGTATGTACACAAAGCCCCGCCTTACATCCATGAGTATGTACACAAAGCTACACCTTAGATCCATGTGTATGCACACAAAGCCACACCTTAAATCCATGTGTATGTACACAAAGCCACACCTTACAACCATGTGTATGTACACAAAGCCCTGCCTTACATACATGAGTATGTACACAAAGCCACGCCTTACATCCATGTGTATGTACACAAAGCCCCGCCTTACATCCATGTGTATGTACACAAAGCCCCGCCTTACATCCATGTGTATGTACACAAAGCACCGCCTTACATCCATGTGCATGTACACAAAGCCACAACTTACATCCATGTGTATGTACACAAATCCCCGCCTTACATCCATATGTATGTACACAAAGCCACGCCTTACATCCATGAGTATGTACACAAAGCCACGCCTTACATCCATGTGTATGTACACAAAGCCACGCCTTACATCCATGTGTATGTACACAAAGCCCTGCCTTACATCCATGTGTATGTACACAAATCCCCGCCTTACATCCATATGTATGTACACAAAGCCACGCCTTACATCCATGAGTATGTACACAAAGCCACGCCTTACATCCATGTGTATGTACACAAAGCCACGCCTTACATCCATGTGTATGTACACAAAGCCCCGCCTTACATCCATGTGTATGTACACAAAGCCACGCCTTACATCCATGTGTATGTACACAAAGCCCCGCCTTACATCCATGTGTATGTACACAAAGCCCCGCCTTACATCCATGTGTATGTACACAAAGCCACACCTTACATCCATGAGTATTTACACAAAGCCCCGCCTTACATCCATGAGTATGTACACAAAGCCCTGCCTTACATCCATGTGTATGTACACAAAGCCCTGCCTTACATCCATGTGTATGTACACAAAGCCCCGCCTTACATCCATGTGTATGTACACAAAGCCACGCCTTACATCCATGTGTATGTACACAAAGCCCCGCCTTACATCCATGTGTATGTACACAAAGCCACACCTTACATCCATGAGTATTTACACAAAGCCCCGCCTTACATCCATGAGTATGTACACAAAGCTACACCTTAGATCCATGTGTATGCACACAAAGCCACACCTTAAATCCATGTGTATGTACACAAAGCCACACCTTACAACCATGTGTATGTACACAAAGCCCCGCCTTACATACATGAGTATGTACACAAAGCCACACCTTCCATCCATGTGTATGTACACAAAGCCCCGCCTTACATACATGAGTATGTACACAAAGCCCTGCCTTACATCCATGTGTATGTACACAAAGCCACGCCTTACATCCATGAGTATGTACACAAAGCCCTGCCTTACATCCATGTGTATGTACACAAAGCCCTGCCTTACATCCATGTGTATGTACACAAAGCCCCGCCTTACATCCATGTGTATGTACACAAAGCCACGCCTTACATCCATGTGTATGTACACAAAGCCCCGCCTTACATCCATGTGTATGTACACAAAGCCACACCTTACATCCATGAGTATTTACACAAAGCCCCGCCTTACATCCATGAGTATGTACACAAAGCTACACCTTAGATCCATGTGTATGTACACAAAGCCCTGCCTTACATCCATGTGTATGTACACAAAGCCCCGCCTTACATCCATGTGTATGTACACAAAGCCACACCTTCCATCCATGTGTATGTACACAAAGCCCCGCCTTACATCCATGAGTATGTACACAAAGCCACACCTTCCATCCATGTGTATGTACACAAAGCCACGCCTTACATCCATGAGTATGTACACAAAGCCCTGCCTTACATCCATGTGTATGTACACAAAGCCCTGCCTTACATCCATGTGTATGTACACAAAGCCCCGCCTTACATCCATGTGTATGTACACAAAGCCACGCCTTACATCCATGTGTATGTACACAAAGCCCCGCCTTACATCCATGTGTATGTACACAAAGCCACACCTTACATCCATGAGTATTTACACAAAGCCCCGCCTTACATCCATGAGTATGTACACAAAGCTACACCTTAGATCCATGTGTATGCACACAAAGCCACACCTTAAATCCATGTGTATGTACACAAAGCCACACCTTACAACCATGTGTATGTACACAAAGCCCCGCCTTACATACATGAGTATGTACACAAAGCCACACCTTCCATCCATGTGTATGTACACAAAGCCCTGCCTTACATCCATGTGTATGTACACAAAGCCCCGCCTTACATCCATGTGTATGTACACAAAGCCACACCTTCCATCCATGTGTATGTACACAAAGCCCCGCCTTACATCCATGAGTATGTACACAAAGCCACACCTTCCATCCATGTGTATGTACACAAAGCCACGCCTTACATCCATGAGTATGTACACAAAGCCCTGCCTTACATCCATGTGTATGTACACAAAGCCCTGCCTTACATCCATGTGTATGTACACAAAGCCCCGCCTTACATCCATGTGTATGTACACAAAGCCACGCCTTACATCCATGTGTATGTACACAAAGCCCCGCCTTACATCCATGTGTATGTACACAAAGCCACACCTTACATCCATGAGTATTTACACAAAGCCCCGCCTTACATCCATGAGTATGTACACAAAGCTACACCTTAGATCCATGTGTATGCACACAAAGCCACACCTTAAATCCATGTGTATGTACACAAAGCCACACCTTACAACCATGTGTATGTACACAAAGCCCCGCCTTACATACATGAGTATGTACACAAAGCCACACCTTCCATCCATGTGTATGTACACAAAGCCCCGCCTTACATCCATATGGATGTACACAAAGCCCCATCTTACGTCCATGTGTACAGTATGTACACAAAGCCCCGCCTTACGTCGATGAGTATGTACACAAAGCCCCGCCTTACATCCATGTGTATGTACACAAAGCCCCGCCTTACATCCATGTGTATGTACACAAAGCCCCGCCTTACATCCATGAGTATGTACACAAAGCCACACCTTACATCCATGTGTATGTACCGTACACAAAGCCACACCTTACATCCATGTGTATGTACACAAAGCCCCGCCTTACATCCATGTCTATGTACACAAAGCCACACCTTACATCCATGTGTATGTACACAAAGCCACACCTTACATCCATGTGTATGTACACAAAGCCACACCTTACATCCATGTGTATGTACACAAAGCCCCGCCTTACATCCATGAGTATGTACACAAAGCCCCGCCTTACGTCCATGAGTATGTACACAAAGCCCCGCCTTACGTCCATGAGTATGTACACAAAGCCCCGCCTTACGTCCATGAGTATGTACACAAAGCCCCGCCTTACGTCCATGAGTATGTACACAAAGCCCCGCCTTACGTCCATGAGTATGTGCACAAAGCCACACTTTACATCCATGAGTATGTACACAAAGCCCCGCCTTACATCCATGTGTATGTACACAAAGCCCCGCCTTACATCCATGTGTATATACACAAAGCCACACCTTACATCCATGTGTACAGTATGTACACAAAGCCCCGCCTTACGTCCATGAGTATGTACACAAAGCCCCGCCTTACATCCATGAGTATGTACACAAAGCCCCGCCTTACGTCCATGTTTATGTACACAAAGCCCCGCCTTACATCCATGTGTATGTACAAAAAGCCACAGCTTACATCCATGTTTATGTACACAAAGCCCCGCCTTAGGTCCATGAGTATGTACACAAAGCCCCGCCTTACATCCATGTGTATGTACACAAAGCCCCGCCTTACATACATGAGTATGTAAACAAAGCCACACCTTTCATCCATGTGTATGTACACAAAGCCCCGCCTTACATACATTAGTATGTTCACAAAGCCACACCTTACATCCATGTGTATGTACACAAAGCCCCGCCTTACATACATGAGTATGTAAACAAAGCCACACCTTTCATCCATGTGTATGTACACAAAGCCCCGCCTTACATACATTAGTATGTACACAAAGCCACACCTTCCATCCATGTGTATGTACACAAAGCCCCGCCTTACATCCATATGGATGTACACAAAGCCCCATCTTACGTCCATGAGTATGTACACAAAGCCCCGCCTTATGCCCATGTGTATGTACACAAAGCCACACCTTACATGCATGTGTATGTACACAAAGCCCCGCCTTACATCCATGTGTATGTACCCAAAGCCCCGGCTTACGTCCATGAGTATGCACACAAAGCCCCGCCTTACATCCATGTGTATGTACACAAAGCCCCATCTTACGTCCATGTGTACAGTATGTACACAAAGCCCCGCCTTACGTCGATGAGTATGTACACAAAGCCCCGCCTTACATCCATTTATATGTACACAAAGCCCCGCCTTACATCCATGTGTACAGTATGTACACAAAGCCCCGCCTTACGTCGATGAGTATGTACACAAAGCCCCGCCTTACATCCATTTATATGTACACAAAGCCCCGCCTTACATCCATGTGTACAGTATGTACACAAAGCCCCGCCTTACATCCATGTATATGTACACAACGCCACACTTTGCGTCCATGAGTATGTACACAAAGCCACACTTTACGTCCATGTGTATGTACACAAAGCCCCGCCTTACATCCATGTGTATGTACACAAAGCCCCGCCTTACATCCATGTGTATGTACACAAAGCCCCGCCTTACATCCATGTGTATGTACACAAAGCCCCGCCTTACATCCATGTGTATGTACACAAAGCCACAACACAAAGCCCCGCCTTACATCTATGTGTATGTACACAAAGCCCCGCCTTACATCCATGTGTATGCACACAAAGCCCCGCCTTACATCCATGTGGATGCACACAAAGCCCCGCCTTACATCCATGTGTATGTACAGAAAGCCCCGCCTTACATCCATGTGTATGTACACAAAGCCCCGCCTTACATCCATGAGTATGTACACAAAGCCACAACACAAAGCCCCGCCTTACATCCATGTGGATGCACACAAAGCCCCGCCTTACATCTATGTGTATGTACACAAAGCCCCGCCTTACATCCATGTGTATGCACACAAAGCCCCGCCTTACATCCATGTGTATGCACACAAAGCCCCGCCTTACATCCATGTGGATGCACACAAAGCCACACCTTACATCCATGAGTATGTACACAAAGCTACACCTTACATCCATGAGTATGTACACAAAGCACCGCCTTACGTCCCTGAGTATGTATACAAAGCCCCGCCTTACATCCATGTGTATGTACACAAAGCCCCGCCTTACATCCATGTGTATGTATACAAAGCCCCGCCTTACATCCATGTGTATGTACACAAAGCCCTGCATTACGTCCCTGAGTATGTACACAAAGCCCCGCCTTACATCCATGTGTATGTACACAAAGCCACACCTTACATCCATGTGTATGTACACAAAGCCCCGCCTTACACCCATGTGTATGTACACAAAGCCCCGCCTTACATCCATGTGTATGTACACAAAGCCACACCTTACATCCATGAGTATGTACACAAAGCCACGCCTTACATCCATGTTTATGTACACAAAGCCCCGCCTTACGTCCATGAGTATGTACACAAAGCCCCGCCTTACATCCATGTGTATGTACACAAAGCCCCGCCTTACATACATTAGTATGTTCACAAAGCCACACCTTACATCCATGTGTATGTACACAAAGCCCCGCCTTACGTCCATGAGTATGTACACAAAGCCCCGCCTTACGTCCATGTGTATGTACACAAAGCCCCGCCTTACATACATGAGTATGTACACAAAGCCCCGCCTTACATCCATGTGTATGTACACCCAGCCACACCTTACATCCATGTGTATGTACACCAAGCCACACCTTACATCCATGTGTACAGTATGTACACAAAGCCCCTCCTTACGTCCATGAGTATGTACACAAAGCCCCGCCTTACATCCATGTGTATGTACACAAAGCCACACCTTAGGTCCATGTGTATGTACACAATGCCCCGCCTTACATCCATGTGTATGTACACAAAGCCATACCTTACATCCATGTGTATGTACACAAAGCCCCATCTTATGTCCATGTGTATGTACACAAAGCCCCGCCTTACGTCCATGAGTATGTACACAAAGCCCAGCCTTACATACATGAGTATGTACACAAAGCCACACCTTACATCCATGTGTATGTACACAAAGCCCCGCCTTACATCCATGTGTATGTACACCAAGCCACACCTTACATCCATGTGTATGTACCCAAAGCCCCGCCTTACATCCATGTGTATGTACACCAATCCACACCTTACATCCATGTGTATGTACACAAAGCCCCGCCTTACATCCATGTGTATGTACACCAAGCCACACTTTACGTCCATGTGTTTGTACACAAATCCACGCCTTACATCCATGTGTATGTACACAAAGCCCCGCCTTACGTCCCTGTGTATGTACACAAAGCCCCGCCTTACATCCATATGTATGTACACAAAGCCCCGCCTTACATCCATATGTATGTACACAAAGCCCCGCCTTACATCCATGTGTATGTACATAAAGCCCCGCCTTACGTCCATGTGCATGTACACAAAGCCCTGCCTTACGTCCATGTGTATGTACACAAAGCCCCGCCTTACGTCCATGTGTATGTACACAAAGCAACAGCTTACATCCATGAGTATGTACACAAAGCCACAGCTTACGTACATGTGTATGTACACAAAGCCCCGCCTTACATGCATGAGTATGTACACAAAGCCACACCTTACATCCATGTGTATGTACACAAAGTCCCGCCTTACATCCATGTGTATGTACCCAAAGCCCCGCCTTACATCCATGTGTATGTACACAAAGCCCCGCCTTATGTCCATGAGTATGTACACAAAGCCACACCTTACATCCATGTGTATGTACACAAAGCCCCGCCTTACATCCATGTGTATGTACACCCAGCCACACCTTACATCCATGTGTACAGTATGTACACAAAGCCCCTCCTTACGTCCATGAGTATGTACACAAAGCCCCACCTTACATCCATGTGTATGTACACAAAGCCCCATCTTAGGTCCATGTGTATGTACACCCAGCCACACCTTACATCCATGTGTACAGTATGTACACAAAGCCCCGCCTTACGTCCATGAGTATGTACACAAAGCCCCGCCTTACATCCATGTGTATGTACACAAAGCCCCGCCTTACATCCATGTGTATGTACACCAAGCCACACCTTACATCCATGTGTACAGTATGTACACAAAGCCCCTCCTTACGTCCATGAGTATGTACACAAAGCCCCGCCTTACATCCATGTGTATGTACACAAAGCCATACCTTACATCCATGTGTATGTACACAAAGCCCCATCTTATGTCCATGTGTATGTACACAAAGCCCCGCCTTACGTCCATGAGTATGTACACAAAGCCCAGCCTTACATACATGAGTATGTACACAAAGCCACACCTTACATCCATGTGTATGTACACAAAGCCCCGCCTTACATCCATGTGTATGTACACCAAGCCACACCTTACATCCATGTGTATGTACCCAAAGCCCCGCCTTACATCCATGTGTATGTACACCAAGCCACACCTTACATCCATGTGTATGTACACAAAGCCCCGCCTTACATCCATGTGTATGTACACCAAGCCACACCTTACATCCATGTGGATGTACCCAAAGCCCCGCCTTACATCCATGTGTATGTACACCAATCCACACCTTACATCCATGTGTATGTACACAAAGCCCCGCCTTACATCCATGTGTATGTACACCAAGCCACACTTACGTCCATGTGTTTGTACACAAATCCACGCCTTACATCCATGTGTATGTACACAAAGCCCCGCCTTACGTCCCTGTGTATGTACACAAAGCCCCGCCTTACATCCATATGTATGTACACAAAGCCCCGCCTTACATCCATATGTATGTACACAAAGCACCGCCTTACATCCATGTGTATGTACATAAAGCCCCGCCTTACGTCCATGTGCATGTACACAAAGCCCTGCCTTACGTCCATGTGTATGTACACAAAGCCCCGCCTTACGTCCATGTGTATGTACACAAAGCAACAGCTTACATCCATGAGTATGTACACAAAGCCACAGCTTACGTGCATGTGTATGTACACAAAGCCCCGCCTTACATGCATGAGTATGTACACAAAGCCACACCTTACATCCATGTGTATGTACACAAAGTCCCGCCTTACATCCATGTGTATGTACCCAAAGCCCCGCCTTACATCCATGTGTATGTACACAAAGCCCCGCCTTATGTCCATGAGTATGTACACAAAGCCACACCTTACATCCATGTGTATGTACACAAAGCCCCATCTTACATCCATGTGTATGTACACAAAGCCCCGCCTTACATACATGAGTATGTACACAAAGCCACACCTTACATCCATGTGTATGTACACAAAGCCCCGCCTTACATCCATGTTTATGTACACAAAGCCCCTCCTTACATACATGAGTATGTACACAAAGCCCCGCCTTACATCCATGTGTATGTACACAAAGCCCCGCCTTACATCCATGTGTATGTACACAAAGCCCCGCCTTACGTCCATGAGTATGTACACAAAGCCCCATCTTACATCCATGTGTATGTACACAAAGCCCCGCCTTACATCCATGTGTATGTACACAAAGCCCCGCCTTACATCCATGAGTATGTACACAAAGCCCCGCCTTACATACATGAGTATGTACACAAAGCCACACCTTACATCCATGTGTATGTACACAAAGCCCCGCCTTACATACATGAGTATGTACACAAAGCCACACCTTACATCCATGTGTATGTACACAAAGCCCCGCCTTACGTCCATGAGTATGTACACAAAGCCCCGCCTTACGTCCATGAGTATGTACACAAAGCCCCGCCTTACATCCATGAGTATGTACACAAAGCCACACCTTACATCCATGAGTATGTACACAAAGCCCCTCCTTACATCCATGAGTATGTAACCAAAGCCCCGCCTTACGTCCATGAGTATGTACACAAAGCCCCGCCTTACATCCATGAGTATGTACACAAAGCCACACCTTACATCCATGAGTATGTACACAAAGCCCCTCCTTACATCCATGAGTATGTAACCAAAGCCCCGCCTTACATCCATGTGTATGTACACAAAGCCCCGCCTTACATCCATGTGTATGTACACAAAGCCCCGCCTTACATCCATGAGTATGTACACAAAGCCACACCTTACATCCATGAGTATGTACACAAAGCCCCTCCTTACATCCATGAGTATGTAACCAAAGCCCCGCCTTACATCCATGTGTATGTACACAAAGCCCCGCCTTACATCCATGTGTATGTACACCAATCCACACCTTACATCCATGTGTATGTACACAAAGCCCCGCCTTACATCCATGTGTATGTACACCAAGCCACACTTACGTCCATGTGTTTGTACACAAATCCACGCCTTACATCCATGTGTATGTACACAAAGCACCGCCTTACATCCATGTGCATGTACACAAAGCCACAACTTACATCCATGTGTATGCACACAAAGCCCCGCCTTACATCCATGTGTATGCACTGTAAGCCCCGCCTTACATCCATGTGTATGTACACAAAGCACCGCCTTACATCCATGTGTATGTACACAAAGCCACAGCTTACATCCATGCGTATGTACACACAGCCCCACCTTACGTCCATGAGTATGTACACAAAGCCCCGCCTTACATCCATGTATGTACACAAAGCCACACCTTACATCCATGTGTACAGTATGTACACAAAGCCACAACTTACATCCATGTGTATGCACACAAAGCCCCGCCTTACATCCATGTGTATGTACACAAAGCCACAACTTACTTCCATGAGTATGTACACAAAGCCCCGCCTTACATCCATGTGTATGTACACAAAGCCCCGCCTTACATCCATGTGTATGTACACAAAGCCACAGCTTACATCCATGTGTACGTACACAAAGCCCCGCCTTACGTCCATGAGTATGTACACAAAGCCCCGCCTTACATCCATGTGTATGTACACCCAGCCACACCTTACATCCATGTGTATGTACACCAAGCCACACCTTACATCCATGTGTACAGTATGTACACAAAGCCCCTCCTTACGTCCATGAGTATGTACACAAAGCCCCGCCTTACATCCATGTGTATGTACACAAAGCCACACCTTAGGTCCATGTGTATGTACACAATGCCCCGCCTTACATCCATGTGTATGTACACAAAGCCATACCTTACATCCATGTGTATGTACACAAAGCCCCATCTTATGTCCATGTGTATGTACACAAAGCCCCGCCTTACGTCCATGAGTATGTACACAAAGCCCTGCCTTACATACATGAGTATGTACACAAAGCCACACCTTACATCCATGTGTATGTACACAAAGCCCCGCCTTACATCCATGTGTATGTACACCAAGCCACACCTTACATCCATGTGTATGTACCCAAAGCCCCGCCTTACATCCATGTGTATGTACACCAATCCACACCTTACATCCATGTGTATGTACACAAAGCCCCGCCTTACATCCATGTGTATGTACACCAAGCCACACTTTACGTCCATGTGTTTGTACACAAATCCACGCCTTACATCCATGTGTATGTACACAAAGCCCCGCCTTACGTCCCTGTGTATGTACACAAAGCCCCGCCTTACATCCATATGTATGTACACAAAGCCCCGCCTTACATCCATGTGTATGTACATAAAGCCCCGCCTTACGTCCATGTGCATGTACACAAAGCCCTGCCTTACGTCCATGTGCATGTACACAAAGCCCTGCCTTACGTCCATGTGTATGTACACAAAGCCCCGCCTTACGTCCATGTGTATGTACACAAAGCAACAGCTTACATCCATGAGTATGTACACAAAGCCACAGCTTACGTACATGTGTATGTACACAAAGCCCCGCCTTACATGCATGAGTATGTACACAAAGCCACACCTTACATCCATGTGTATGTACACAAAGTCCCGCCTTACATCCATGAGTATGTACCCAAAGCCCCGCCTTACATCCATGTGTATGTACACAAAGCCCCGCCTTATGTCCATGAGTATGTACACAAAGCCACACCTTACATCCATGTGTATGTACACAAAGCCCCATCTTACATCCATGTGTATGTACACAAAGCCCCGCCTTACATACATGAGTATGTACACAAAGCCACACCTTACATCCATGTGTATGTACACAAAGCCCCGCCTTACATCCATGTTTATGTACACAAAGCCCCTCCTTACATACATGAGTATGTACACAAAGCCCCGCCTTACATCCATGTGTATGTACACAAAGCCCCGCCTTACATCCATGTGTATGTACACAAAGCCCCGCCTTACGTCCATGAGTATGTACACAAAGCCCCATCTTACATCCATGTGTATGTACACAAAGCCCCGCCTTACATCCATGTGTATGTACACAAAGCCCCGCCTTACATCCATGACTATGTACACAAAGCCCCGCCTTACATACATGAGTATGTACACAAAGCCACACCTTACATCCATGTGTATGTACACAAAGCCCCGCCTTACATACATGAGTATGTACACAAAGCCACACCTTACATCCATGTGTATGTACACAAAGCCCCGCCTTACGTCCATGAGTATGTACACAAAGCCCCGCCTTACGTCCATGAGTATGTACACAAAGCCCCGCCTTACATCCATGAGTATGTACACAAAGCCACACCTTACATCCATGAGTATGTACACAAAGCCCCTCCTTACATCCATGAGTATGTAACCAAAGCCCCGCCTTACATCCATGTGTATGTACACAAAGCCCCGCCTTACATCCATGTGTATGTACACAAAGCCACAACTTACTTCCATGAGTATGTACACAAAGCCCCGCCTTACATCCATGTGTATGTACACAAAGCCCCGCCTTACATCCATGTGTATGTACACAAAGCACCGCCTTACATCCATGTGCATGTACACAAAGCCACAACTTACATCCATGTGTATGCACACAAAGCCCCGCCTTACATCCATGTGTATGCACTGTAAGCCCCGCCTTACATCCATGTGTATGTACACAAAGCCACAGCTTACATCCATGCGTATGTACACACAGCCCCACCTTACGTCCATGAGTATGTACACAAAGCCCCGCCTTACATCCATGTATGTACACAAAGCCACACCTTACATCCATGTGTACAGTATGTACACAAAGCCACAACTTACATCCATGTGTATGCACACAAAGCCCCGCCTTACATCCATGTGTATGTACACAAAGCCACAACTTACTTCCATGAGTATGTACACAAAGCCCCGCCTTACATCCATGTGTATGTACACAAAGCCCCGCCTTACATCCATGTGTATGTACACAAAGCCACAGCTTACATCCATGTGTACGTACACAAAGCCCCGCCTTACGTCCATGAGTATGTACACAAAGCCCCGCCTTACATCCATGTGTATGTACACCAAGCCACACCTTACATCCATGTGTATGTACACCAAGCCACACCTTACATCCATGTGTACAGTATGTACACAAAGCCCCTCCTTACGTCCATGAGTATGTACACAAAGCCCCGCCTTACATCCATGTGTATGTACACAAAGCCACACCTTAGGTCCATGTGTATGTACACAATGCCCCGCCTTACATCCATGTGTATGTACACAAAGCCATACCTTACATCCATGTGTATGTACACAAAGCCCCATCTTATGTCCATGTGTATGTACACAAAGCCCCGCCTTACGTCCATGAGAATGTACACAAAGCCCAGCCTTACATACATGAGTATGTACACAAAGCCACACCTTACATCCATGTGTATGTACACAAAGCCCCGCCTTACATCCATGTGTATGTACACCAAGCCACACCTTACATCCATGTGTATGTACCCAAAGCCCCGCCTTACATCCATGTGTATGTACACCAATCCACACCTTACATCCATGTGTATGTACACAAAGCCACACCTTAGGTCCATGTGTATGTACACAATGCCCCGCCTTACATCCATGTGTATGTACACAAAGCCATACCTTACATCCATGTGTATGTACACAAAGCCCCATCTTATGTCCATGTGTATGTACACAAAGCCCCGCCTTACGTCCATGAGTATGTACACAAAGCCCAGCCTTACATACATGAGTATGTACACAAAGCCACACCTTACATCCATGTGTATGTACACAAAGCCCCGCCTTACATCCATGTGTATGTACACCAAGCCACACCTTACATCCATGTGTATGTACCCAAAGCCCCGCCTTACATCCATGTGTATGTACACCAATCCACACCTTACATCCATGTGTATGTACACAAAGCCCCGCCTTACATCCATGTGTATGTACACCAAGCCACACTTTACGTCCATGTGTTTGTACACAAATCCACGCCTTACATCCATGTGTATGTACACAAAGCCCCGCCTTACGTCCCTGTGTATGTACACAAAGCCCCGCCTTACATCCATATGTATGTACACAAAGCCCCGCCTTACATCCATATGTATGTACACAAAGCACCGCTTTACATCCATGTGTATGTACACAAAGCCCCGCCTTACGTCCCTGTGTATGTACACAAAGCCCCGCCTTACATCCATATGTATGTACACAAAGCCCCGCCTTACATCCATATGTATGTACACAAAGCACCGCTTTACATCCATGTGTATGTACACAAAGCCCCGCCTTACGTCCCTGTGTATGTACACAAAGCCCCGCCTTACATCCATATGTATGTACACAAAGCCCCGCCTTACATCCATATGTATGTACACAAAGCACCGCTTTACATCCATGTGTATGTACATAAAGCCCCGCCTTACGTCCCTGTGTATGTACACAAAGCCCCGCCTTACATCCATATGTATGTACACAAAGCCCCGCCTTACATCCATATGTATGTACACAAAGCACCGCTTTACATCCATGTGTATGTACATAAAGCCCCGCCTTACGTCCCTGTGTATGCACACAAAGCCCCGCCTTACATCCATATGTATGTACACAAAGCCCCGCCTTACATCCATATGTATGTACACAAAGCACCGCCTTACATCCATGTGTATGTACACAAAGCCCCGCCTTACGTCCCTGTGTATGCACACAAAGCCCTGCCTTACATCCATATGTATGTACACAAAGCCCCGCCTTACATCCATATGTATGTACACAAAGCACCGCCTTACATCCATGTGTATGTACACCAAGCCACACCTTACATCCATGTGTATGTACCCAAAGCCCCGCCTTACATCCATGTGTATGTACACCAATCCACACCTTACATCCATGTGTATGTACACAAAGCCCCGCCTTACATCCATGTGTATGTACACCAAGCCACACTTTACGTCCATGTGTTTGTACACAAATCCACGCCTTACATCCATGTGTATGTACACAAAGCCCCGCCTTACGTCCCTGTGTATGTACACAAAGCCCCGCCTTACATCCATATGTATGTACACAAAGCCCCGCCTTACATCCATATGTATGTACACAAAGCACCGCTTTACATCCATGTGTATGTACATAAAGCCCCGCCTTACGTCCATGTGCATGTACACAAAGCCCCGCCTTACGTCCATGTGTATGTACACAAAGCCCCGCCTTACGTCCATGTGTATGTACACAAAGCAACAGCTTACATCCATGAGTATGTACACAAAGCCCCGCCTTACATCCATGTGTATGTACACAAAGCAACAGCTTACATCCATGAGTATGTACACAAAGCCACACCTTACATCCATGTGTATGTACACAAAGTCCCGCCTTACATCCATGTGTATGTACCCAAAGCCCCGCCTTACATCCATGTGTATGTACCCAAAGCCCCGCCTTACATCCATGAGTATGTACACAAAGCCCCATCTTACATCCATGTGTATGTACACAAAGCCCCGCCTTACATACATGAGTATGTACACAAAGCCACACCTTACATCCATGTGTATGTACACAAAGCCCCGCCTTACATACATGAGTATGTACACAAAGCCACACCTTACATCCATGTGTATGTACACAAAGCCCCGCCTTACATACATGAGTATGTACACAAAGCCACACCTTACATCCATGTGTATGTACACAAAGCCCCGCCTTACATACATGAGTATGTACACAAAGCCCCATCTTACATCCATGTGTATGTACACAAAGCCCCGCCTTACATACATGAGTATGTACACAAAGCCACACCTTACATCCATGTGTATGTACACAAAGCCCCGCCTTACATACATGAGTATGTACACAAAGCCACACCTTACATCCATGTGTATGTACACAAAGCCCCGCCTTACATCCATGTTTATGTACACAAAGCCCCTCCTTACATACATGAGTATGTACACAAAGCCCCGCCTTACATCCATGTGTATGTACACAAAGCCCCGCCTTACATCCATGTGTATGTACACAAATCCCCGCCTTACATCCATGGGTATGTACACAAAGCCCCGCCTTACGTCCATGAGTATGTACACAAAGCCCCATCTTACATCCATGTGTATGTACACAAAGCCCCGCCTTACATCCATGTGTATGTACACAAAGCCCCGCCTTACATCCATGAGTATGTACACAAAGCCCCGCCTTACATACATGAGTATGTACACAAAGCCACACCTTACATCCATGTGTATGTACACAAAGCCCCGCCTTACATACATGAGTATGTACACAAAGCCACACCTTACATCCATGTGTATGTACACAAAGCCCCGCCTTACGTCCATGAGTATGTACACAAAGCCCCGCCTTACGTCCATGAGTATGTACACAAAGCCCCGCCTTACATCCATGAGTAAGTACACAAAGCCACACCTTACATCCATGAGTATGTACACAAAGCCCCTCCTTACATCCATGAGTATGTAACCAAAGCCCCGCCTTACATCCATGAGTATGTACACAAAGCCCCGCCTTACATCCATGTGTATGTACACAAAGCCCCGCCTTACATCCATGTGTATGTACACAAAGCCCCGCCTTACATCCATGTGTATATACACAAAGCCACACCTTACATCCATGTGTACAGTATGTACACAAAGCCCCGCCTTACATCCATGTGTATGTACACAAAGCCCCGCCTTACATCCATGAGTATGTACACAAAGCCACACCTTACATCCATGTGTATGTACCGTACACAAAGCCACACCTTACGTCCATGTGTATGTACACAAAGCCCCGCCTTACATACATGAGTATGTACACAAAGCCACACCTTACATCCATGTGTATGTACACAAAGCCCCGCCTTACATACATGAGTATGTAAACAAAGCCACACCTTACATCCATGTGTATGTACACAAAGCCCCGCCTTACATACATGAGTATGTACACAAAGCCACACCTTACATCCATGTGTATGTACACAAAGCCCCGCCTTACATCCATGTGTATGTACACAAAGCCACACGTTACATCCATGTGTATGTACACAAAGCCACACCTTACATCCATGTGTACAGTATGTTCACAAAGCCCCGCCTTCCGTCCATGAGTATGTACACAAAGCACCGACTTACATCCATGTGTATGTACACAAAGCCCCGCCTTACGTCCATGTGTATGTATACAAAGCCCCGCCTTACATACATGAGTATGTACACAAAGCCCCGCCTTACATCCATGTGTATGTACACAACGCCCCGCCTTACGTCCATGTGTATGTATACAAAGCCCCGCCTTACATCCATGTGTATGTACACAAAGCCCCGCCTTACGTCCATGTGTATGTACACGAAGCCCCGCCTTACGTCCATGAGTATGTACACAAAGCAATACCTTACATCCATGTGTGTGTATACAAAGCCCCGCCTTACATCCATGTGTATGTACACAAAGCCCTGCCTTACATCCATGTGTATATACACAAAGCCCCGCCTTACATCCATGTGTACAGTATCTACACAAAGCCCCGCCATACGTCCATGAGTATGTACACAAAGCCCCGCCTTACATCCATGTGTATGTACACAAAGCCCCGCCTTACATCCATGTGTATGTACACAAAGCCCCGCCTTACATCCATGTGTACAGTATCTACACAAAGCCCCGCCATACGTCCATGAGTATGTACACAAAGCCCCGCCTTACATCCATGTGTATGTACACAAAGCCCCGCCTTACATCCATGTGTATATACACAAAGCCACACCTTACATCCATGTGTACAGTATGTACACAAAGCCACACTTTACGTCCATGAGTATGTACACAAAGCCCCGCCTTACATCCATGAGTATGTACACAAAGCCCCGCCTTACGTCCATGTTTATGTACACAAAGCCCCGCCTTACATCCATGTGTATGTACAAAAAGCCACAGCTTACATCCATGTTTATGTACACAAAGCCCCGCCTTACGTCCATGAGTATGTACACAAAGCCCCGCCTTACGTCCATGAGTATGTACACAAAGCCCCGCCTTACATCCATGAGTATGTACACAAAGCCCCGCCTTACATACATGAGTATGTACACAAAGCCACACCTTACATCCATGTGTATGTACACAAAGCCCCGCCTTACATCCATGTGTATGTACACAAAGCCACACGTTACATCCATGTGTATGTACACAAAGCCACACCTTACATCCATGTGTACAGTATGTACACAAAGCCCCTCCTTACGTCCATGAGTATGTACACAAAGCCCCGCCTTACATCCATGTGTATGTACACAAAGCCACACCTTAGGTCCATGTGTATGTACACAATGCCCCGCCTTACATCCATGTGTATGTACACAAAGCCATACCTTACATCCATGTGTATGTACACAAAGCCCCATCTTATGTCCATGTGTATGTACACAAAGCCCCGCCTTACGTCCATGAGTATGTACACAAAGCCCAGCCTTACATACATGAGTATGTACACAAAGCCACACCTTACATCCATGTGTATGTACACAAAGCCCCGCCTTACATCCATGTGTATGTACACCAAGCCACACCTTACATCCATGTGTATGTACCCAAAGCCCCGCCTTACATCCATGTGTATGTACACCAATCCACACCTTACATCCATGTGTATGTACACAAAGCCCCGCCTTACATCCATGTGTATGTACACCAAGCCACACTTTACGTCCATGTGTTTGTACACAAATCCACGCCTTACATCCATGTGTATGTACACAAAGCCCCGCCTTACGTCCCTGTGTATGTACACAAAGCCCCGCCTTACATCCATATGTATGTACACAAAGCCCCGCCTTACATCCATATGTATGTACACAAAGCACCGCCTTACATCCATGTGTATGTACATAAAGCCCCGCCTTACGTCCATGTGCATGTACACAAAGCCCCGCCTTACGTCCATGTGTATGTACACAAAGCCCCGCCTTACGTCCATGTGTATGTACACAAAGCAACAGCTTACATCCATGAGTATGTACACAAAGCCACAGCTTACGTACATGTGTATGTACACAAAGCCCCGCCTTACATGCATGAGTATGTACACAAAGCCACACCTTACATCCATGTGTATGTACACAAAGTCCCGCCTTAGATCCATGTGTATGTACCCAAAGCCCCGCCTTACATCCATGTGTATGTACACAAAGCCCCGCCTTATGTCCATGAGTATGTACACAAAGCCACACCTTACATCCATGTGTATGTACACAAAGCCCCATCTTACATCCATGTGTATGTACACAAAGCCCCGCCTTACATACATGAGTATGTACACAAAGCCACACCTTACATCCATGTGTATGTACACAAAGCCCCGCCTTACATCCATGAGTATGTACACAAAGCCCCGCCTTACATACATGAGTATGTACACAAAGCCACACCTTACATCCATGTGTATGTACACAAAGCCCCGCCTTACATACATGAGTATGTACACAAAGCCACACCTTACATCCATGTGTATGTACACAAAGCCCCGCCTTACGTCCATGAGTATGTACACAAAGCCCCGCCTTACGTCCATGAGTATGTACACAAAGCCCCGCCTTACATCCATGAGTATGTACACAAAGCCACACCTTACATCCATGAGTATGTACACAAAGCCCCTCCTTACATCCATGAGTATGTAACCAAAGCCCCGCCTTACGTCCATGAGTATGTACACAAAGCCCCGCCTTACATCCATGAGTATGTACACAAAGCCACACCTTACATCCATGAGTATGTACACAAAGCCCCTCCTTACATCCATGAGTATGTAACCAAAGCCCCGCCTTACATCCATGTGTATGTACACAAAGCCCCGCCTTACATCCATGTGTATGTACACAAAGCCCCGCCTTACATCCATGAGTATGTACACAAAGCCACACCTTACATCCATGAGTATGTACACAAAGCCCCTCCTTACATCCATGAGTATGTAACCAAAGCCCCGCCTTACATCCATGTGTATGTACACAAAGCCCCGCCTTACATCCATGTGTATGTACACCAATCCACACCTTACATCCATGTGTATGTACACAAAGCCCCGCCTTACATCCATGTGTATGTACACCAAGCCACACTTACGTCCATGTGTTTGTACACAAATCCACGCCTTACATCCATGTGTATGTACACAAAGCACCGCCTTACATCCATGTGCATGTACACAAAGCCACAACTTACATCCATGTGTATGCACACAAAGCCCCGCCTTACATCCATGTGTATGCACTGTAAGCCCCGCCTTACATCCATGTGTATGTACACAAAGCACCGCCTTACATCCATGTGTATGTACACAAAGCCACAGCTTACATCCATGCGTATGTACACACAGCCCCACCTTACGTCCATGAGTATGTACACAAAGCCCCGCCTTACATCCATGTATGTACACAAAGCCACACCTTACATCCATGTGTACAGTATGTACACAAAGCCACAACTTACATCCATGTGTATGCACACAAAGCCCCGCCTTACATCCATGTGTATGTACACAAAGCCACAACTTACTTCCATGAGTATGTACACAAAGCCCCGCCTTACATCCATGTGTATGTACACAAAGCCCCGCCTTACATCCATGTGTATGTACACAAAGCCACAGCTTACATCCATGTGTACGTACACAAAGCCCCGCCTTACGTCCATGAGTATGTACACAAAGCCCCGCCTTACATCCATGTGTATGTACACCCAGCCACACCTTACATCCATGTGTATGTACACCAAGCCACACCTTACATCCATGTGTACAGTATGTACACAAAGCCCCTCCTTACGTCCATGAGTATGTACACAAAGCCCCGCCTTACATCCATGTGTATGTACACAAAGCCACACCTTAGGTCCATGTGTATGTACACAATGCCCCGCCTTACATCCATGTGTATGTACACAAAGCCATACCTTACATCCATGTGTATGTACACAAAGCCCCATCTTATGTCCATGTGTATGTACACAAAGCCCCGCCTTACGTCCATGAGTATGTACACAAAGCCCTGCCTTACATACATGAGTATGTACACAAAGCCACACCTTACATCCATGTGTATGTACACAAAGCCCCGCCTTACATCCATGTGTATGTACACCAAGCCACACCTTACATCCATGTGTATGTACCCAAAGCCCCGCCTTACATCCATGTGTATGTACACCAATCCACACCTTACATCCATGTGTATGTACACAAAGCCCCGCCTTACATCCATGTGTATGTACACCAAGCCACACTTTACGTCCATGTGTTTGTACACAAATCCACGCCTTACATCCATGTGTATGTACACAAAGCCCCGCCTTACGTCCCTGTGTATGTACACAAAGCCCCGCCTTACATCCATATGTATGTACACAAAGCCCCGCCTTACATCCATGTGTATGTACATAAAGCCCCGCCTTACGTCCATGTGCATGTACACAAAGCCCTGCCTTACGTCCATGTGCATGTACACAAAGCCCTGCCTTACGTCCATGTGTATGTACACAAAGCCCCGCCTTACGTCCATGTGTATGTACACAAAGCAACAGCTTACATCCATGAGTATGTACACAAAGCCACAGCTTACGTACATGTGTATGTACACAAAGCCCCGCCTTACATGCATGAGTATGTACACAAAGCCACACCTTACATCCATGTGTATGTACACAAAGTCCCGCCTTACATCCATGAGTATGTACCCAAAGCCCCGCCTTACATCCATGTGTATGTACACAAAGCCCCGCCTTATGTCCATGAGTATGTACACAAAGCCACACCTTACATCCATGTGTATGTACACAAAGCCCCATCTTACATCCATGTGTATGTACACAAAGCCCCGCCTTACATACATGAGTATGTACACAAAGCCACACCTTACATCCATGTGTATGTACACAAAGCCCCGCCTTACATCCATGTTTATGTACACAAAGCCCCTCCTTACATACATGAGTATGTACACAAAGCCCCGCCTTACATCCATGTGTATGTACACAAAGCCCCGCCTTACATCCATGTGTATGTACACAAAGCCCCGCCTTACGTCCATGAGTATGTACACAAAGCCCCATCTTACATCCATGTGTATGTACACAAAGCCCCGCCTTACATCCATGTGTATGTACACAAAGCCCCGCCTTACATCCATGACTATGTACACAAAGCCCCGCCTTACATACATGAGTATGTACACAAAGCCACACCTTACATCCATGTGTATGTACACAAAGCCCCGCCTTACATACATGAGTATGTACACAAAGCCACACCTTACATCCATGTGTATGTACACAAAGCCCCGCCTTACGTCCATGAGTATGTACACAAAGCCCCGCCTTACGTCCATGAGTATGTACACAAAGCCCCGCCTTACATCCATGAGTATGTACACAAAGCCACACCTTACATCCATGAGTATGTACACAAAGCCCCTCCTTACATCCATGAGTATGTAACCAAAGCCCCGCCTTACATCCATGTGTATGTACACAAAGCCCCGCCTTACATCCATGTGTATGTACACAAAGCCACAACTTACTTCCATGAGTATGTACACAAAGCCCCGCCTTACATCCATGTGTATGTACACAAAGCCCCGCCTTACATCCATGTGTATGTACACAAAGCACCGCCTTACATCCATGTGCATGTACACAAAGCCACAACTTACATCCATGTGTATGCACACAAAGCCCCGCCTTACATCCATGTGTATGCACTGTAAGCCCCGCCTTACATCCATGTGTATGTACACAAAGCCACAGCTTACATCCATGCGTATGTACACACAGCCCCACCTTACGTCCATGAGTATGTACACAAAGCCCCGCCTTACATCCATGTATGTACACAAAGCCACACCTTACATCCATGTGTACAGTATGTACACAAAGCCACAACTTACATCCATGTGTATGCACACAAAGCCCCGCCTTACATCCATGTGTATGTACACAAAGCCACAACTTACTTCCATGAGTATGTACACAAAGCCCCGCCTTACATCCATGTGTATGTACACCAAGCCACACCTTACATCCATGTGTATGTACACCAAGCCACACCTTACATCCATGTGTACAGTATGTACACAAAGCCCCGCCTTACATCCATGTGTATGTACACAAAGCCACAGCTTACATCCATGTGTACGTACACAAAGCCCCGCCTTACGTCCATGAGTATGTACACAAAGCCCCGCCTTACATCCATGTGTATGTACACCAAGCCACACCTTACATCCATGTGTATGTACACCAAGCCACACCTTACATCCATGTGTACAGTATGTACACAAAGCCCCTCCTTACGTCCATGAGTATGTACACAAAGCCCCGCCTTACATCCATGTGTATGTACACAAAGCCACACCTTAGGTCCATGTGTATGTACACAATGCCCCGCCTTACATCCATGTGTATGTACACAAAGCCATACCTTACATCCATGTGTATGTACACAAAGCCCCATCTTATGTCCATGTGTATGTACACAAAGCCCCGCCTTACGTCCATGAGTATGTACACAAAGCCCAGCCTTACATACATGAGTATGTACACAAAGCCACACCTTACATCCATGTGTATGTACACAAAGCCCCGCCTTACATCCATGTGTATGTACACCAAGCCACACCTTACATCCATGTGTATGTACCCAAAGCCCCGCCTTACATCCATGTGTATGTACACCAATCCACACCTTACATCCATGTGTATGTACACAAAGCCACACCTTAGGTCCATGTGTATGTACACAATGCCCCGCCTTACATCCATGTGTATGTACACAAAGCCATACCTTACATCCATGTGTATGTACACAAAGCCCCATCTTATGTCCATGTGTATGTACACAAAGCCCCGCCTTACGTCCATGAGTATGTACACAAAGCCCAGCCTTACATACATGAGTATGTACACAAAGCCACACCTTACATCCATGTGTATGTACACAAAGCCCCGCCTTACATCCATGTGTATGTACACCAAGCCACACCTTACATCCATGTGTATGTACCCAAAGCCCCGCCTTACATCCATGTGTATGTACACCAATCCACACCTTACATCCATGTGTATGTACACAAAGCCCCGCCTTACATCCATGTGTATGTACACCAAGCCACACTTTACGTCCATGTGTTTGTACACAAATCCACGCCTTACATCCATGTGTATGTACACAAAGCCCCGCCTTACGTCCCTGTGTATGTACACAAAGCCCCGCCTTACATCCATATGTATGTACACAAAGCCCCGCCTTACATCCATATGTATGTACACAAAGCACCGCTTTACATCCATGTGTATGTACACAAAGCCCCGCCTTACGTCCCTGTGTATGTACACAAAGCCCCGCCTTACATCCATATGTATGTACACAAAGCCCCGCCTTACATCCATATGTATGTACACAAAGCACCGCTTTACATCCATGTGTATGTACACAAAGCCCCGCCTTACGTCCCTGTGTATGTACACAAAGCCCCGCCTTACATCCATATGTATGTACACAAAGCCCCGCCTTACATCCATATGTATGTACACAAAGCACCGCTTTACATCCATGTGTATGTACATAAAGCCCCGCCTTACGTCCCTGTGTATGTACACAAAGCCCCGCCTTACATCCATATGTATGTACACAAAGCCCCGCCTTACATCCATATGTATGTACACAAAGCACCGCTTTACATCCATGTGTATGTACATAAAGCCCCGCCTTACGTCCCTGTGTATGCACACAAAGCCCCGCCTTACATCCATATGTATGTACACAAAGCCCCGCCTTACATCCATATGTATGTACACAAAGCACCGCCTTACATCCATGTGTATGTACACAAAGCCCCGCCTTACGTCCCTGTGTATGCACACAAAGCCCTGCCTTACATCCATATGTATGTACACAAAGCCCCGCCTTACATCCATATGTATGTACACAAAGCACCGCCTTACATCCATGTGTATGTACACCAAGCCACACCTTACATCCATGTGTATGTACCCAAAGCCCCGCCTTTCATCCATGTGTATGTACACCAATCCACACCTTACATCCATGTGTATGTACACAAAGCCCCGCCTTACATCCATGTGTATGTACACCAAGCCACACTTTACGTCCATGTGTTTGTACACAAATCCACGCCTTACATCCATGTGTATGTACACAAAGCCCCGCCTTACGTCCCTGTGTATGTACACAAAGCCCCGCCTTACATCCATATGTATGTACACAAAGCCCCGCCTTACATCCATATGTATGTACACAAAGCACCGCTTTACATCCATGTGTATGTACATAAAGCCCCGCCTTACGTCCATGTGCATGTACACAAAGCCCCGCCTTACGTCCATGTGTATGTACACAAAGCCCCGCCTTACGTCCATGTGTATGTACACAAAGCAACAGCTTACATCCATGAGTATGTACACAAAGCCCCGCCTTACATCCATGTGTATGTACACAAAGCAACAGCTTACATCCATGAGTATGTACACAAAGCCACACCTTACATCCATGTGTATGTACACAAAGTCCCGCCTTACATCCATGTGTATGTACCCAAAGCCCCGCCTTACATCCATGTGTATGTACCCAAAGCCCCGCCTTACATCCATGAGTATGTACACAAAGCCCCATCTTACATCCATGTGTATGTACACAAAGCCCCGCCTTACATACATGAGTATGTACACAAAGCCACACCTTACATCCATGTGTATGTACACAAAGCCCCGCCTTACATACATGAGTATGTACACAAAGCCACACCTTACATCCATGTGTATGTACACAAAGCCCCGCCTTACATCCATGTGTATGTACACAAAGCCACACCTTACATCCATGTGTATGTACACAAAGCCCCGCCTTACATACATGAGTATGTACACAAAGCCCCATCTTACATCCATGTGTATGTACACAAAGCCCCGCCTTACATACATGAGTATGTACACAAAGCCACACCTTACATCCATGTGTATGTACACAAAGCCCCGCCTTACATACATGAGTATGTACACAAAGCCACACCTTACATCCATGTGTATGTACACAAAGCCCCGCCTTACATCCATGTTTATGTACACAAAGCCCCTCCTTACATACATGAGTATGTACACAAAGCCCCGCCTTACATCCATGTGTATGTACACAAAGCCCCGCCTTACATCCATGTGTATGTACACAAATCCACACCTTACATCCATGTGTATGTACACAAAGCCACACCTTACATCCATGTGTATGTACACAAAGCCACACCTTAGGTCCATGTGTATGTACACAATGCCCCGCCTTACATCCATGTGTATGTACACAAAGCCATACCTTACATCCATGTGTATGTACACAAAGCCCCATCTTATGTCCATGTGTATGTACACAAAGCCCCGCCTTACGTCCATGAGTATGTACACAAAGCCCAGCCTTACATACATGAGTATGTACACAAAGCCACACCTTACATCCATGTGTATGTACACAAAGCCCCGCCTTACATCCATGTGTATGTACACCAAGCCACACCTTACATCCATGTGTATGTACCCAAAGCCCCGCCTTACATCCATGTGTATGTACACCAATCCACACCTTACATCCATGTGTATGTACACAAAGCCCCGCCTTACATCCATGTGTATGTACACCAAGCCACACTTTACGTCCATGTGTTTGTACACAAATCCACGCCTTACATCCATGTGTATGTACACAAAGCCCCGCCTTACGTCCCTGTGTATGTACACAAAGCCCCGCCTTACATCCATATGTATGTACACAAAGCCCCGCCTTACATCCATATGTATGTACACAAAGCACCGCTTTACATCCATGTGTATGTACACAAAGCCCCGCCTTACGTCCCTGTGTATGTACACAAAGCCCCGCCTTACATCCATATGTATGTACACAAAGCCCCGCCTTACATCCATATGTATGTACACAAAGCACCGCTTTACATCCATGTGTATGTACACAAAGCCCCGCCTTACGTCCCTGTGTATGTACACAAAGCCCCGCCTTACATCCATATGTATGTACACAAAGCCCCGCCTTACATCCATATGTATGTACACAAAGCACCGCTTTACATCCATGTGTATGTACATAAAGCCCCGCCTTACGTCCCTGTGTATGTACACAAAGCCCCGCCTTACATCCATATGTATGTACACAAAGCCCCGCCTTACATCCATATGTATGTACACAAAGCACCGCTTTACATCCATGTGTATGTACATAAAGCCCCGCCTTACGTCCCTGTGTATGCACACAAAGCCCCGCCTTACATCCATATGTATGTACACAAAGCCCCGCCTTACATCCATATGTATGTACACAAAGCACCGCCTTACATCCATGTGTATGTACACAAAGCCCCGCCTTACGTCCCTGTGTATGCACACAAAGCCCTGCCTTACATCCATATGTATGTACACAAAGCCCCGCCTTACATCCATATGTATGTACACAAAGCACCGCCTTACATCCATGTGTATGTACACCAAGCCACACCTTACATCCATGTGTATGTACCCAAAGCCCCGCCTTTCATCCATGTGTATGTACACCAATCCACACCTTACATCCATGTGTATGTACACAAAGCCCCGCCTTACATCCATGTGTATGTACACCAAGCCACACTTTACGTCCATGTGTTTGTACACAAATCCACGCCTTACATCCATGTGTATGTACACAAAGCCCCGCCTTACGTCCCTGTGTATGTACACAAAGCCCCGCCTTACATCCATATGTATGTACACAAAGCCCCGCCTTACATCCATATGTATGTACACAAAGCACCGCTTTACATCCATGTGTATGTACATAAAGCCCCGCCTTACGTCCATGTGCATGTACACAAAGCCCCGCCTTACGTCCATGTGTATGTACACAAAGCCCCGCCTTACGTCCATGTGTATGTACACAAAGCAACAGCTTACATCCATGAGTATGTACACAAAGCCCCGCCTTACATCCATGTGTATGTACACAAAGCAACAGCTTACATCCATGAGTATGTACACAAAGCCACACCTTACATCCATGTGTATGTACACAAAGTCCCGCCTTACATCCATGTGTATGTACCCAAAGCCCCGCCTTACATCCATGTGTATGTACCCAAAGCCCCGCCTTACATCCATGAGTATGTACACAAAGCCCCATCTTACATCCATGTGTATGTACACAAAGCCCCGCCTTACATACATGAGTATGTACACAAAGCCACACCTTACATCCATGTGTATGTACACAAAGCCCCGCCTTACATACATGAGTATGTACACAAAGCCACACCTTACATCCATGTGTATGTACACAAAGCCCCGCCTTACATCCATGTGTATGTACACAAAGCCACACCTTACATCCATGTGTATGTACACAAAGCCCCGCCTTACATACATGAGTATGTACACAAAGCCCCATCTTACATCCATGTGTATGTACACAAAGCCCCGCCTTACATACATGAGTATGTACACAAAGCCACACCTTACATCCATGTGTATGTACACAAAGCCCCGCCTTACATACATGAGTATGTACACAAAGCCACACCTTACATCCATGTGTATGTACACAAAGCCCCGCCTTACATCCATGTTTATGTACACAAAGCCCCTCCTTACATACATGAGTATGTACACAAAGCCCCGCCTTACATCCATGTGTATGTACACAAAGCCCCGCCTTACATCCATGTGTATGTACACAAATCCCCGCCTTACATCCATGGGTATGTACACAAAGCCCCGCCTTACGTCCATGAGTATGTACACAAAGCCCCATCTTACATCCATGTGTATGTACACAAAGCCCCGCCTTACATCCATGTGTATGTACACAAAGCCCCGCCTTACATCCATGAGTATGTACACAAAGCCCCGCCTTACATACATGAGTATGTACACAAAGCCACACCTTACATCCATGTGTATGTACACAAAGCCCCGCCTTACATACATGAGTATGTACACAAAGCCACACCTTACATCCATGTGTATGTACACAAAGCCCCGCCTTACGTCCATGAGTATGTACACAAAGCCCCGCCTTACGTCCATGAGTATGTACACAAAGCCCCGCCTTACATCCATGAGTATGTACACAAAGCCACACCTTACATCCATGAGTATGTACACAAAGCCCCTCCTTACATCCATGAGTATGTAACCAAAGCCCCGCCTTACATCCATGAGTATGTACACAAAGCCCCGCCTTACATCCATGTGTATGTACACAAAGCCCCGCCTTACATCCATGTGTATGTACACAAAGCCCCGCCTTACATCCATGTGTATATACACAAAGCCACACCTTACATCCATGTGTACAGTATGTACACAAAGCCCCGCCTTACATCCATGTGTATGTACACAAAGCCCCGCCTTACATCCATGAGTATGTACACAAAGCCACACCTTACATCCATGTGTATGTACCGTACACAAAGCCACACCTTACGTCCATGTGTATGTACACAAAGCCCCGCCTTACATACATGAGTATGTACACAAAGCCACACCTTACATCCATGTGTATGTACACAAAGCCCCGCCTTACATACATGAGTATGTAAACAAAGCCACACCTTACATCCATGTGTATGTACACAAAGCCCCGCCTTACATACATGAGTATGTACACAAAGCCACACCTTACATCCATGTGTATGTACACAAAGCCCCGCCTTACATCCATGTGTATGTACACAAAGCCACACGTTACATCCATGTGTATGTACACAAAGCCACACCTTACATCCATGTGTACAGTATGTTCACAAAGCCCCGCCTTCCGTCCATGAGTATGTACACAAAGCACCGACTTACATCCATGTGTATGTACACAAAGCCCCGCCTTACGTCCATGTGTATGTATACAAAGCCCCGCCTTACATACATGAGTATGTACACAAAGCCCCGCCTTACATCCATGTGTATGTACACAACGCCCCGCCTTACGTCCATGTGTATGTATACAAAGCCCCGCCTTACATCCATGTGTATGTACACAAAGCCCCGCCTTACGTCCATGTGTATGTACACGAAGCCCCGCCTTACGTCCATGAGTATGTACACAAAGCAATACCTTACATCCATGTGTGTGTATACAAAGCCCCGCCTTACATCCATGTGTATGTACACAAAGCCCTGCCTTACATCCATGTGTATATACACAAAGCCCCGCCTTACATCCATGTGTACAGTATCTACACAAAGCCCCGCCATACGTCCATGAGTATGTACACAAAGCCCCGCCTTACATCCATGTGTATGTACACAAAGCCCCGCCTTACATCCATGTGTATGTACACAAAGCCCCGCCTTACATCCATGTGTACAGTATCTACACAAAGCCCCGCCATACGTCCATGAGTATGTACACAAAGCCCCGCCTTACATCCATGTGTATGTACACAAAGCCCCGCCTTACATCCATGTGTATATACACAAAGCCACACCTTACATCCATGTGTACAGTATGTACACAAAGCCACACTTTACGTCCATGAGTATGTACACAAAGCCCCGCCTTACATCCATGAGTATGTACACAAAGCCCCGCCTTACGTCCATGTTTATGTACACAAAGCCCCGCCTTACATCCATGTGTATGTACAAAAAGCCACAGCTTACATCCATGTTTATGTACACAAAGCCCCGCCTTACGTCCATGAGTATGTACACAAAGCCCCGCCTTACGTCCATGAGTATGTACACAAAGCCCCGCCTTACATCCATGAGTATGTACACAAAGCCCCGCCTTACATACATGAGTATGTACACAAAGCCACACCTTACATCCATGTGTATGTACACAAAGCCCCGCCTTACATCCATGTGTATGTACACAAAGCCACACGTTACATCCATGTGTATGTACACAAAGCCACACCTTACATCCATGTGTACAGTATGTACACAAAGCCCCTCCTTACGTCCATGAGTATGTACACAAAGCCCCGCCTTACATCCATGTGTATGTACACAAAGCCACACCTTAGGTCCATGTGTATGTACACAATGCCCCGCCTTACATCCATGTGTATGTACACAAAGCCATACCTTACATCCATGTGTATGTACACAAAGCCCCATCTTATGTCCATGTGTATGTACACAAAGCCCCGCCTTACGTCCATGAGTATGTACACAAAGCCCAGCCTTACATACATGAGTATGTACACAAAGCCACACCTTACATCCATGTGTATGTACACAAAGCCCCGCCTTACATCCATGTGTATGTACACCAAGCCACACCTTACATCCATGTGTATGTACCCAAAGCCCCGCCTTACATCCATGTGTATGTACACCAATCCACACCTTACATCCATGTGTATGTACACAAAGCCCCGCCTTACATCCATGTGTATGTACACCAAGCCACACTTTACGTCCATGTGTTTGTACACAAATCCACGCCTTACATCCATGTGTATGTACACAAAGCCCCGCCTTACGTCCCTGTGTATGTACACAAAGCCCCGCCTTACATCCATATGTATGTACACAAAGCCCCGCCTTACATCCATATGTATGTACACAAAGCACCGCCTTACATCCATGTGTATGTACATAAAGCCCCGCCTTACGTCCATGTGCATGTACACAAAGCCCCGCCTTACGTCCATGTGTATGTACACAAAGCCCCGCCTTACGTCCATGTGTATGTACACAAAGCAACAGCTTACATCCATGAGTATGTACACAAAGCCACAGCTTACGTACATGTGTATGTACACAAAGCCCCGCCTTACATGCATGAGTATGTACACAAAGCCACACCTTACATCCATGTGTATGTACACAAAGTCCCGCCTTAGATCCATGTGTATGTACCCAAAGCCCCGCCTTACATCCATGTGTATGTACACAAAGCCCCGCCTTATGTCCATGAGTATGTACACAAAGCCACACCTTACATCCATGTGTATGTACACAAAGCCCCATCTTACATCCATGTGTATGTACACAAAGCCCCGCCTTACATACATGAGTATGTACACAAAGCCACACCTTACATCCATGTGTATGTACACAAAGCCCCGCCTTACATACATGAGTATGTACACAAAGCCACACCTTACATCCATGTGTATGTACACAAAGCCCCGCCTTACATCCATGTTTATGTACACAAAGCCCCTCCTTACATACATGAGTATGTACACAAAGCCCCGCCTTACATCCATGTGTATGTACACAAAGCCCCGCCTTACATCCATGTGTATGTACACAAATCCCCGCCTTACATCCATGTGTATGTACACAAAGCCCCGCCTTACGTCCATGAGTATGTACACAAAGCCCCATCTTACATCCATGTGTATGTACACAAAGCCCCGCCTTACATCCATGTGTATGTACACAAAGCCCCGCCTTACATCCATGAGTATGTACACAAAGCCCCGCCTTACATACATGAGTATGTACACAAAGCCACACCTTACATCCATGTGTATGTACACAAAGCCCCGCCTTACATACATGAGTATGTACACAAAGCCACACCTTACATCCATGTGTATGTACACAAAGCCCCGCCTTACGTCCATGAGTATGTACACAAAGCCCCGCCTTACGTCCATGAGTATGTACACAAAGCCCCGCCTTACATCCATGAGTATGTACACAAAGCCCCTCCTTACATCCATGAGTATGTAACCAAAGCCCCGCCTTACATCCATGAGTATGTACACCACGGGCGATTGCTCTAAGACAACGAGGGAGGCTCAGCCTCCTCTAAAAATGATGAACATCGTGTAGGATGAATTGCGCTAGGCTTATGTTATAGCCGACCTTATAACATTGCTATTTCAGATCCAGAATCATAGAAATACATGTGCTCAACCCACTACAGTGCGAAATCATTCCGTTATAACTTTCCCCAGTTCGCCTCATGTGCGCATGAGTTTCTCCCCCTCATGACAGCTCGATGCAGCCCAGCCTCAGTGGATTGGGAGCTATGCGCTTCTCAATCTCAAAAGCAAGACGATTATTGGACAAATACTGCGACAATGCCCGCCCACGGAGTTTCACGGACTCCCAGCCTCAGTGGACTTCAACGGCAGTTGGGAGCTCTGCGCTTTTCAATCTCAAAATGCAAGACGATTATTGGACAAATACTGCGAAAACGCCCGCCCACGGACTCTGAGCCTCACATGGGAGGGACATGGCAGTTTCCGCGAGGAGACTGGTGATTGGTGAAAGCGGCCGGATATTTTCTTTGATTGACAGCTCGTTTCAACTATAGACAGGCAGCGGTACAGTGTTGCCAGATTGGGGGTTTCCCGCTCAATTGGGCGGTTTTAAGTGCATTTTGGCGGGTTTTGAACATATTTTGGGCTGGATAATGTCAGCAGTATCTGGCAACATCAGTTCAGTCCCATGCGGATTCGCAAGTGCTGTGGTGTATTGTAAGAGATCGGCTTACATTTCGATTTCATTCATTACATACGGTTTCTACCAGCTTTTTTAGTTTGTATATATTTTCCTTGTAAATAAAGTGTAAATATAGTGTTGTCAAGTTTGCTATTTAGTTCCAGAAATTTCTTTTATTTGAGTGACTGAACTTGAACTTGAGGGGGCTAGTCAGCTAGCAAGAAAGCTGCGCACGGATGCCAAGCATTGCTGATTTAATTTTGGCGAAGCCATTTGCCAGTCTTCCTTTCGAGGAAAAAATTAAAATTAAAGAGCAGGGTAGACCAACACCTCAAATTGACTTGGTGAAAAAGGTAGGGAATAATACTCGTTCCTTTCAGCTCTCCTGGTACGAGAAAGTGAATTGGCTAACAGCAAGTGACCCACATCAACAACAGTAAATAGGCTACTTTAGTAATATGTCATGGATGGACCAACAATATAGAATCTATTTAAAATGTTTATGCTGAGTATATTATATTGGAATATATGTTTTTCTTGATATGAATTAAACACAGGTACAATTTGGAAAACATTTTTAAACAAAAACACAGCCGAGGTCAATTTTTAAAGGGGTACCAAATATACAGTTGCTGATGTGACAAAGTAACGTATTCTTAAGTATTCTATCAAATTTATATACTAGAAAACAACGAAATATCTTGGTAATTGTAAATATAATACTTTATACGCTAAACCGCACAAGAGTCGCCATTTTTAAAAGACCGTGACGTCAGCGCTACCCACTGCACTAGCAGAACTCTCCGAAATAGAGGAGATAAGCGTGTAATCATGGCGTCGGGCGCATCAAGTGAAAGCGACAGCTCTGTCGAATCATACGAAGAGATCCCGCAAGACACACTGCAAGCAGGCTATGGCTTAGAAGGGTACCAGTTTGAACCTAGGAGAGGTACTATGTAGTGGAAGTTCATTATGTCTAACTATTAAAGCTATTTTAAGTTCGTTTCTTAAGACAAGGATTTTTTAAGATGTTACCTTGTTGACAGTTTCGGCAAGAATCTTCCGCCTTCTTCAAAACAGTCACCAGATGTCAAGTGGTGACGTGCCTTATCAGCTGATGTTACGCTACGGAGGCGTGAATGTCCCGCCCAATTTGACAGGTAGTTCACGCCTCCTGCTGTCAGGTCGCTTCCCCAGGACACATCTGGTGACTGTTTTGAAGAAGGCGGAAGATTCTCGCCGAAACTGTCAACAAGGTAACATCTTAAAAAATCCTTGTCTTAAGAAACGAACTTAAAATAGCTAGGAGAGGTACTCTCGACGCCGGTGATGAAATAAGAGAAGAAAGCTCAGATGACGGCGAGGATGAGACTGATGCTGACCATGGGCATGGCGAGTGTGGGGCAGAGCGTCTGCGTGCAGGTGACACGGCGTGGTGCTCGTGCGGAAAATGTAACGTGGAGTTGCTCACGAGTCCAGCAGAATTTATTTGCTGCAATGAGATAGGCGCCACCCGTGGACTTGCGAAATCGTCGCAAGAGGCAGAAACAGGTATTTCACATGTGCTATTCCCAACCTCAATGAGCCAACACAACTGGGCACATACATACGTCATGAGTGTTACGCAGAGAAAATGAACGTGCATTCTGATTGGATAAAATTAATATCATGGCGGGCTGTTCAAACTGCGGAAATAGTTTGCTCGAGCTACTTTCAAAACACTATAACTTTCCAACCTTAGAACAAAAAACTTTTGTAAGTCTTGAATAAGGTTTGTTAATGTGTGTTTTAATGTTATATTTACTCTATATATTGCCCTCTGTTCCCCTTTAAACAACATGCCACAATTTTAAAAGATAAAATGTTAAAATATACCCCTCCCCCCCAACACCACCATCATGTATATTGGACAGTAGGCTAATGGGCCAAAAGAACCTGTTATTTCACAGTTTGTGACGCTGCCAACAATCAGCCAGATCAGAGGCAAGAGTATGGGCAAAATTGATGTGTTTTTTCTTTTAAAATCTGGAAATATCGTAACCGACCAGCCTCCCCTGTTTGAAAGAGTACCAGCTGCCACTGATGTACACAAAGCCACACCTTACATCCATGTGTATGTACACAATGCCCCACCCCCATCCACCCATATAATGCCCTGTTTACCATCCACACACATGTCAATGGAGCTCCACCTCCCACTCATCCCCATATACACAAAGCCCCACCTCCCATCCATATCCATGGCCATATCCACGGAGCTCTGCCTCCTGTCCATGCCCACATCCATGGACCCCTGCCATCAGTCATCTACAGCCATGTTTGAAGATGATTTAGCAGGCCATGCACCTGGTTTTGAAATGTACTTTAAATAATAATACTTATTTTATATAAAAGTATTTTCAAACACAACTCATCCCTGCATCTCAAAAAATACACTGAAATATTACATAGACACGAGTGTTTTACTGGGAAATACGCCATTCATATTTTTCATACAAACTACATCCCGGTCTACTTCGAGAATGACAACTGTGACATATTTTCCAATATTTTCACTCGTGAGGAAATCGATGGGTTGTTTTGATAAATTTGGGTACTTTTTGTTTGTGAATGTGTCTATATAATAAGAATATCACACGTTGGCTTGAAGAGGTTTATCTTCTCGTTTTAAAAATCTTGCTTTTTCATACAAAATACATTGCAGATTTGAGTGACATATTTAAATAATATTGGCTGGCATTGAGTGGTATATCAGATATATTACATTCAGCTAGCATGATATTGAATGAGTTGAAGACGAGTAGCTCAATGGAATATATCTCATAGACCATGAAAAAAAGCCAGTCAATAATATTATTATTATTATTATTATACATTCCTTTTGGGTGTTCGTGTCTTTCTCTTTCAAAATTCTCTCAAAATCTTCCGTATTAAATGACACAAACCTGGCAGCCATGTTTGTTTACAAATTGTCACAGTCACTCACTAGCATGGAAGTTTTACTTCTATGACGTGTTACGTCATATTGTCTTGACAACCATGCAATATCATAAACCATATTCAACGCTCATTCTCCATTGGGCAGAGTGACGTAATACACATAGGATAAGCAATATGCTAATAATATTGCATGCTATCAAACCAAATGAATGAAACCCACTAGAAGGGAATAGAATACATGTTTTTGTTCCATCAAAAAAGTGTCCTGTATGTATAATAATTTCCAATATTTCACTCCAATGATGTCACATGTTTTCCCGCTGACTTGACATGAGTTGTCAACTGGTTCAAAATTTAAATTCTTTTGACTAACTTGCGTATTCTTTTTTGTGGATGTGTCTGTATAATATGAAGAACATTACATGGTTGTGTGAAGATATGAAGTTTGTCTTGTGTTGAAAAATATTTCACTCAGTCGCTTTGTTCACTTGTGAAATATACATTCACCACTCGAAGATAAACTTCATATCTTCACATGACCATGTACCGTAGTATCTATATATACAACATTATAGCTGAAACCCAACTTCATATGAGAATTTTTACACATGTAAACATTATTAAACACTGGACCGTTCTGTAATAATGATTTTAAATAAAGAAAATGCTGTGCTAGTGTTTAATAATTATCATTAAATGGTTCATTGAGTCTTGTTCTCATGCTAGCATCTGTAATATGACACAATCATGACTGTAGGTGATGTATGGAATTATGTAACTTCATAACAGCAGTTTTCATGTAAAGTTCCATCCGAATTACAATTCAGCTAAAACCAGTTTGTGATGCTTCCTGTTTGATTCTTATTAAACCCAGAAATTTGCATAAGATTAAAGTAAATGCAAACTTAAACATCACACACACAGCTGTCATTTCAGCATGTGTCACTTTTTAATAAGTGTTATTACTCTGTGTGTGTGTGTGTGTGTGTGTGTGTGTGTGTGTGTTAGAGAACAGGTGTAACAGGTGAGTCTTGTTTGTTCCAGCACAGCTACACACAAACACATGTCAGACATGAAGCCTTTTGTCTCTCATTCAATACACAGAATGGATTTAATTTTGTAACTCAGATCCCAAAGCATTTGAAACCCAATGACAGCCCACACACACAGATACACACACACACATGCTCGCTTTGTTTCACTGCTATCAAAGCAACACATACAGATATGTCTGGAATGAAAGATTTACAACGTGGAAAATTTCTCTGAAATATTTTAAACTATGGTTTATTTTGGGCCCGTCTCATACCGGTAACTCATTTCAGCTCGTTTACTTCTACTAATCTGGCTACTAAAAAGAACGGCAGCATTTTGGCACAAGTAGGAACATCCACCAATTAGTGGACTGAGCACTTCATCTAGAAAGCAGAATAGACTCCAACTTCAAGGCTGTGTCCCAAGACAGAAATGACAGGATAGGTTCATTAAAATGAAAACACAACACACACACACACACACACACACACACACACACACACACACACATGAAATCAGACAGAAATGACAGGATAGGTTCATTAAAATGAAAACAACACACACACCTAGATAGTTAGCTAAGTTAGCGGGTTAACATCAGCTCGCATTCAGGAATTAAGGACATGACGAGACAACACTGAAGCTGATAGCTCATATTATTCCATCAGCACACACGAGCTTCAAGTTATTTTCTACAGATGATATGAAATTTTCACCACATATATTTGCTTGCTATGTTGATGCAACTGCAGGTTTTGTGTACAAACCCAATTTCCAGAAAAGTTGAGATGTTTTCCAAAATGCAATAAAAACAAAAAAATCTGTGATTTGTTAATTCATGTGAACCTTTATTTAACTGACAAAAGTACAAAGAAAAGTTTGTCAATAGTTTTACTTATCAACTTAATGTCAGGGTGCAGGGACTTGCAGATGCAAGGGCAGGGGAGAGCAGCTGCGTCGCACACTGGAAACCAAATCCAAATCGAATGACTGAAGATGTAGTTGGGGCCAACTGAAAATATTTTCTTTGTACTTTTGTCAGTTAAATGAAGCTTCATGTGAATTAACAAATCATAGAGTTGGGTTTTTATTGCATTTTGGAAAATAACTTCTGGAAATGGGGTTTATATATATATATATATATATATATATATATATATATATATATATATATATATATATGTGTGTGTGTGTGTGTGTGTGTGTGTGTGTCTGGCAAAACTGCAAATGAGGGAAATGTAAGTATTTAAAAAATATTTTTGCTATGTGTACAGTATTTCTGCATAATATGACCTAAAACATCATCAGATTTTCACACAAGTCCTAAAAGTAGATAAAAATAACTTAGTTAAACAAATGAGACAAAAATATTATACTTGGTCATTTATTTACTGAGGAAAATGATCCAATATTACATATCTGTGAGTGGCAAAAGTAAGTGAACCTCTAGGATTAGCAGTTAATTTGAAGGTGAAATTAGAGTCAGGTGTTTTCAATCAATGTGATGACAATCAGGTGTGAGTGGGCACCCTGTTTCATTTAAAGAACAGGGATCTATCAAAGTCTGATCTTCACAACACATGTTTGTGGAAGTGTATCATGGCATGAACAAAGGAGATTTCTGAGGACCTCAGAAAAAGTGTTGTTGATGCTCATCGGGCTGGAAAAGGTTACTAAACCATCTCTAAAGAGTTTGGACTCCACCAATCCACAGTCAGACAGATTGTGTACAAATGGAGGAAATTCAAGACCATTGTTACCCTCCCCAGGAGTGGTCGACCAACAAAGATCATTCCAAGAGCAAGGCGTGTAATAGCCAGCGAGGTCACAAAGGACCCCCCAAGGTAACTTCTAAGCAACTGAAGGCCTCTCTCACATTGGCTAATGTTAATGTTCATGAGTTCACCATCAGGAGAACACTGAACAACAATAGTGTGCATGGGAGGGTTGCAAGGAGAAAGCCACTGTTCTCCAAAAAGAACACTGCTGCTCGTCTGCAGTTTGCTAAAGATCATGTGGACAAGCCAGAAGGCTACTGGAAAAGTGTTTTGTTAATGGATGAGACCAAAATAGAACTTTTTGGTTTAAATGAGAAGCATTATGTTTGGAGAAAGGAAAACACTGCATTCCAGCATAAGAACCTTATTCCATCTGTGAAACGTGGTGGTGGTAGTATCATGGTTTGGGCCTGTTTTGCTGCATCTGGGCCAGGACGGCTTGCCATCATTGATGGAACAATGAATTCTGAATTATACCAGTGAATTCTAAAGGAAAATGTCAGGACATCTGTCCATGAACTGAATCTCAAGAGAAGGTGGGTCATGCAGCAAGACAACGACCCTAAGCACACAAGTCGTTCTACCAAAGAATGGTTAAAGAAGAATAAAGTTAATGTTTTGGAATGGCCAAGTCAAAGTCCTGATCTTAATCCAATGGAAATGTTGTGGAAGGACCTGATGCGAGCAGTTCATGTGAGGAAACCCACCAATTATCCCAGAGTTGAAGCTGTTCTGTACGGAGGAATGGGCTAAAATTCCTCCAAACTGGTGTGCAGGACTGATCAACAGTTACCGGAAATGTTTAATTGCAGTTATTGCTGCACAAGGGGGTCACACCAGATACTGAAAGCAAAGGTTCACATACTCTTGCCACTCACAGATATGTAATATTGGATCATTTTCTTCAATAAATAAATGACCAAGTTTCATATTTTTGTCTCATTTGTTAACTGGGTTCTCATTATCTACTTTTAGGACTTGTGTGAAAATCTGATGATATTTTAGGTCATATTTATGCAGAAATATAGAAAATTCTAAAGGGTTCACAAACTTTCAAGCACCACTGTATGTGTTTCTTTGGCAGTTTAACACTAACTCATGCTTACAACTAAGGTAATAGATGTATGCTTATATTCTAGAAGGTTAATGGTGCTACTTGCTGCAGGATCCACAATACCCTTAATGTATTAGTTTGTTAGTTGGATGTCTTTAAGATGAACTTTATTTTATTAACAACTTTGAGATGCTTTTCAAACATTTGTGTAAGGACTTATTTGTAAAGTTTATTGAAAAAAAATCTTTGGGGTTTTTTTTTCTTGTGCTGTTTTAACATGGTATGAAAAAGGCAGGCTGATTTTGTGGCTATGCCTTTAAATTTAAATATGTAAACAGCTTTGCTCTGACTGGCTAACATCCAACTCTGTTATCCACACCTACGGTTGGCCCAGCGTTTCTCAACCTTTTTTCAGTCACGGCGCCCTTCAGAAGTATGCAAATTCTCAAGGCACCCCCATATAAAATATACGCAGTCACGCTAACCATACGCTGACCCCGGCAGTGACGTTGTGACATGGGAAAGGGGGCCGTGAGACAAATTTTGATGATGCATGAGGCGGCGATGATCTGCATTAATGTAACTATTGTTTTTTGGAATTTTAATTCATTTTATTCATTTCAAAGTTAGAATATATAATTTTTTGACAGCACCCCTCACAAAGCCAGACAGCACCCCAGGGTGCCATGGCACCCTGGTTGAGAAAGGCTGGGTTAGCCAATCAGAGCAAAACTATTTACATATTTAAAATGAAAGGCGCAGCCATATAGTCAGTCAATCTTACCCTGTAGGGTTTTCATACCATGCAAAAACAGCTGAGAAAAAAGAAACAAGTATTTATTTATTTATTTATTTATTTACAACTGTACAAAAGCATATTAGAGAATAATGTAAAATAACTGAAAAGTACTGTAATATGTCTCCTTTAAAGGATCAGCTGCTAACATTTTGGTGGCAGATACAACAGCACACCTTCATGGGTCTTCTGGAATCCATAACTCAAAGGGTCAAAGCTGTTTCAATGGCACAAGAGGGATTTACACAATATTTGGCAAGTAGTTTTGATATTAAAGCTGATCAGTGCATGTAGAGCCCATTTTGTTGAGCAAAATCTGCAAAAATATGATACAGTGGCTGAGAAAATGCATAGAGTGTAAGGGTGAACATCTAAAGTATATGTTGTAATTCAGAGTTCAACTGTGTTTGGGACAGAGCCCATCATTTAGAGTTAAACTTTGTTTGGGACAGAGCCCATCGTTCAGAGTTAAACTGTGTTTGGGACAGAGACCATCGTTCAGAGTTAAAGCGTGTTTGGGACAGAGCCCATCATTCAGATTTAGACTGTGTTTGGGACAGAGCCCATCGTTCAGAGTTAAACCGTGTTTGGGACAGAGCCCACCGTTCAGATTTAGACTGTGTTTGGGACAGAGCCCATCGTTCAGAGTTACACCGTGTTTGGGACACAGCCCATCGTTCATAGTTAAAGCGTGTTTGGGACAGAGCCCATCGTTCATAGTTAAAGCGTGTTTGGGACAGAGCCCATCGTTCATAGTTAAAGTGTGTTTGGGACAGAACCCACATTCAGAGTTAAACCGTGTTTGGGACAGAGCCCATCGTTAAGTGTTAAAGTGTGTTTGGGACAGAGCCCACATTCAGAGTTAAAACGTGTTTGGGACAGAGCCCACATTCAGAGTTAAACCGTGTTTGGGACAGAGCCCATCGTTCAGAGTTAAACCGTGTTTGGGACAGAGCCCATCATTCAGAGTTAGATTGTGTTTGGGACAGAGCCCATCGTTCAGAGTTAAACCGTGTTTGGGACAGAGCCCATCATTCAGAGTTAGATTGTGTTTGGGACAGAGCCCACATTCAGAGTTAAAGTGTGTTTGGGACAGAGCCCATCGTTCAGAGTTAAAGCGTGTTTGGGACAGAGCCCATCATTCAGATTTAGATTGTGTTTGGGACAGAGCCCACATTCAGAGTTAAAGTGTGTTTGGGACAGAGCCCATCGTTCAGAGTTAAACCGTGTTTGGGACAGAGCCCATCTTTCAGAGTTAAACCGTGTTTGGGACAGAGCCCACATTCAGAGTTAAACCGTGTTTGGGACAGAGCCCATCGTTCAGAGTTAAACCGTGTTTGGGACAGAGCCCATCGTTCAGATTTAGATTGTGTTTGGGACAGAGCCCACATTCAGAGTTAAACTGTGTTTGGGACAGAGCCCACATTCAGAGTTTAACCGTGTTTGGGACAGAGCCCATCTTTCAGAGTTAAACCGTGTTTGGGACAGAGCCCACATTCAGAGTTAAAGTGTGTTTGGGACAGAGCCCATCATTCAGATTTAGATTGTGTTTGGGACAGAGCCCACATTCAGAGTTTAACCGTGTTTGGGACAGAGCCCATTGTTCAGAGTTAGATTGTGTTTGGGACAGAGCCCACATTCAGAGTTAGATTGTGCTGGGGACAGAGCCCACATTCAGAGTTAAAGTTTGTTTGGGACACAGCCCATCGTTCAGAGTTAAAGTGTGTTTGGGACAGAGCCCATCGTTCACAGTTAAAGTGTGTTTGGGACAGAGCCCACATTCAGAGTTAAACTGTGTTTGGGACACAGCCCATCGTTCAGATTTAGATTGTGTTTGGGACAGAGCCCACATTCAGAGTTAAACTGTGTTTGGGACAGAGTCCATCGTTCAGATTTAGACCGTGTTTGGGACAGAGCCCATCGTTCAGAGTTAAACCGTGTTTGGGACAGAGCCCATCATTCAGAGTTAGACTGTGTTTGGGACAGAGCCCATCATTCAGAGTTAAACCGTGTTTGGGACAGAGCCCATCGTTCATAGTTAAACCGTGTTTGGGACAGAGCCCATCGTTCAGAGTTAAAGTGTGTTTGGGACAGAGTCCACATTCAGAGTTAGATTGTGTTTGGGACAGAGCCCACATTCAGAGTTAAACCGTGTTTGGGACACAGCCCATTGTTCAGAGTTAAACCGTGTTTGGGACAGAGCCCATCGTTCAGAGTTAAAGTGTGTTTGGGACAGAGTCCACATTCAGAGTTAGATTGTGTTTGGGACAGAGCCCACATTCAGAGTTAAACCGTGTTTGGGACACAGCCCATTGTTCAGAGTTAAACCGTGTTTGGGACAGAGCCCATCGTTCATAGTTAAAGTGTGTTTCGGACAGAACCCACATTCAGAGTTAAAGTGTCTTTGGGACAGAGCCCACTGTTCAAAGTTTGACAGCATTTGGGACAGAGCCCACATTCAGAGTTAAACTTTGTTTGGGACAGAGCCCACATTCAGTGTTAAACTGTGTTTGGGACAGAGCCCACATTCAGAGTTAAACTGTGTTTGGGACAGAGCCCATCGTTCAGAGTTAAAGTGTGTTTGGGACAGAGCCCATCGTTCAGAGTTAAAGCGTGTTTGGGACACAGCCCATCGTTCAGAGTTAAACCGTGTTTGGGACACAGCCCATCGTTCAGAGTTAAACCGTGTTTGGGACACAGCCCATCGTTCAGAGTTAAACCGTGTTTGGGACAGAGCCCATCATTCAGAGTTAAAGTGTGTTTGGGACAGAGCCCATCATTCAGAATTAAACCTTGTTTGGGACAGAACCCATCGTTCAGAGTTTAACTGTGTTTAGACCTGAGCCCATCGTCGAGATTTAAAGTGTTTGGGACAGAGCCCATCATAGAGAGTTAAAATGTGTTTGGAACTAAACCATTCTTTCGGAGTTGAACCAGATTTGTGACAGAGCTTGTCTTTCAGAGTTAAACTGAGTCACTGCAGTTGTTTCGGAAGTGATCATTAAAAGTACCTGCTTATCTGGTTCACGTTCAATACACAGGAATGCACTTTATTTAACATATTGCATTTCATTGTACATTTCTCTCTCTCTCACACACACACACACACACACACACACACACACACACACACACACACACAGAGTGAAGATAATTATGGCCTCTTAAACATTCACAGGAAACACACATCATTTATTATATGGAGAACAATAGAAAAAATGTGGTGGTGAAAGGTGAGTCATGTAGTGAACACCTTAATCAAGTGCACTTCAATGACTCACTTAAAAATCATTCCTCAGTAATCCCTTATTAAAACCTGAAACTTATATTTGTAACCACAATAGGGAGAGAGAGAGAGGAGAAAGAGAGATCTGATTCTTGATTTGAAAAACATGGCTGCCTTCTGTTTTAATGTGGCAAACTCATCATCCAATCATTATTAAGGTGTAATGATAATTCCAGTGAAGAAATGACCTCTTGGAGGTGCTATTATTGCTTTCAAAATAATACAAATCCAATATAAACATACAAACTTGTGTAATTTCATGTTCTACCAACCAGAGACTTTTTTATTTTTGTAATGTTTATGTTTGAAGAGAGTAGGCTACTACCCACAAAAACACCCAGAATAAAGTGGACTTGATATACTGTACAGCATTCTGAAAATTACATTACATTTATGAAGCTGCTAAACAACATTTAATCCTCAAACTTGAAGCTAAAATGTCAGACTTGGCAACCTTCATGGATTAGGTGTAGGACCTCTGTACTTTAACACAGGAGTGCGCTGCTACAAGTTCTCACTCAATAACACAACCAAGGGGTTTTTCTCTTAGTATAACTTAACAGCAGATGAGCCAACTGACATCTCATCTCATCTCATTATCTCTAGCCGCTTTATCCTGTTCTACAGGGTCGCAGGCAAGCTGGAGTCTATCCCAGTTGACTACGGGCGAAAGGCGGGGTACACCCTGGACAAGTCGTCAGGTCATCACAGGACTGACACATAGACACAGACAACCATTCACACTCACATTCACACCTACGGTCAATTTAGAGTCACCAGTTAACCTAACCTGCATGTCTTTGGACTGTGGGGGAAACCGGAGCACCCGGAGGAAACCCACGCGGACACGGGGAGAACATGCAGACTCCGCACAGAAAGGCCCTCGCCGGCCACAGGGCTCGAACCCGGACCTTCTTGCTGTGAGGCAACAGCGCTAACTACTACACCACCGAGCCGCCTGCCAACTGACATGTGAATCTGAAATGACTGACAGCTGTGTATGTGCTATGAACTCTCTGATATTGTCTGTCTGTCTGTCTGTCCGTCCATATGATTATGTTAATTGCAAGCAGCCAAAAGACACACAGATGGCTAATCTGCCTTTTGTTTCTCTCTCTAAAACACACACGCACACACACACACACACACACACACACACACACACACACTCCCATTTCCCCTCAGCATTCAGAAAGACAGTGTTTATTTCATGCAAACTCCTAATCCTGTTTAACTAATCTCTCTCTCCCTCTCTCTCTCTCTCTCTCTCTCTCTCTGTGTGTGTGTGTGTGTGTGTGTGTGTGCTATTATATCATTTTAAAGTGTATGTCATTATGATGTGTTTTTAACATCCCACTGTGCCTGTGTTAAAACATGGGCTGTGTCCCAAATGCTATTACTGGATAGCAGTAATGAGAACACTAAGCAGTGGTGGAGTATTAAGTTTGGGACAGAGCCGATAGCTCTGATTCACATTCACATCCTGTTAAACCAGTCCTTCATGGATTCATGGTTTTGGGCTTTTGTTCCTGTTTTCCTTTTGTTTCCGTTGTTAAAGCCGCTCTTTCTCTTGAAGTACACTGGAGACCTGCACTGGCATTATTACAGATCTGAATAAACAGATCAGGAACAAAAGCAACAGCCTTCAGTCTCGAGAAAAGTCTCACAGCCAATGAAAGCACAGATACAGTTTCGTTCAGAGAAAAAGATTATGCGTTATAAGTGATTTCATTTAACAGTTTTGTTTCTGGAAAAAAAGGCAAAAATGCTGAAAGTACAGCATGGCCTAAGCTTCTGTCAAAGCAGCAACATTTTAACATAATCAAAAAAGCAACACACACACACACACACACACACACATCGAGACTGAAAAACATATGATGTAGTAATTAGTGATGGGATGTGTCCCAAACTACTTAAACCACCTACAGTACTTAATAATTAGCCGTTTTAATTATGAACGATTCAATATTTAAGAATGAGTCACTCACGTGAATGAATCAGTATCAGTCACTGCCATGTAGTGAGTCATTTCTTTTATTTATTTGCTTCCATTTCATTTGTTGAACCAAACACTGGCTGACTTTAGGCTGAACCTTGACATCTAATTATCAGATTTGAATTTTACGCAGATTTACATTATGTATTTATCTACCATTATTTTAAAACATCAATGCATTTTGGGTGGGGCGGCATGGTGGTGTAGTGCTTAGCACTGTCGCCTCACAGCAAGAAGGCTCCGGGTTCAAGCCCAGTGGCCAACGGGAGCCTTTCTGTGTGGAGTTTGCATGTTCTCCCCGTGTCCGCGTGGGTTTCCTCCGGGTGCTCCGGTTTCCCCCACAGTCCAAAGACATGCAGGTTAGGTTAACTGGTGACTCTAAATTGACCGTAGGTGTGAATGTGAGTGTGAATGGTTGTCTGTGTCTATGTGTCAGCCCTGTGATGACCTGGCGACTTGTCCAGGGTGTACCCCGCCTTTCGCCCGTAGTCAGCTGGGATAGGCTCCAGCTTGCCTGCGACCCTGTAGAAGGATAAAGCGGCTAGAGATAATGAGATGAGATGAGATGAGATGAACAACATTATTTTGGATAATTCAGTGAATCACTGTATGAATAAGTGAATAATTTGGTCATGACCAAGATACTTTCTTATTTCAGTCAGTCCGTTTCCGGTTGAGAGTATGCAATGTGCATTTTGGCTGCCGTTTCTCACCTGAGCTTTTTATTTTTCTTTTAGTGATTGTATGATCTGATGTTTGTTCTTTGTTTGAATGTTTTGTCTGCCGGTTGTGCTGTACTGTAGCTCCGGACCCAGTTTTGAGCGTCGGTTCCCTTCAGGCCTTGGTGTGCCATGGGTGATACCTGTGCTCCTTGCTATGGACTGCAGTGAGCTTGTTACTCTCTCTAACATCGGGGTTGTCCAGCACTCTGTGGGGCGCTGCTTCTGTGCTTGGTGCGGCGTTCTGAGCAATGTTGCCTGGTGGTATCGTGATGGCTGTGCAGGTGGTTTGGGGCATACCAGCACTCTGTGCAGTGGTGATTCTGTCCTCACTTTGTGGATCCATGGCGCAGTGTTTAAGGTGATGTTGCCCAGCAGCGTCACAGTGGTTGTACAGATAGTGTGAGACATACCATTGTGTGCCTTTGGTGGGACTGTGGGCAGCTATGCCACTGGAATTACACCCTGACCCTCTTGGTGGATTTTTTTTCCTCCTCTCTAATTGTAAAGCAACCTTGGGTGTGAGAAATGTGCTCTATAAATTGAAATTATTATTATTATTATTATTATTATTATTATTATTATTGGCAGCACGGTGGTGTAGTGGTCAGCGCTGTCGCCTCACAGCAAGAAGGTCCGGGTTCGAGCCCCGTGGCCGGCGAGGGCCTTTCTGTGCGGAGTTTGCATGTTCTCCCCGTGTCCGCTTGGGTTTCCTCCGGGTGCTCCGGTTTCCCCCACAGTCCAAAGACATGCAGGTTAGGTTAACTGGTGACTCTAAATTGACCGTAGGTGTGAATGTGAGTGTGAATGGTTGTCTGTGTCTATGTGTCAGCCCTGTGATGACCTGGCGACTTGTCCAGGGTGTACCCCGCCTTTCACCCGTAGTCAGCTGGGATAGGCTCCAGCTTGCCTGCGACCCTGTAGAACAGGATAAAGCGGCTAGAGATAATGAGATGAGATGAGATTATTATTATTATTATTATTATTATTAATCACTATTTCAATTAGTTAATCATTTGGTCATGACTGTGAATTTTCTCTTGTTAAACTGAATCAGTGAATCATTTATTTATGGCTGAGATTCTCTCTCTTGTTCAGTTTGAATCAGTCATTACCGAGAATATTCCCTAGAAAATCAGTGTTCGAGTTGGTTATGGCCAAGATTCAGTCCTCTCTCATTCAGTACAATGTATCCGTGACTCTTTTTGGTCATGACAGAGATTCCATCTGTCATTCAGTAAATCAGTGACTCAGTGAACTGTTTGGTCATGACCTAGATTCACTCATCTATAAGTTTAAATGATTCAATGATTTAGTGTATGAATCAGTGTTCTGTTTCGTCATGTCTTGTTAATGAATCACTGATTCAGTGTATAAATCAGTGAATCTTTTGATCATGTCCATCATTCTTTCTTTCTCTTCTTCATCGAATCACTTTGAATCAATGAATCGTTTGGTTGTGGCTGAGATTCTTTCTCTCTTGTTCAGTGAATCAGTGTTAGAATTAGTGAATCTTTATCTCAGTAATTTCCTGACATATCTGGGAAATTTCGAGTTTCCTGAAGGTTCTGTCTTGTTTCCGCTCTCTGTCTTTACACAGCTATGTGGCTATGTGCTACTCAGGAATGTCCTTGAGGTTTTTATATTTCCGCTCAGGTTAATTAAGTGCAAATTCAACATTCACATAAAACTCAGTGGACAGAAACACAGACACGCACCCACCCACCCACACACACACACACACACAGAGTGTACAGACAGTGGGGCGTGTCCAGGTATTTGTCCTGTGTACTTCAAAGGGCGACTTTACCCTTTGAAGTCAGGATTGTAAAAGAGACATTTTACCTTTTAGTAATTGTTCGGCTTTCTAGTGTTTAACACACGGCTGAGTGACGGAGCTGACCAGGACAGCTACAAGTCATCTCACAGTCAAAGGAGAACCTTCAGTCAAATTACAGCTTTACAGTCACCCTACACACACACACACACACACACACACACACACACACACACACACAACAAATGATTCAAGATTTTAAAATGAACCAAAGGTTCAGGGTAAAAATGAAACTCGATGTGGAAGAATAAATGCTTGAATGACTGAATGACATGATAAAAATTGTGTGATTAAAACCTCAACCTCACATTTGTTTTTTTTTTACCATTAAGGTTCTATGCTAGTGATTAGATCATCAATTGCCTGGGAGGCATTGCTGCATTTTTAGTACAGGTTCTCCATACGACAGTCATATCTCAATATAAAACTTTGGTAGAGAACATATAAATAAAGTTTAATTTGCTCAGCACAGATGTTGCATTAAAGGTCCCATGGCATGGTGGTTTGTTGATGCTTTAAACGGGCTCGTGGAGGTTTCCGGATGTTATATCCACAGCCTTTCTTGAAATGAACCCTCGGCATGTAGATATAGCCTCCTGGGAGAAAGCCCCATTTCAACGCTTTTCCCAGTGCGTCGTTTTGCTAATGAGAAGCAGGAGGCGGGGAAGGGTAGAGGGTGGGGGCGGGTCTTATCATTAATATTCATGACATCTGATTGGCTAACAGCACTGTGACGCTACCTCCAGTGGGTCAGAACAAGCGGATGTGGGTGTCTTACTATGGCGAGAGAGAAGGAACAAACCGCGAAGGGAAAAATACCGCGCGCTGACGTCATTAAGGTGCGACGCGAGGAAATAAAATAAATTCAACAAAGTTTGGGTTTTTACTGAACAAACAAACAAATAAAATGAACGAGTGACTTAAAAAAAGAATGTGGGTGTCTTTGTAAAAACTGTTTTGATTGGCTATTATAACAGAGCATGCTGCATGCTTTTTGGTTTTGTAGCGCAGAGTACCTGGCTAACTGCAGGAAGTGGTTAGCTGCACGGCTAATGTAGCCATTGCAAGGCTAACGTGGCACCGATTTTAAAACACAGCAAAACATAAGCTCATAAGTTACAGTCAATTTCCAGACTAAACTCAGTTTAACAGAGCATGCTGCATGCTTTTTGGTTTTGTAGCGCAGAGTACCTGGCAAACTGCAGGAAGCGGTTAGCTGCACAGCTAATGTAGCCATTGCAAGGCTAACGTGGCACCGATTTTAAAACACGGCAAAACGACTTAACAGTTATACACTTACTTGTTCGCTGTTTGTGGCTGATGCGGCAGGGATGCTTGGTACGGACCCAGGCTTCAGTGACAGTTGATGTGCAAAACCTGCCCTGTACTGTCCCAAGTTGTGGAAACATTCATCAGGAAAATGCTTCCGGCAAACATACACCGTCTTAGGTAGACTCGACGGCGTATTATTGGAGTAAATAAAATTAAGCCACTGCGTCTTCAGGGGCTCTCCCGTCGGCAGTAAAAACAGACTCCTTTCTGTGTTGTCACATCCATGTACAGCGCAACTTCCATGTTTGGTGGCAACTTTTGAGCTGGGCGGGCAATCCATACAGTGGGTGGGAATCCAGAGGGGGGGCGTGGGGATCATCTCCCTTGCTGACGTAGGCAAGGGAAGAGTTTATCAATGCGCCGTTTTGATGCGCCATTCTCAAATGTTGGGCATAGTTTGGTTTACACATTATGAAATTTCTAGCCACTGGGGTGACTTAAGAAGGTCAGAGGAACTCATTTTAACGTTAAAAAACCTCAGAAAGTGAAAATTTCATGCCATGGGACCTTTAACGTTACAGTAGGAGATTTTGAAGAAACCAGCAAGAGCGTTCAAAAATAGATTTTGAAATTATCCAACTGAAAAATCTCACCCCCTCCCTTCAGCCCTCCCTCCAAAGCCACTCCTCCAAAACACATGTATGCGCACTGCCTGAGTACTGCTGGAGGACGAGTCCATGAGAAAGAGTGTTGGGGGGAGCATAACGCATCACTGTCATATCCAACTACATCATGTCTCATTCACATGTAAGAAAATATCTAGCATTACCATAATGGATTTAAACAGCATGGTTATTGTTAGTACTCACAGCTGTCGACTAGCTCTCTAGCTTCAGCAGTATGTCCGCCTAGCCTTGTGGAAGACTCTGGTCACGTGCGATGAATGCACAGGTAGACAGGTATTTAGGCCATCCAATTATTTCATTTGGACCAAATAAAATGATTGGACGGGCTTTTTACAGCCCTGCGACTACCACAGATGACATATATTTTTTTTTCTTTTTATTATCAGAGCATTTGATTTGTTCATTGCTGTCAGATGTAAAGATAATTTCAAGAATTATAACAAAAAATAGGTACCCTATGGGTACATGTGGCTACTGCTTATAAATAAAATTGTTTTCTGATCCCCTGTCCATACAGTAAATATAGCATATATACATGTTATCAGTTCTACTCACCTCATATCTCTTGCAAGCATCACCAAGCTGTGAGCAGCGTCAGGGCTTGTAGTATTTTGAAAACCAATTTTGTTTACTGTGTTTTGTTCAAAATACAGTGCGGTGAAGTGTATAAATGTTTTCAGAAATACTCAAAAAGCACTTGTTCATGAATTGACTTAGAAGCATTATTTATTACTAATGAGCACATTTTGTTTCACAAGTGTAGTGTAAAGACTCTAAAATAAAAAAATAAAATTAAAAAATTAAAGTGAATAGCAGAAGTTCAATATCAGATTTTCAGTATATCTGCCAAAAAGCTAAAAAAAATTTTTTACAAAATCTTTCATTTGACCTTTCAGAAGGACCAAACAAAAGCTGTGATAATCAAAAGGTAAATTTTCTTAAAATAAACACCACTTACTTGATATCGAATCGGTAGCCTTGGTGAACCACGAGGTGAATTTCATTTATCTTTTTATCTGCCAATTATCTTCCGATACTACGAAGTTATAACGAGGTTTCTCTTATTTAATTTCTGGTTCTGATTGGTTCCGAAGTTTATCAAGAAGTAGAACGGGTAATCGAACTTTATCAGGATAAGTGCTGATTGGTTACGAGGTTTTGCTACTGTTACACTCATTCTTACAACACGATGACATAGTGGCTTCGCCACTCGTTCTTGTGTACCTTTGATAACGCGAGATCAGCTGTTCGTATCATGAGATCACGATTCGCCGTTCTGGTGCTTATGTGTATGCACATGCGCAGTGCACTATTGTTATACTCATTCTTACAGTACATTCTTACAACACGATGACATAGTGGCTACTGCCTCACTTCGCCTCTGTGAGGCAGTAGCCACAAAAATGCTTCAAAAATGATTGAGCCCAGCTTTAAAGCACACAAAGAAGCTTTTTATTTTTAAAAAGTTGCATTAATGGATTGTGTCACTACTGTCAGTAAAGGCGTTGAGAAAGACAGCACTAACCAAACTACAAACATGGCTACTCAGGACTACAACGCCCAAAGAGCACAGCGCCCTCTGTCATCAGCTTATTGAACTCAGCTGTCACTCATTCACAACTCATCAACCACACTACTTAAGCCTCACTCACACTCCCCCTCATTGTGAAGTATTGTTCTGTGTTTTCCAGTCCATACCAAGCCTTTCTATCTCTGCCTGACTTTAGTTATTCTGACCCTCGTTATCTCTCTTTGTCTATGCTTCTTGTCTCTTCTGTATTGCCCTGTTTGCCCATCGACCGACCATTGCCTACCTTTTGACCACACTTCTCGTTTTGCGATTTGGCTTTGTTACAAGTTTGCTCCCCGCTCTCCCCTGCACATACATCCATAAGTGCCTGCACTCTGACAACTACTTCTTCTTAGGTGTAACTTAAAATAAACAGTTTATCTGCTTAGCATCATCTAATCATAATTTTACTGTAATTACATTTATTATATTTACTGAAACTGTCTACTTAATATAACATAATTAACTTTTCACTGTGGTAATTAGAACATATTATTTATTATTATAGCTATTGTTACATTTAGGATGTGCGTGCTGTAAAATGAAGTGTCTTTTTGGGTGTGGGCATGGCCTAGTTAGAAATCAACATGACTTTGAGGACGGAAATAATCTGATACCCTGTTTATAGACATTAATGCTCTTCTACTCACATGAGCAATGTGATATCCTTGAAAAGTAGAACGATCATACAGAAAGATTTTTTTTTCCAACATGAAGCTAGAATCTGTTTCTCGAATAAACATGAGGAGTTGTGTTTAATTATAACATTTCTGTGACCGAGCTGATCTGAGAAGAAGAAAGTGAAGTAAATGTTTGTTTAATGCTCGGTGTTTAACGGAGATCAATGGTGGAGTTGTAACAAATCTTATACCTTACAGCCTGTGTTTGATATTTCACTTTATTTCTTTTTGAATGCCTGAAAGAGTGAGTGAGTGAGTGAGTGAGTGAAAGATGGCTGCTCGCCTTTGGTCCTGTGTTTAATCTTGTTCTTGCTGAGGAAGGAATGCTCTAGTGGACCGTCGACATCTCATTAACTGTGTGTCGATATTTATCAGTCTTAATCAGAGTGTGTGACAGCACACGCTGATTATTTTCAGGCTGAGAAAGCAAATCATGGTATCAGCGTCCTCCTCACTGTCCTTGGTGGAGATTAAAAACCTGCCTACAGCAGACGCCATCGAGACAAGCGTCGACTTTCACTCAGGGAAAACTCAGGAAAGATCAGTGGAAGGTGAAGTACAAGTGCTGTTACAGAGCAAATTCCCGTTATAACTTTAGAACTACAGCTCTACTCAGACAGAATTTGTTTTTTTTTTTTTTTTTTATGGTGATAAAATATCTTGTAATAAACCTCTTTCCTGCAGGTGAGGAGTTTCTATCAGCTTCTTTTCCTATAAATATTATAATGCAAAGTGAAGCTCTACACCAAATGTTATTATAATGTTCAATATTATTCATGTGAAATGGCCTTTAATGCTTTTCCCCCCTCTAACCTGCTTCCAGTGAAGTCAGGATATGAACAAAATGATGTGACCCAAAACGACATGAGTCATGCACAGAGCTGGATGCAAATGAATGGTTTTATTTAAATCTACAGAGCAAATATACATGAAGGGCAAATCCATAACCAAGGTCAGAAAAATGAGCAAAGTCGAAGGATCTGCAACAGAGCAATGAATGCAGAAAAAGAATGAGAAAGAGCATGAGGTCATATAATAAGATCACGATCCAGTACGTGTTCAAACAAACAGCAGGCTTCGAATCGTCACTACAATAACAAGGACTTTACCATGTTCTAATGAAAGTTTTCCAGATTCTTAAAAGTGTGCTGATTGTGTACAAGGTGTGTTGCTAGATCTCTCTGATCATGGATATGAGTCATGTGATGGATCATGTGGCAAAGTTTGTAGTGGTGGATGGTGGGAAAGAGTCCACTAGTTGAAGTTAAAACCTAGCAACACTGAGCTGCTGCACATCTTGTTGATGATTCTCCATGTCCTGTGGTCTCCCTGGACAACTCTTGCGTCTCTCCATCTGTCACTGCACACAGACTCAGTGTACTTCTGTACCGTCCTGCTCTCCTCACATCACTATTTCCACTCTACACCATCACGAGGACACTTCTCTCCACAGAGGCCACGCTGGTGCTTATTCAGTCCCTTGTCATTTTGAGATTGAACTACTGCACCTCCGTCCTGTGACTGATGCCTCTGCACTTCATCCAACTTCTGCTACTGATCCACAGTGCATCACTTGATTGATCGATCGATCGATCGATCGATCGATCTATCTATCTATCTATCTATCTATCTATCTATCTATCTATCTATCTATCTATCTATCTATCTATCTATCTATCTATCAGCATATCCATCCACCTCTCTATCTATCTATCTATCTATCTATCTATCTATCTATCTATCTATCTATCTATCTATCTATCTATCTATCTATCTATCTATCTCAGCATATCCATCCATCCATCCATCCATCCATCCCTCAGCATATCTATCCATCTAACATATCTATCTATCTCTATCAGCATGTCTATTTATCTCTCACAGCACATCTCTCTATTGTATCTCTGTCTCTGTATGTCTGGTAACTGGTCTGATAATTTAATATATAAAATGAATAAACAGCCAACAGGTCATTTCATTATAATTATTTGAAATATTAGTTTAAATATATATCACACCTTTTTCTATGAACTTTCCCTGTCATCTCTGGAAAGAAATTAAAACCTGCCTGTCTTCCCTCAGTGGCTTCCTTTCCAGTGTTTGTCATATTTTCACTCAAACCTTTCATATATATTTACATAAAATGTGTTTGCTTTATTATAGACTGTAATTATACTAAGTAGATAAATAAAATGCCATCACTGGTGTATGAAGCTGTCTGAATTGTTTTGATGTTTTCATTGCTGTTACACACAGCAAGTAATACAGCACTGCTCCATTCACTAATTAAACACATCATCTCCTGTCTCACTGATTAAAACCTGTCTGTCTGCCCTGCTAGCCCATAGCAGGCTTAGCACAGTGTAGCTACCATAGGGTGACCAGATTTTTCTAGTCTGGAACCGGGACACTTTTGCGCGCGACCATGCTCGTGCATGCACACCTTTTTTTTTTTTTTTTACGTAAATGTGACACTCAGAGAGGTGCTCTTATCATTTTGTTGAAGCTCACATTTATCAACATCTCACATGAAATAAAACAAATAGGCATTTTGTTATCTAGTAGCATAGTGGTATACAGATCAGTTAAATTATGGTCAGACAACAGATTTTGTAATGGCTGAGAATAGGCCAGGCTATGACCATAGGCCAAATTTAAACTGATTTATTTCACCTGTTTGTGAGAACACCAAGAAGAATGCATATGCACATGTAGGCTATATCTCTAAAATTGTATGCACTATAGCATGAACTTAAAAAGTAGATATGTGACCTCAACATAGCCTAGGTCAGAATCAACCTTACTAACCATTCCCCACAACTGAATGAATAAAGCAAGAAGATGTGTACAAAAGTGAACACTTTAATGGAAGGTGCAACAAGCTGTTCAACACAGCAATAAACTCAGAATGGTATGTTAAACAGAAACAAAAAAGAGACAAGTGATTTGAGAATATACACTCAAACAAAACAGCAATAAAGGAGGAGAGGGGCGATGGCCCGAGGAAAGCCCCCACAGGAGCGTACAGCATTTGCAACATAGGCTACCCAACTCAGCACAAGAACAAAGCACAGGAACAAAGCTAAAGCGACTGTCAATCCACCCAGCCTAAACAAAATGCATTAGCCTACGTATATTTACAAGAAGAGTGGGCTATGGAGAAGGAACACTTACAGTGTGTGCAGTAGGCTTAGTGTGCATTGTTCTGCACCTCTCGGAGGAAGGGGTAGGTGCCCTGTAAATCTTTGGAAAAGGTACATTTTCTTTTCGGCATAATTGCTGCGGCAGTACTGCTGCTAGCTGCTAGACAAAGAACATTCGTGCCAGTTAATGTTTATTTTATTGTTGCATGGCAACACGTTCTGTTGTCTGGAATAATGTGGCTAAATAAACACCCATGCCACAGGGCCAGGGGGCAGTAACCAGGAAAGTTTGCGATTCCTGTCAATTCATCAAAACAGTAAATGCAGACATTTCTCCACTAATGATTCCCATGCTGCTCAGTCGCAAACGTCGCGAGTGGCAAAAACCGGGACATATCCGTGTCCCGACAGACTTTTGTCGGGACTCGGGACACACAACCCCAAATCGGGACTGTCCCAGTAAAACCGGGACGTCTGGTCACCCTAAGCTACCACAGCATAGCTTAGCATATCTTAGCACAGTGTTGTGCAGGTATCATTCCTTTAATTCAGAATTTGTCTGAGGAGGTCCTCACTGTGCTAATGTAAATCACTTAGCATGCTAACTCAGGATGTGTGCTCAAAAATGCTATTGATGAACGTGTTACATAACATGGCTACCATAATCTCATTTATTATTAACCAGTTTACAGTGGTGCTTGAAAGTTTGTGAACCCTTTAGAATTTTCTATATTTCTGCATAAATATGACCTAAAACATCATCAGATTTTCACACAAGTCCTAAAAGTAGATAAAGAGAACCCAGTTAAACAAATGAGACAAAAATATTATACTTGGTCATTTATTTATTGAGGAAAATGATCCAATATTACATATCTGTGAGTGGCAAAAGTATGTGAACCTTTGCTTTCAGTATCTGGTGTGACCCCCTTGTGCAGCAATAACTGCAACTAAATGTTTCCAGTAACTGTTGATCAGTCCTGCACACCGGCTTGGAGGAATTTTAGCCCATTCCTCCGTACAGAACAGCTTCAACTCTGGGATGTTGGTGGGTTTCCTCACATGAACTGCTCACTTCAGGTCCTACCACAACATTTCAATTGGATTCAGGACTTTGACTTGGTCATTCCAAAACATTAACTTTTATTCTTCTTTAACCATTCTTTGGTAGAACAACTTGTCTGCTTAGGGTCGTTGTCTTGCTGCATGACCCACCTTCTCTTGAGATTCATTTCATGGACAGATGTCCTGACATTTTCCTTTAGAATTCGCTGGTATAATTCAGAATTCATTGTTCCATCAATGACAACAAGCCGTCCTGGCCCAGATGCAGCAAAATGGGCCCAAACCATGATACTACCACCACCATGTTTCACAGATGGAATAAGGTTCTTCTGCTGGAATGCAGTGTTTTCATTTCTCCAAACATAACACTTCTCATTTAAACCAAAAAGTTCTATTTTGGTCTCATCCGTCCACAAAACATTTTTCCAATAGCCTTCTGGCTTGTCCACGTGATCTTTAGCAAACTGCAGACAGGCAGCAATGTTCTTTTTGGAGAGCAGTGACTTTCTCCTTGCAACCCTGCCATGCACACCATTGTTGCTCAGTGTTCTCCTGATGGTGGACTCATGAATATTAACATGAGTCAATGTGAGAGAGGCCTTCAGTTGCTTAGAAGTTACCCTGGGGTCCTTTGTGACCTTGCTGACTATTACACGCCTTGCACTTGGAGTGATCTTTGTTGGTCAACCACTCCTAGGGAGGGTAACAATGCTCTTGAATTTCCTCCACTGGTACACAATCTGTCTGACTGTGGATTGGTGGAGTCCAAACTCTTTAGAGATGGTTTTGTAACCTTTTCCAGCCTGATGAGCATCAACAATGCTTTTTCTGAGGTCCTCAGAAATCTCCTTTGTTTGTGCCATGATACACTTCCACAAACATGTGTTGTGAAGATCAGACTTTGATAGATCCCTGTTCTTTAAATAAAACAGGGTGCCCACTCACACCTGATTGTCATCCCATTGATTAAAAACACCTGACTCTAATTTCACCTTCAATTTAACTGCTAATCCCAGAGGTTCACATACTTTTGCCACTCATAGATATGTAATATTGGATCATTTTCCTCAATAAATAAATGACAGAGTATAATATTTTTGTCTCATTTGTTTAACTGGGTTCTCTTTATCTACATTTAGGACTTGTGTGAAAATCTGTTGATGTTTTAGGTCATATTTATGCAGAAATATAGAAAATTCTAATGTGTTCACAAACTTTCAAGCACCACTGTAACTAATATGTAAAGTTTAGCATTTTTGATTTTATGTTGTTTAGCATGACAATTATCTTATCAACTAGTGTGAAAAAGCAAATTTATACATATTTGTATATACAGTAAGTTGGCTTGCTTGTTTATACTAGCATAGTTGTTTAGTACATTATGTAACATGGCTAACATAATTCTTTAGCTTGTACACTAGCATTAAGGTGGCTAACATCTCATCTCATTATCTCTAGTCGCTTACAGAACTCTGTAGCATGTTGGTTAGTGTGTTTAAGCCACTGAGCTCTATATAAAATCTGGAGAGCTCATGAAGCCATTTGGCCGCCATCTTACCACTTGCATCGCGTGTATTTGGCTTATGTGTTAAACTGTTGTATCCGATCAAATTTGTCCCAAGAAAAGTATCTCCTGACTTTTTGCCCCCTTTCATTACCTCCTCTTTTTTTCCATCAACTTTACCGCCATTCCTTACATATCTGTACAGCGTTCCCCTTCAATGTTATTGGTTTGTTTGTTTTTTTCCTTTTCCAGTCCAGTCTCTGATCCTTCTTTTTTTTTTTTTGAGTGGCTGTTTTACTACTACAATAATTTCAACAGAGAGTGTTTCAGTTTTTCTCTTATACAGTATATCTTTCTCTTTCATATCTATCTATCTATGCAGCTTGCGACCAGTATGACCAATAAATACTGTTAAGACATGACTGCGAGGTATACTTTCACATACCCATAAGGCGCAAAGCATCATGGGTATGTGAAAGTAATCAATACTTACTCCATTCTTTGGAATATACACTGCTGATCCAGCACGTCCTTTTTTTTATCTTTAGAACCATATATCTATATCTATAGATCATCTCTAGCCGCTTTATCCTGTTCTACAGGGTCGCAGGCAAGCTGGAGCCTATCCCAGCTGACTACGGGCGAAAGGCGGGGTACACCCTGGACAAGTCGCCAGGTCATCACAAGGCTGACACATAAACACAGACAACCATTCACACTCACACCTACGGTCAATTTAGAGTCACCAGTTAACCTAACCTGCATGTCTTTGGACTGTGGGGGAAACCGGAGCACCCGGAGGAAACCCACGTGGACACGGGGAGAACATGCAAACTCCGCACAGAAAGGCCCTCGCCGGTCATGGGGCTCGAACCCAGACCTTCTTGCTGTGAGGCGACAGCGCTAACCACTACACCACCGTGCCGCCGTGTGTATATGTATGATTTGAAAAATGTAAATCCAAATAATTTTGAACAATATCCCTCACTGATAATTCCTTTGATTTATTTTTTATTTCCTGATGAATATTTAAATCCACATCTGGTAAAGGCGGAACTGGAGATCATGAGACTGTAGGGCAGTACTGTAGCTGATGTAAACCAATACTCTCTGCTTTAGCATCACTTATCCATCCAAAACTAGTACATTGCCTAGGAAAGCTAATGTGTTTCTTTACCAGGTTTTTGTTTATAAAATATTTAATTTTCTGAACTTGTGCTAATGTATAGAATGGTTCATTGCTTTAGTTTGGCTTGCAAGGTATTTTTTTTTTAGCACGTGTATACTAGCAAATATGTTTTCTAAGTTATTTAGTGAAGCTAATTCAGTTCTTTGACATGTTTAAGCCATTTCTGACTAACATTTGCAATCAAGTGTGATTCTTTAACATGTTCAAGGCACGCATTTACATGCTTTTATTGCTAACTTGCAGAGCTTTAGCTAGCATGAATGCTAACAATTGATTAAAGGGAGATTTAAATAAAATTACATGCATGTGTTACTGTATAGCCATTAGCATTAAGTCCACACTGGTCAGTGTTCGGTCACTTCAGTGTGTGTGTGTGTGTGTGTGTGTGTGTGTAAGCACTAATCCAGCAGCAGTTATGCAGCTGCACTCCAGATCCCAACAAAGGCTGGTTTGTTCTGAAGAGGACGTTTGGGACGGAGACGGTGAGGCAGAATATTTCAGGGGGTTTGGAATGAGATAATCCGTCTTTATGTAGGGGCAAAGCGGGGTGCACATTTACCCCCAGGGGAGTGTGTGTGTGTGTGTGTGTGTGTGTGTGTGTGTGTGTGTGTGTGAGTGTGAGAACTTATGTTTACAACCAAAAACCAAAAAGTACTAAAATCTTGATAAACAAGTTATAAAGAAATTTATCAGTTTAACAAAAGACTCAGATTTAGATAGACAGATAAACAGATAGAGACAGAGTGATGAATCCCTTGAGAGAGACAGACAGAAATACACAGACAGCTAACTAGAGAGAGACAGACAGTGTTGGGGGGAGAGAGAGAGAGAGAGAGAGAGAGAGATGCAGATGTCTAGAGAGAGACAAAGGTAAGAACTGAAAACCAGAGAGGGGGAAGAAACAGTGAGACAGACAGACAAGCAGACAGAGAGACAGACAGACAGACAAGGCAGCATCTACCTAGAGAGAAAGACAGACAAAGAGAGAGGTGAAGATATAAATACCTAGAGAGAGAGAAAAACAGAAAGACAGATACAGGAACTAGAACTGGATAGACAGAAAGACATAGCTAAAGAGACAAAGAGAGAGGTAAACAGAAAGACAGATAATTAGAGAGGGAGCAGGGAGACGGAGAGAGACATAACTAGAGACACAGACAGACAGACAGACTAACAGGGTGTTAGACAGTGGAAAAGTAATTAGTTTTATGACACAGATTTGGCGGTTTAATTTCCCTGTTGGATTAAAGCACAAAACTGTAACACACACACACACACACACACACACACACACACACACACACACACACACACACACAAACAGGCCAATTAGATGCTGTGTGTGAGAGAGAGATTAGCGTTAGCTTGTTGGACAGGTTGGAGGCTATGCTAACACTACACTGTGTCCGATGTCAGCTCCTGTCTCACTGCACAGATGCACAGCCAATTAGCCAACCATCAGAGGTGAGACAGGACGGGATTACAGCTGGATGAGGAGGACGGGAAGGAGAGCAGGAATGAGGGAGGAGGGAATGAGAATGATGGAGGGACTGAGGGAACAAGGGTCTTCAGGGAATGAAAGACAAAGGAACAATTAAAAAGAGACAGCAAACAGTCTCTCTCTCTCTCTTTCTCACACCACATTTCTGAATTTAAGTTTCATTAAAAAAAAATCCACCAAACTGAAAAATGAAAAACAGGAAGAGGAAGGAAGAAACTCATTTCTCCTTATAATCAGAAGGTGACCTGAATGTGAAAATCTTCTTCCTGGATAGAATTTGCAGGAGATCCACAGTGTTTCTACATCCATCATTCAATTTCCTATTTATTTTTTTTATTATTATGATTATTTTAATCTGCAAGGTCCCTGAGTACAGAACCAGTAAAAATGTAAACTATGCAGCATGAGATGTTTAATTTATTTTCTACCTCCTCAATCTATTCTTTTTCCCTCCAAAACATGACTCATCCCCCTTTTCTTTTACCACCGATCAAGTTCCATGTTGGCCTGGCCACACCTGAAGATGTCTCAGCCAACTGGAGAATGGCAGGGAATAAAAATACGAATCAAGTTGATGCATCATTACAGGTTTATAAAATCCAAAAAACAAACACACAAACCACATAAAGCCCATCATCACTACTGCGGGCACGTCCCAAACCACACACTGTTCACCATATCCAGCCAAGAAATGAGTGCAGATTCAGCTTCTCCTTAATCTGTCTGCCTGTTCATCTCTCTCTCTCTCTCTCTCTCTCTCTCTCACACACACACACACACACACACACACACACACACACACACACACACACACACCCCTAATCTTCTTCTGAAGATTCACCAAGCACAGAGAGGAAACAGTGCATGAACACTCACACCACATACACTTACAGAAAAATCCTTTTTAATTGGATGAGAGAGAGAGAGAGAGAGAGAGAGAGAAACACAATGACAGACAGAATGAGAGACAGACAGAATGAGAGAGAGAAACACAATGACAGAGAGACAGAATGAGAGAGAGAGAGAAACACAATGACAGAGAGGGAATGAAAGAGAATAAGAGAGACAGACAGAGAGAAACAATGATGGAGAGAAAAAGAAAAACACAATGACAGAAAGACAGAGAGATATAGACAGAATGAGAGAGAGAGAAACAATGACAGAGAGACAGAATGAGAGAGACAGAAACACAGTGACAGAGAGAGAGAGAAACACAATGACAGAAACAGAATGAGAGAAAAACACTGACAGAGAGAATGAGAGAGAAACAATGACAGAGACAGAATGAGAGAGAAACACAATGACAGAGAGACAGAATGAGAGAGAGAAACAATGACAGAGACAGAATGAGAGAGAAACACAATGACAGAGAGACAAACACAGTGACAGAGAGACAGAATGAGAGAGAGAGAAACAGTGACAGACAGAATGAGAGAGAGAAACAATGACAGACAGAATGAGAGAGAGAGAAACAATGACAGAGACAGAATGAGAGAGAGAGAGAGAAACACAATGACAGAGAGACAGGATGAGAGAGAAACACAATGACAGAGAGACAGAATGAGAGAGAGAGAAACACAATGACAGAGACAGAATGAGAGAGAGAGAAAGAAACACAATGACAGAGAGACAGAATGAGAGAGAGAGAAACACAATGACAGAGACAGAATGAGAGAGAGAGAAAGAAACACAATGACAGAGAGACAGAATGAGAGAGAGAGAAACACAATGACAGAGACAGAATGAGAGAGAGAGAGAGAAACACAATGACAGAGAGACAGGATGAGAGAGAAACACAATGACAGAGAGACAGAATGAGAGAGAGAGAAACACAATGACAGAGACAGAATGAGAGAGAGAGAAAGAAACACAATGACAGAGAGACAGAATGAGAGAGAGAGAAACACAATGACAGAGACAGAATGAGAGAGAGAGAAAGAAACACAATGACAGAGAGACAGAATGAGAGAAACACAATGACAGACAGAATGAGAGAGAAAGAAACACAATGACAGACAGAATGAGAGAGATAGACAGAATAAGAGAGAGACAGACAGAGAGAGGGAGAGAGAGAAGCAATGATGGAGAGAGAGAAACACAATGACAGAGAGACAGAATGAGAGAGAAACACAATGACAGAGACAGAATGAGAGAGAGAGAGAGAGAAACAATGACGGAGAGAGAGAGAAAAACAATGACAGAAAGAATGACAGAGAGATAGACAGAGAGAGAGAAACAATGACAGAGACAATGAGAGGGAAAGAGAGAAGTATAGAAGAGACATCTATTTTTATTTTACTGACCTCATTCACTATAGATTATTGATCTCTCTCTCTGTGTGTGTGTGTGTGTGTGTGTGTTTCAGGCTTTGCAGAGGATCTAATTTTGGATAGAAAATGTAAATTTGTTTGCTTAAATAAATGGACAATTGAACTGAAATAACTTCACCATTTGTATATATTTAAATAAAGTCATTATTTGATTCTATTAAAATTAACTCCCTTTTTTTGTCATTTCATCTCCAAACCCAAACACACAGTTTTTGATTTCATGTTCTTTTTTATCTTAATTTTTTTTTTGTTACAAAACATGAACAGGCTGTTTAGAACAACAACATTACAGGGGGGTTTTTCCGAAATGAATATGAGCTCATTATGAGGGTCGATTTCTCCTTTTTTTGGTGATCCGTCCTCCGTCTGCGTGTCCGATGATGATGATTCAGGAAATAAAGGAAATAAATAGCGTGAGGTCAAAACAGATTAAACAGATGGAAAGTCCATGAAAGCTGAAATGGAAACAAAATTCAACTTTTCTCTAAAAGATGTCTCTAAAAGACGTGTATAATATTATAATAATCTAATATGCATATATCATCATATCCATAATGCATATGCATGGATCATATTTATAACACATTATGCATATATTCATATTTATCATAAAAAATTGCAATTCCTTTTTGAAAAAATGTCATTATTAATTGTCCATGGGTTACAGCTAATTGAAATATAATTGCTTTTCGTCACATGCGGGTTTTATTCGCCAACTGTGGAGCTAAAGCAGTAATGTACAGTATTCATGTGCATATTTATTTACTAAAACACACTCACTCTCTCTCTCCTTCTCACACACACACACACACAGGTTACAGACAAGGCCACGCCTCAGAGTGTGTTTTCATTATCCTAAGCACCATGATGGCGGCCATTTTGAAAAATCAAATAGTGTAGAAGTCTAATCAGTGTTTCAATTCTGTTCTTAGTTTAGCCTCTAAATATAGAAATGCATTCTGGGTAATTTAGTGAATACATTGGTACGATCCTAAAAAGGAGGCACAGGAAGTTAGAACAGGAAGTGAAATTAATATAAACAGTATTCCAAAAAAAGTTCTGTGGCCTCCGGGCCGTGTGTTGTCTCTCCCGATAAAGCACCTTCAATATGAAGATGAATACACACACACACACACACACACACAGTAAAACATGTCCTATGACTAGATGGATGGAAGGATTTTTTTCTCCTCGTCTATTCAGAGTTCAGAGCGACTGGAGTTCATTTATTTCTTCATTGCCTCCATCTTTAGTGTCCATCACGCACAAAAAGTGACACGGCTCAGAAAAAAGGGGGCGTGTCCCACCTGACTGTATTGTAAAACAAATTAAAATCACACATGCAGACTGGAGTTTTGTTAAAAAATAAAAACAAATAAACTATAAAATAATTGTAAAAGTAGAGAAAGTGTACGTCCGAAATCACACCCTATTCACTACATAGGGCACTATTTGGGGAGTGAGCTACTCTGTAGTCCTGTTTTGAGGGCGTAGCAAAGATCATCTTGTGTACTCAGGAAATCCCACAATGCACTGGGAGAGGTGAGTGTCCGAAGGAAGGAAGGAAGGTAGATTACCCATAATGCACCGTGGCGTGTTGAGGGAATAGGGAGTAGGGCAGGGTTTCAGACACAGGGACAGTCATGAGGCACGGCGAGCTCTTTCTGTTCTGATTGGTCAGGCAGCCAGGTGTTTCTGTGCTCTCATTGGTAAGCTCTGGATTTAGCCCCGCCCTGTTTTTCCTGCCTCACACCTGCACAGGTAGCGTTTGGTTCATCTGCAGTCTCATGTCCTGAATGCTGCTGAGGATCTTCTTCTGGTGTCCAGCGAGTGTCACACCTATCCTCAACAGATCCCTGTACACACACACACACACACACACACACACACTTCTTAGCTTAAACAGGTTTATACTAACAAGTGAACCTTTTTCATTAAAACACATTGATGGAATGTTGGATAATCTGATGATGTCATAGTGGGCGTTACAACAGCTGACCAATCGGCAGCTTTGCTTTGACCAACACTTATTAGAATAATTCTTTCTTTCTTTCTTTCTTTCTTTCTTTCTTTCTTTCTTTCTTTCTTTCTTTAGTTTTCTCACTTTCTGTCTCTTTATTCTTTTCTTTATTCGTGTTTTCTTGCTTTGCTTTTCCAATCTTGATTTTTATTTCTTTTTTTAATGTCATCTTTATTTCTTTCTCAGCATTGCTTTCTTTCTTTTTCCTCTCTTCCTTTCTTTCTGCTGAACTCAAAAAGTTATTTATTACATTTAAATACAACCTCAGGGATGTTTTTTTCTTTAAAAATTGTGTGTGTGTGAACAATGGCAGGTGAAACAGTTTTAAGGTTAAGCAAACAGCACTGGGTGAGAAAGGTGTGCGTGTTTGTGTGTGTTGCGGGGTGGGGGAGGCGGTATGGGGTTCTGGTGAGTATAGGGGCCAAGTTCAGATAGTTTTGGTTAATAATTACTCACTTGATTCAGGTCTGTTGACCAGCTGCTATTTCACACACACACACACACACACACACACACACACACACACACACACACACACACACACAAATAGTCTTGGTATTAGATTGGCTGGAAATCAGTTTTTCAATGTACATATCCTCACATAAAGACAGAGAGAGAGAGAGAGAGAGAGAGAGAGAGAATGTGTTTGTATCATAGTGAGTTTGTAGTTGTTGATGAATTGGTTATTAAATTATCCAATGTAAAAAACTCCACCTGTTTCCTGTGTAATCTAATCTGTGTTTGTTCAACACCACAAACAGGTCAAACCACACACACACATACACACACACACAATGTCCTTGTCTTTGGTTAGTTTATTTATGCAGCAGAGAGGAAGTGGAAGCTTTATGTCTTGTGTTTAGTGTACACACTACTGAGAGCGTGACGGCAATACCATACACTCACACCACCATCCCTGATATGCACTTATCATGCTGTACCTCTGTACTGATGTATCTTTTAACTCATGTGGGCTACTGTATACACCGATCAACCATAAAATTAAAAACACTGACAGGTGAAGTGAAGAACATTGGTTATCTCATTACAGTGGCACCTGTCAGGGGCTGGGATATATCAGGCAGCAAGAGAACAGTCGGCTCTTTAAGTTGATGTGTTGGAAACAGGAAAAAACAGGCATGTGTAAGGATCTGAGCGACTTTGACAAGGGCCAAGTTGTGATGGCTAGATGACTGGGTCTGAGCATCTCTAAAATGGTACATCTTGTGGGGTGTTCCTGGTATGGAGTGGTTAGTACCGAACAAAAGTGATCCAAGGAAGGACAACCAGTGAACCGGTGACAGGGTCACGAGTGTCGAAGGCTCATTGATTCTCATGGGGCATATAGTCCAATCCAACAGAAGAGCTACTGTAGCATAAACTGCTGAAAAAGTTAATCCTGACACCTTTCTGTTTTAGCCAGCATTAACTTTTTCAGCAGTTTGTGCTACAGTAGCTCTTCTGTGGGCTTGGACCATATGGGCTCGCCTTCATGCCCCATGTGAATCAATGAGCCTTCGAGACCCATGACCCTGTTGCTGGTTCACTGGTTGTCCTTCCTTGGACAACTTTTGTGTGCTTGAGCAAGGCAGCTGACTCTCAACTGCTCCCTGGGCGCTGTAGCATAGCTGCCCACTGCTCTGGGTATGTGTGTGTGCTCATTGCTCACGTGTGTGTGCATGTGTGTATTCACTGCTTCAGTTGGGTTAAATACAGAGGAGGAATTTCAATGTGCTTGTGTACATGTGACAAATAAAGGCTTCTTCTTCTTCTTTTGGTAGGTACTAACCACTGCATACCAGGAACACCCCACAAGATGTACCATTTTGGAGATGCTCAGCCCCAGTCATCTAGCAATCACAGTTTGGCCCTTGTCAAAGTCGCTCGGATCCTTACGCCTGCCCATTGTTCCTGCTTCCAACACATCAATTTCAAGAACTGACTGTTCTCTTGCTGCCTAATATATCCCACCCCCTGACAGATGCCATTGTAACAACAAAATCAATGGAATTCACTTCACTTGTCAGTGTTTTTAATTTTATGGCTGATGTGTGTAGTATCAGTGAAACACACAAAGATTTTATCTCACACTAATGGAGTCAAAACATTCTCCATTTATTGTGACAGAAAGCAAGAATGTTATAACAGCACATCTTTCAAACTGAGTCCAGAGGGCTTCCCTTCTAACTTCCCCTCTGGTGGGGCTTCCAGAGGGTTAAGTTAATATCGGAGAGTTCAAAACACCTACACAGCGGTCAATCATTCCAAAGTCACATGGCGACTGGTTCATCTGTGTTTTTTTTAGAAGAAAAAAAAAAAGATGTTTGTTGTATTTTTGTGTGATAACTCATAGCACCACGCTGCGATGTTAAAATACAGAGCTCCGACACAAAATACAGAACAGGCGGCAAGTCTGCAGTGGAATGACATCATCAATATGAGTTTAATACATCGTAAATGATGCAAATAATCCTCAAAACGAATCATCCCACTGACATCTCATTCTACACTCTCATCTGTACAGTAATCTGTAAAGCTTTTAGGCTGCTTTCAATAATAATAATAATAATAATAATAATAATAAACAATTAAATTGGCATATACAGTGTCTTGCAAAAGTATTCATCCCCCTTGGTGTTTGCCCCATTTTGTCGCATTACAAGCTGTTATTAAAATGGATTTTTGGAGGGTTAGCACCATTTGATTTACACAACATGACTACCACTTTAAAAGTGCAAGTTTTTTTTTTCCATCATGATACAAACAACAATTAAGATGAAAAAACAGAAATCTGGAGTGTGCATAGGTATTCATCCCCCAAAGTCAATACTCTGTAGAGCCACCTTTTGCTGTAATTCCAGCTGCAAGTCTCTTGGGGTATGTCTCTATTAGCTTAGCACATCTAGCCACTGGGATTTTTGCCCATTCCTCAAGGCAAAACTGCTCCAACTCCTTCAAGTTAGTTGGGTTGCGTTGGTGTACAGCAATCTTCAAGTTATGCCACAGATTCTCAATTGGATTGAGGTCTGGGCTTTGATTAGGCCATTCCAAGACGTTTAAATGTTTCCCTTTAAACCACTCCAGTGTAGCTTTAGCAGTATGTTTAGGGTCATTGTCCTGCTAGACCATGAACCTTCGTCCTAGTCTCAAACCTCTGGCTGACTTAAACAGGTTTTCCTCCAGAATCGTCCTGTATTTAGTGCCATCCGTCTTTCCTTCAGTCCTGACCAGCTTTCCTGTCCCTGCAGATGAAAAATATCCCCACAGCATGACGCTGCCACCACCACCGTGCTTCACTGTAGGAATGGTGTTCTCAGGGTGATGGGAAGTGTTGGGTTTGTGCCACACATGGTGTTTCCCATGATGGCCAAAAAAAGTTCAATTTTAGTCTCATTTGGCCAGAGAATCTTCTTCCATGTGTTTGGGGAGTCTGACACATGCTGTTGGGCAAACTCCAAACGTGTTTTCTTATTTTTTTCTTGAAGCAATGACTTTTTTTCTGGCCACTCTTCCATAAAGCCCCACTCTGTGGAGTGTACAGCTTAAAGTGGTCCTATGGACAGATACTCCCATCTCTGCTGTGGATCTTTGCAGCTCCTTCAGTGTTATCTTTGGTGTCTTTGTTGCATCTCTGATTAATGCCCTTCTTACCCAGTCTGTGAGTTTTGGTGGCTGGCCTTCCCTTGTCAGGTTTGTAGTGGTGCCATATTCTTTCCATTTTGCTATAATGGATTTAGTGGTGCTCCCTAGGATATTCAAAGTTTGGGATATTTTTTATAATCCAATCCTGATCTATACTTCCCACAACTTTGTCTCTGACCTGTTTGGAGGCTCCTTGGTTCTCATGTTGCTTGTTTAGTAGTGTTGCAGAGTCAGGGTCCTTCCAGAACAGGTTGATTTATACAGACATCATGTGACAGATCATGTGACACTTTGATTGTACACAGGTGGCTCTTAATCAACTAATTATGTGACTTATGAAGTGAATTGGTTGGAGCAGCTCTTATTTAGGCGTTTCATATGAAAGGGGGTGAATACCTATGCACACGCCAGATATCTGTTTTTTTTTCCATCTTAATTATTGTTTGTGTCATAATACAAAAACAATGTGCACCTTTAAAGTTGTAGGCATGTTGTGTAAATCAAATGGTGCTAACCCTCCAAAAATCCATTTTAATTCCAGCTTGTAATGTGACAAAACAGGACAAACAGCAAGGGGGATGAATACTTTTGCAAGACACTGTATATTTATTATAAAGATTATTTCATATAGTAAATATATCACGAATAATGATGTTAAATTGACCTAACTGAAAGTGTGTGTGTGTGTGTGTGTGTGTCCTGCCATCAGCAGTGGAGAAAAGCATAATAAATGACGATCATTAGCAGAATTAGCAGCAGAGCGCCACCTGTCCAGTTGCCAGATTGATATAAATGACTGCTTTAGATAAATTCGGTTGTGATTAATGCGTGATTAATGTGTGTTATTATCATCAACAATCATTTGTTGATCTTAAATGACCTCATTCATTTCCGTTGGCTAAGGGTGTGACCTCTATAATCGCTCTTGATCTGTTCACCGTGTTGCTGAGGTAAGCTGAGATACTGTATAATTGTTTAAGCGTGTGTGATTTGGGACGCTGTATAACGGCTTTACAGTAGCTAATATGAAAACGGCTGACAGGATATGCAGCGTTTGGGACGGAGCCATAGGGCAGTTTGGAGTTTGATACCATGTCAGATGTGTGATAGACATGTGATGTAAGCACTCGGTTTATCTGTGTTGTGTGATGATTATTATTTCAGTCCAGTGTATCCTGAGCTTTGCTCGTCAGCTGAGTCTCATTTGAGGGTGTTTAGCGTATTTTCTCTCTCTGCTTGTTTGTTCCTGATGTTTAATTATGTCTCAGAGACAAGTCAGTTCTGTTTGTCTTGTCTTTGGGTTTGTTACTCTGGAGCTGATTGGATTTTCCTTTTCGGTTGTATTTAATGTTTGACTGTTCCCTTGTTCCATCTTTATCCTCACTACGTCTGGTTATTCTTCCTGTAAATGCACTTTATTCTGCATTCTGATTTCATGTTAATAAACCACATGTCTGTCTGTGTGTAGCTGTCACCTTTTTTTGGTCTGTCTATCTATCAGTGTATGCATGTCAGCATCTCTCTCTATCTGATCTGTCTGTCTGTTAATCTCATTAAAGGAGAACTGAATTCATTTTTAAACTTGCTTTATTTCTTAATTAACGTGTTATTCAATTACGTTTTTGGTTTTAGTAACCTTATATCGTGACTCGTATTGGCATGGCAATTACTTGCAATTAAATATTATACTTATCGGCCTATTCGGTTTTTAGCCATGTTGAATTTAGTTCATTTGGTCCACGGCAGGCGTCACTTATCCGCGCGATCTTCACGAGACTTGTGCGAGACTTCGAAACGTGAAGTGTCAGCCAGGTGTCAGTGCCGCCATTTTGAAAACTGTTAACCAAACGAAGTATTGCACAAAAACGAGTTTAAATGATGATTACTGCCTACTTTTTTCAAACTTTCCTGGTTGCTATCAAAACAAACAAAACTTCCAGCTTGATAACGACAGCATTCGAAAGAGGGCGCACGCGTCTTTTGACAACGTTGGCAGATGTCGGTCACTTTGATTTCCGCTGTACGTTTTACTTCCGTCCTACGACGTCTCGCACAGGTCTCAGCGAATCTCGTTTACGGCCACTGCTTTGACATATGGACTGATATATTACAGAGCATATTTCAAACACTCACAACTTGCTATAGCAGTGACAAAATAGCTCTCAAAAATGCATTCCTATATTTAATAAAATGAGATAAACAGAATTTTGATAATAAAAAATTTGCCTTCAGTTCTCCTTTAAATGCAATCTTTCGTTCTTCCATCCATTAATTCACTGTATGTTTTATGCCTCATTTTATCATCTACAGTATATTTTTATTGTTGTTTATCACATATAATTTCTTGTGTTTGTATATTTTAATCGTTCACTCACTCTGATGTCATCTGGGCGACAAGGTCGAAGGAGGCGAATCCGGCGTTCAGGAAGTTATCTCTATAGCGGCTCATTTTGATGGCGTCCAGCCAATCGCTCACTGTGGTGAAGGTGGAGTAATCAGGAACACTGCGGTCCAGCAGGGGCTGAGATGCTCTACACCACAGACAGAGACAGAGAGAGAGAGAGAGAGAGAGAGAGAGAGGCAAAAAGGGAGACAGACAGATAGACAGAAAGACACACAGAGAGACAGAGAGAGTTACGTCCTCATATTCACTGATGAAGATGTTATCAGTTGTACTTTTCCTGGTTCTGTTCTTTTTTGCTCTGTTCTTTTCTGTCATTGATTCTCTTCTGATTTTGCCTCTGGTCCTGTTATGTCCTTTTTTCTGGCTGTTTTCTCCCCATGATTTTGTTCTGAGTCTGTTCTTCTGTTTTGCTCTGATTTTGGTTCTGGTTCTTGTTTTTCTGCTGCTTCTTTTCTGCTTGTATTCTGTTTTGGCTCTGGTTCTATTCTGGTGTACTGACGTCTTCAATGCAAAATCATTGCAGTGTGATTTGAGAGTTCTATCTGTGATTCTCTCAGAGCCAGGTGAACCTGTGTATAAACTCAGCTCTGAAATCTGCACTCTGAGGTTCTAACAGCTCTTGGCTGGTGTGTGTGTGTGTGTGTGTGTGTGTGTGGGCGCTCGGGGCCTCAGTGGGGTTTTTAATAACGCATCGTGATGAAGACGAGGGCAGTGAGGTCATGCCAAGAGCAAAGAGCTCCCTGTGTTCTGTCTCTACGCTCCGCTGAGGCCCGTCTGCTCCTGATGGCATTCAATTAATTAACAATTAAGAACTGAGGAGGAAAAACACTACAAGCGGTGACACAGAGGTTCCATTCAGAAGGAGAACAGCAGATGGATGGAGGAATGACTTTAATAAGCTCCTGATGTTCCTCAGTTAAAAGCCTGAGGTTATTATCATGAGACTCTGATGTTCTTGTGTAATCCTTATGCTGAGGTTCTCCTATAACCCTCGCTCAAATGTTCTCCTCTAAACCTTGCTCTAATGTTCTTCTGTAACCTTCTCTCTAAAGTTCTCCTGTAACCCTCGCTCTAATGTTCTCCCCAAACCCTTGCTCTAATGTTCTCCTGTAATCCTCGCTCAAATGTTCTCCTCTAAACCTCACTCTAATGTTCTCCTGTAAACTTCACTCTAAAATTCTCCTGTAACCCTCACTCTAATGTTCTCCTCTAAACCTCGTTCTAATGTTCTCCTGTAACCTTCACTCTAAAGTTCTCCCGTAACCCTCGCTCTAATGTTCTCCTCTAAACCTCATTCTAATGTTCTCCTGTAACCTTCACTCTAAAGTTCTCTATAACCCTTGCTCTAATGTTCTCCTGTTACCCTCACTCTAATATTCTCCTGTAACCTTTGCTCTAATGTTCTCCTGTAACCCTCGCTCTAATGTTCTCCTGTAACGTTCACACTAATGTTCTCCTGTAACCCTCACTCTAATGTTCTCCTGTAAGCTTCAATCTAAAGTTCTCCTATAACCCTCACTCTCATGTTCTCCTCTAAACCTTGCTCTAATGTTCTCCTGTAACCCTCGCTCTAATGTTCTCCTGAAACCTTCACTCTAATGTTCTCTTGGAACCCTCACTCTAATGTTCTCTGTAACCCTCGTTCTAATGTTCTCCTGAAGCCTTCACTCAATGTTCTCCTGGAACCCTCACTCTAAAGTTCTCCTGTAACCCTCGCTCTAAAGTTCTCCTCTAAACCTCACTCTAATGTTCTCCTGTAACCCTCACTCTAATGTTCTCCTGTAGCCCTCACTCTGATGTTCTCCTGTAACCCTCACTCTAATGTTCTCCTGTAACCCTCACTCTAATGTTCTCCTGTAACGTTCACTCTAATGTTCTCCTGTAACCTTCACTCTAAAGTTCTCCTGTAACCCTCGCTCTAATGTTCTCCTCTAAACCTCGCTCTAATGATCTCCTGTAACCTTCACTCTAAAGTTCTCCTGTAACCCTCACTCTAATGTTCTCCTGTAACCCTCGCGCTAATGTTCTCCTGTAACCTTCACTCTAAAGTTCTCCTGTAGCCCTCGCTCTAATGTTCTCCTGTAACCCTCGCTCTAATGTTCTCCTGTAACCCTCGCTCTAATGTTCTCCTGTAACCTTCACTCTAAAGTTCTCCTGTAACCCTCACTCTAATGTTCTCCTGTAACCCTCGTGCTAATGTTTTCCTGTAACCTTCACTCTAAAGTTCTCCTGTAGCCCTCGCTCTAATGTTCTCCTCTAAACCTTGCTCTAATGTTCTCCTGCAACCCTCACTCTAATGTTCTCCTACAACCTTCATTCTAAAGTTCTCCTGTAACCCTCGTTCTAATGTTCTCCTGAAACCTTCACTCTAATGTTCTCCTGGAACCCTCACTCTAAAGTTCTCCTGTAACCCTCACTCTAAAGTTCTCCTCTAAACCTCACTCTAATGTTCTTCTGTAACCTTCATTCTAAAGTTCTCCTGTAACCCTTGCTCTAATGTTCTCCTCTAAACCTCACTCTAATGTTCTCCTGTAACCTTCATTCTAAAGTTCTCCTGTAACCCTTGCTCTAATGTTCTCCTCTAAACCTCACTCTAATGTTCTCCTGTAACCTTCGCTCTAAAGTTCTCCTGTAACCCTCACTCTGAAGTTCTCCTGTAACCCTCACTCTAATGTTCTCCTGTAACCCTCGCTCTAATGTTCTCCTGTAATCTTTGTTCTAATGTTCTCCTGGAACCCTCACTCTAAAGTTTTCCTGTAACCCTCACTCTAAAGTTCTCCTGTAACCCTCACTCTAATGTTCTCCTGTAACCCTCGCTCTAATGTTCTCCTGTAACTCTTGCTCTAATGTTCTCCTGAAACCCTCACTCTAATATTCTCCTGTAACCCTTGCTCTAATATTCTCCTGGAACCTTCACTCTAATATTCTCCTGGAACCCTCACTCTAAAGTTCCCCTGTAACCCTCACTCTAAAGTTCCCCTGTAACCCTCACTCTAATGTTCTCCTGTAACCCTCGTTCTAATATTCTCCTGTAACCCTCACTCTAATGTTCTTCTGGAACCCTCACACTAAAGCTCTCTCTCTCTCTCAGCAGGAAGTTTCCTCTCTACTAAACCATTTAAATCTTGTTAGCAGTTAATTAAACCCATCCTCCTCCTCATGACACTACCTTAGTACTTTATCTAAATACTCATCACTACGCTCCTCATCCCATCACTGTGACGGCAATCAGTCAATCAAGATCTATTTTTAGTCTCTTATTTTACTCTTATTAATGTTTAGCTAGCAAGCTATTGCCAGCCAGTGATTTACATATGCTGTCTGTGATTAATTATTTGTTGTATTAAGATGTTCATTCTACAGTGAAACCTCTAAAACTTCACTAAGCCTATATTCCATTAGTTAGCATTAAGTAGCACTAGTTACCTGGCTAGCACTGACACTTTACCAAGCTCAGACGAGAACAACTAATTAGCAATTATACAAACATTCAAAAAAGTGAACAATAAATTGTGCATACCTTTGAACATGATTCTCGCTACCTGGGGATTTATGATTAGCTCGCACACTATAGCATCTTGTTTTGAACACTAGCTACCTTTTTAATAGCAACCAAGTATAACCAACATGGCCTGAGAAAACAGTGAGTCTATTACACATTTTCAAAGAAACACAACAGCAGCTCAAGCAGCTAATGCTGAGTTAGCAATTAGAGCACAGTGATGTATCCGACCTTCGTATAATGATTTGTTCCTATTGATTTCCTCCATCATGTCACAAGGAACAGATCAATACAGCGCCACTGAGACACACTTGTTCTATGAGACCTCATAATTTCATATCGCTTTGTCACAGAGACAAATTAGACCCTAACATTTTATGCTAATCACGTTTAGCATGAATCGATGGAGCACTGACAAAATCAGCAGGAGGTTACTGAGTTTAACGGCTGAACAACCAATTACACCACAGCGTGATGTGACTGACTGACGAATCACTGACCATCCACATCTGCTAATGAGAAATGTTATAAAAGAGCAAAGATTGTGTAAAAGCCTGACATCATACACTGTTGTCTACTATAGCTTATTTAAATTCAAAAACTGAATCAAACCCAACTGGTTTTAGAGTCAACATGAATCATAGGAGCAACCGAACACCAATAATAATCCAAAGTGGTACAAATCATAAGAAAGCTAACACCTTCTTTATCCGGATTTTTTAAAATACTTCCTGGAGGGTTATCCGTACACTGCTCTATAATCTGCTCTTAGCCAATCAGAATGCTGAAGTGTATGATGCGTTTCTTACCCACATGGCGTGTTGGCTACCACTTTGAGACTGGCGGCATTACGGATTAATTTGTCGAGCGTGTTGACGATCTGGGAGAATTTGGGTCGGAGATTCCTCTCTTTAACCCAGCAGTCCAGCATTAACTGGTGCAGAGCCGTGGGACAGTCCATGGGCGGGGGCAGGCGATAATCCTGTTCCACTGCGTTAATTACCTGTACCAGGTGAGAGTCGTCACATTAACACTCACTATACCGTCCTCAGAAATACCGTGATGGAGGTCTGTGCGTGAATACAGCATGTGTTCTAATAATTTTGAATATGAATGAAAGCGAGACAAACTTACGTCCTGGTTGCTCATGTCCCAATATGGCCGCTCGCCATATGACATCACTTCCCACATGACAATTCCGTAGCTCCACACATCGCTCGCTGAAGTGAACTTCCTGTACGCGATCGCTTCCGGAGCTGTCCAGCGAATTGGAATTTTACCTCCCTATAGATAAATATAACCTGTGTTAGATGGTCATCAGGGCTGTGACAGTGCATCCGTGTGTGTGTGTGTGTGTTTACCAGAGAGCTGGTGTAGGTAGGGTCATTGGGGTCGTCTTCCAGGAAGCGGGACAGGCCAAAGTCAGACACTTTACACACCAGGTTGCTGTTGACGAGGATGTTCCGGGCAGCAAGGTCACGGTGTACGTAATTCATGTCACACAGGTACTTCATCCCGCTTGCTATTCCACGCAGCATTCCAACCAGCTGGATCACCGTAAACTGACCATCATTCAGCTACAGGGAGGAGGAGATATGGATGAACAGATCAATAAAGAGATAAACAAACAGACAGATACTCACTTATGTTAAAAAGGACACAGGACAAACAGAAAGTTTGTAGATTGTGTACACCATGTATATTGAGTGTGTGTATAGTGTGTGTTTGTCTGTGAGTGCGTATAGTGTGTTACCCGTAGAAATGAGTCGAGCGCTCCGTTTTCCATGAACTCGGTGAGGATCATGACAGGCCGGCTCTTGGTGACCACGCCCTCCAGCCGAATAATGTTGGGATGGTCAAACTGTCCCATGATGCTCGCCTCACTCAGGAAGTCCCGTCTCTGCCGGTCCGTGTAGCCCACCTTCAGCGTCTTAATGGCCACAATGATCTCCCTCCGCCCAGGGAGCTTCAGACGACCCCTACAAACTTCACCAAATTCCCCTAGAAAGGGAGCAAGAGAGGGAGACAGGGGACAAGTGGAGGAGAGACAGGACAGGGAGAGTCACCGGTTAGATATGAGGAACCAGGGAGCAGGAAATGCACAAATGGGGAGCGAGAAGTGCACAAGTAGGGAGCAGGAAGTGCACAAGCAGAAAGCAAGTAGTGCATAAGTGGAGAGCAGGACGTGTACAAGAAGGGAGCATGAATTGCACAAGTAGGAAGCATGTGAAGGGTGATATAGCTAAGAGACAAAAGAGATAAATCCTGAGCACAGAGGTAAAAAGGAAGGGGAAATGGGGACAGTAGTGCACTATAGTTTGAAGGTGGGAGTGAAGGCATTCCGACAGAGCGGAGGGAACAGGAGTTTGGGATGGCTGGATGGTTTGTGTCTATGGTCTAATGAGAAAGTGTGAAATTCAGGTGGGTTAAGAAGAGCATGAAGGAAAGTCACTACAGGCTGAACTGGAACATGAAAAGCAAGTATTAATCAGAGTGAGTCGATGAAACGAGGGAGAAAGGAGTCGAGCTGAATTGGGACACTGCAGGTCGCACTGAGTCTAACAGCAGTGCTAGTGGATATTAGTGAGGAAGGTCACTAAAAGCTGAACTGTACTGCAGGTATAAACAGTAGGCTACACCTTAAAGGGATGGTCAAGGAGTATGAATTAGCCTAGCACGTGGCGCTAGGTTGTTATGACGTACCTGCGCCGATGACCTCCTCGATCTTCACACAGGAGACATCGATCTCTTTAGCGAACTCACGCACAGCCTCGTTCGGGTCCTCGTAGGTGAAGGGGTCAATGTATACCTTTGCCCCAGCGCTCACTATTGGGGATTCAACAGGGACAAATAAACGCATAAACTACATGCTCATCACTCCAAAAAGAAAAATATTATTCTAATACTGCAAACTAAAAAAGAACGCGTAAAAAACATATACTGTATATAACGGTCAGTTTTGTTGGTATTAAAAGGGACATTATTATTGTTGTTGCTATAATTGGAGGTTATCAGTAGAAGCTTACTGTATTGCTGCAGTTTCTCGGTGTACTCAGACTCTGAGCCGTTTCTCTGTTTCCTGTGTGGACAGCAGAGAATCTGTGAGTGTGTGTGTGTGTGTGCGCGTGTGATACAGTAAAACATTAGTGTGATGATGGGGTCTCTATGCATCATAAAATTCATTGCATTGAATCAACACACTTCACCACTGCAGACATTAATTGGGGTCATAGAGCAGAGAGACAGTCAGTGATATTAACCTGTCTGTCTGTCTGCCTGCCTGTCTGTCAGTCTGTCTTTTTTATCATTGAACCGGCTGACATTCCACTGCACAAAATACACATAAGCTGTAGCATTTGGGACAGAACCCGGTGGGGGGCTGGCGGTGGGTTATGGGGTGTGTGTTGAAGTTATATGTTAATGTGATTCCTTTGTTGTCAAACCAGGGCAGCAATACCCACTGCTAATTTGCATATCATTTGCAATTCAAATATTTTCAGGCAAGCGTGCAAAGACTTTCAGACTTTCAATTTAGACATGGAAGCGTTCAGCTCTGCCCCGATCCACATGATCAAGTGAGCAACTTTTTTATCCAAGAATCAAACAGCGATTCAGTCCAAAAGTCCTTCACAGTGCACTCAGTAGTGTACATCTAGGGAACAGTGAATGTGTGATAGAGCACACACTTCTGGCCTGGAATGACAAACCTGACAGGCCTACTCACACACATTCTCTCTCTCTCTCTCTCTCTCTCTCTCATACACACACACACACACACATACACAGACATTTGGAGAAAGTGAGGATGAAGGGCTCCAAGAATGAAAAGTGGGCTTCTCACTTGAAGCAGACGATGGAGATGGCAACCACGGCAATGATGAAGACCAGACCGGCTGTCGCAGAACCCACAATCAGAGGAAGCTTTTCCTGCAGAGACTTCCCTGGATCCTCTGAGATACAGATAGGTGAGGAGACAAATAGACAAACAGAGAAAGACAAAGCAAAAGGTTTTGTCTGTTAGTTTGTGTGTGTGTGTGTGTGTGTGTAGGACATGTGGGTATATAGCTGATGTATTAGTGTATGTGCACCTTGGTGGTTGGTGCTGAAGTGCATTGGGTTGCTATAGCGACCATATCCAGCCACTGTCCTGGCTCGGACCTGCACCACATATGCCGTCGCTGCCTTTAGCCCCTCGATCCGTGCTGAGCTGCGCTGTGCCGTCATAGTGTGTGCGATTGCCTCTCCTTGATCCTACACACACACACACATCATCGTGAGTTACTGGAAACCAAAAATGAATCGATCTGACACTGAATCATGCTGAGACATTACTGATTCCAAATGATTCAACTTTAATACAGATGATGTGAGGTATGCCCATGATTGTGTCATTCACTCACCTTCTCATGATACTTAATTTCATAATCCAAAATGATTCCATTTGGCTTTTCTGGTGGAAGCCATGAGAGGCTCATGGTGCCTGCCGACGCCCCCATTAGATGCACTGTGGGAACTGCAGACGGAGCTGAGCGAAAAAAAAAAAGATTGAAAAAACATTCTATTCAACAGTCATGTAAAAAAACTTGAAGAACACTGAACACGAACAAAAATGATTCGGTTCAACGTGTTGAGTTCAAATGCTGAAAACAGTTCCGAATGATTCAGTATAAACTAATGATTCAATCTAATATGACTCCATGGGATTTAACATGAGACTGCATGAATTCATTATGAACCAAATGATTCAACACATTCAAATACAAACAAACACGATTCATCTGGAACAAAAACGATTCCTTTTAAACACAAGCACATGCCCTTTAAACAGCGTACGCACACACACACACACACACACACACACACACACACACACACACACACACACACACACACCATTCGGATTAGTAGAAAGGCTTGAGTGTGTGTGTGTATTTCCTTAGAGAGAATGGGTTCTGAAATCCCTAGTGGGAAGAGACACAAATGGCAAAATGGAAAGCTCAGTTCACACCCCTCACACCACACACACACACACACAGAGCTCTTATCCACTCATTCCTGTACTGTTCATTCTGCTCTGGGTTTTTTTTCTCTTTCTTTTCCTTGTATTTCCCCTTTTCTGCTCTCCTGCATTTCTTTGTCTTTTGTCATTTCCCTTCTCCTAATCCCCATCTCTCTCTCTCTCTGCTGTCTATCTGTCTGTTGCTCTTTCTCTCTCTCTCTCTCTCTCTCTGGCTAATCCTCAGATCTTTGATCATGTGTCTCTTCTGTCTTTTTCTTTGTTACTCCCTGCCCCCTTAACCCTTACCCCCCAGCCCCGGGTTACAGGACAATGCTCAGTATGGGGACTCTTCCCTCACCCAGGGATGCTCCTGGGGGGTAAAAATGGCTACCACAGATTAGCGCTGCTCTGTTTGCTGTTCTTCTTACAGGCTAGGTTCAGTTCAGCCGTGTGAATATTCAGCGGTGGCCATGTGAGAATAACAATTAAAAATAATCTCAAACACAAACACACTAAAGTCTCAGCAACTCTTGAAAATAAAATCCAAACCCCTGGCCTTCAGCATACACTGTGGTGAGATGCAGTTTCTGTATTTGCATGTTTCCATCCCAAGCCACCTTATGCCTCATTTAAAAAAAAAAAAATCTATTTCTTATTAACTCACATTTGGGACTCGAGCCCATAACCCTGTTTTCATGACATCATCCAATGAACAATAAAGAGAGACCGGTAGAGAGAGAAAGACAGAGAGACAGACAGACAGGGCTAAAGGCAGAGAGAGAAAAGAGAATGACAGACAAAGAAGATGATAGAGGGACAAAGAGATGAACAGGGAGAGAGAGACAGATAGTGAAATAGAAAGACAGAAAAGCAGGAATGAGAGAGAAAGATGGACAAGCAGAGAGACAGAGAGAAAAACTGAATGACAGATAAAGTTAGACAGACATACATACAGACAGAGACAGAGAGGACAGAGGATGGACACACACACACACACATACACACACACAGTCTCTCTCTCTCTTTCTCACCAGCTTGATTGGTGGTGATGTTGACGGAGGTGGACTGTGGTGGATGTGGGCTCTTATTGGACACGCCGTTGACTGCCTGGATCTCGAAGCTGTACTGTGTGTGTGCCTGCAGGTTTCTGATGGCCACGCGCCGCTCCGTCAGTCCCAGGTGTCGCGGCGACACATCCACGTTATCATCACAGCGTGTACACGCTCCACGCTCTGTCACACACTTCTTACAGATGACGTTGTAGAGGAGATCATCACGGCCGCCCAGGTCCTTCGGCTCGCTCCACTCCAACACCAGAGATGTCTCATTCACATTTGAGATCACATTACGGGGAGCAGATGGCACACCTATGAGGAATAAATTATTATTATTATTATTATTATTATTATTATTATTAAGCTGTAGTAAAATGAAATCATTAAGATGAATCAAATATTATTAAATAAATATAAATTTATTCAATAAAGGCCTGAAATATAAACAATTACAACCTGAAGCAGATTAAATCAGTGTTTGTGTGTGTGTGTGTGGGGTGTGTGTGTGTGTGGGGTGTGGTGTGTGTGATTATATATTTAACTTTACACACATCCCACTGTGTGACTTTCTCTCACTGCAGAGATGAAAGTAAGCCAAATTTACACCTTTGACCTTTCACCTCCTAAACTCCTCTAATTGAACACACACACCCTCAGTGAATGTGTGTACTGAGCTTCTCTCTTTTTAGAGAAAGGAAATTAATCTGTCCAGCCATCCCTCACTTATTTATCACCTGTACCTGACTCTTCCACAAAACAGAGAGAGAGCGAGAGAGAGAGAGACAGACAGACAGACAGACAAAGAGACAGATACTAAGACAGAGATACAAAGAAAAACACACGTACAAAGACAGGCAGAGAAACAGACATATGAAATAGACAGACTGATAGAGAGAGACAGGTAGACCAAGAGAAAGACAGACAGAAAAAGAGACAGACAGACGGAGGAACATATGTTCATAGAATACAGAGTGTCAGTGCATGTGGTGCTGCACAATTTGTTTTGATCCTTTATTGTGTTACTGAGTTTTATGGCTGCATTCATACTGCTTAAGTGTGTGTGTGTGTGTGTTTACGCAAATAAGCACTCGGCTAATTAAGTTTTAGTACAGGAGACTTATAAATCTTCCACAGTGAGAATCCACCACATGGCTTTGCGTATGTGTGTGCGTGTGTGTGTACTCACTGGTGCAGGCTGTGTCAGGGGTGTCACTGTCAGCTCGGTAGAATCCGTTCCTGCAGATGCAGATGGATGTGGCACCAGAAATGGAGCGACTGTTTGGAGGACACGGGGTACACGGCCCTTCACCCTGCTTCCACTTAAACAGACCAGGACTGCATGCTACACACACACACACACACACACACACACAGAATTAACACACATGAAACATACACTACATGTAGTATTCTGTTTGTGTGTGTGTGTGTGTGTGTGTGTGTGTGCGCGTGAGTGAGACATTTCTCAGCAGAGCGGCCATCCACAGAGACCTGCAAGTTAATGATTTTTCGCTTTATAACAGCGGTGTTTTTATTAGCAGCAGTGCTTATGAGTTTCTGATAAAGCCGCTTTTATCTTTATCTCTCTTTATGTCGGCTTCTGAAGACACACTACTACACACTTGAGTCCAAAAGTCTGCTCTAAAACACAAAAACTGTGTGCGTGTGTGTATGAATGATAACACATATCGCAACACACAGGAAGTCTTTATGAACCTGATTATGTATGAAATTAGCATAAAACTCCACTGACAGTAATAACTAGCATAATTAGCTGCATTTGCTAGCGTTGTTCAGAGCCCTCGGTGCTAATAAAGACTATAAGGCAGGAATATAGCATATATTAGTGTAGTATTAGACACTGTGAGGAAAACTGCTAACTTATTAAACACTTTTCAGTAGCGCACTGTTAGACCTGGCTGGATGCTAAATTAGCACAAAGCTCCATTAGCACTAAAGGCTAATAAACTGCTATCTATAAACAGTGTGAGTTTTTAACACCTCATTTCTGTGATTTCGGACTTTTGGACCCAACAGAATAACACGTTAGTACAAACTCCTAAACTCCATTAGCGCTTAAAGCTAACAATATTAGCCCTGTTTGTTCATCCATTAATCAGAGGTTTAAGCAGCTTCAAGGCTAAGAGTTAACACACTTTCTACTGACTGACACTGAGTGCCTCCTGCTTTTATTTCTCCAGTTACAGCACCGAAAAATCGATAAAAACAAAAACACAGAAGGGAGAGGATAAAAATGGAGGGTTTTTTCCCCCCACCCTGAAAGTAAGCTAGGTGTTTTCCACGTTCTTTTTCATTTCAGTTAGCTGCTGTAATGTAACACCTCATATACAGAGAGAGGGAAAGAATGAGAGAGAGAGAGAGAGAGAGAGAGAGAGAGAGACAGACAGACAAAGAGACAGACAGATATACAGAGTGAGTGAGAGAGAGAAATGGACAGTCAGACCAAGAGTCAGACACACAATCAAAAAGACAGACAGATATGCAGAGAAAGGGAGACAGAGAGACAGAGACAAAAAAGAGACATGAGACTGCAGTGAGGAAGGCAGTGATAGAGACAGACAGACAGACATACAGACAGACAGATAAAGACAGACAGACAGATAAAGAGACAGACAGATAAATGGAGAGAAAGACAAAGGGAGAGACAGTGAGAAAAAGAGGCAGAGAGAGAGAGAGAGAGAGAGAGAGAGAGGAAGGCACTGATAGAGACAGACAGATGAACAGACAGACAAATGGAGAGACAGATAGGTAGACAGACAGAGAAAAACAGAGTGAGAGATGGTGAGAAAAAGATGCATATATAGTCAGAGAGAGCGAGAGAGAGACAGAGTATAAATTTTCCTGTTTCCTTTGAAGAACAAACAAAACTAGAAGTGAATAAAAGTAAAGGATAAAAAAAAGAATCAATTGAATTTACTATTCATGGTTGAATAAGTCGAGTCTCGTTGCTGCTCAGTCGAGTATTACCATGATAACGATTAACATGTGCATGAGAGAGGAAAAGAGAGATAAGGAAAGATGGAGAGAGAGAGAGACAGATTTATTCTTCTTTTCCTTTCCGCTTGTTTGATTAGTGGGAGTTTATCAGCTCCAGTCTCCGGCCGGTTTCACCTTCAGCTGCTCTGAGAGAATAAACGAGGTTTTAAACATGGAGCTGCAGTCCACGCTAATGTTCCCTCACTACATTAACCCTGATGTAGCGTGCACTACTTAGCACTACCTTCACTTAGTCTGTTTAGATTTTATAGCAATTTATTTTCTCTTCGTTTCAGAGTCAGTGTGATTTTCCCACTACATTTTTAAAAACAGGAACCAAAACAACCAAAAGTTTATTCCCAGCCAACTTGAAAGTTATCTGAAGTGGTTACCATGACAACAATAAAAGCAAATGCAATATCATTAAGACGAAGAAGAGCTTGTAACGAAAAAATGAGGAACAAGACCAACAAACCACACCATGACAACATTAAAACGTTTATAAATTCAGAAGACTGGGGACAAAAATATGATGGAACAGAAAGAAAAAACAACATTGTATTCCGTGGTAAAAAGCTCTTTGAAGCTGCATTCAGTACAACCCAAAAAAGACAAAGGTGTCGGTGCTGAGTTTGTGTTTAAAGATGATGTGCACTGTTATGTAGTGTAAGAAATGTCACTTTTTTAATATAAAACAGCACAAACCTGACTATCTTTTTTTTTTTACAGTCAGTGTTTGTCTGCATAACCAATCAGCACTGAACAGCACTTCTAGCTCCGCCCCAAATACCATCACTTAGTGATCATCACTTAGTGATCATCACTTATACCCCTTTTCAACCAACAGGCAATGGGTTCTTGAAATAGTTCCATTCAGGATTCTTTAAATCTTGGTGCCAGTTAGTGAATCAGCCCACATTTTCACCAGTTTTGAGCAAAACTATTGAAATCAAGGATGTGTCATGAACAGAGAGCGTTGCACAATTCACAGCGGGAGTAAACAATAGTCACAAAATGGCAGAGCACACTGATTTCCTGTGAGCTTTTGTTCTGTAATTGCAGATATTTGTTTACGGTCCATTTTTTTCTCACGATGTATCCTTTTCTGCTTCCTCTCCAAACTAATGACACGTCCACTGTTGTCGTTTCAGTTCACACTGGTAAAACTCACTCACTCACTATCCGTTTTGAGTCAGTTGACATGTCAGACGTGTGTGTGACTAGCAGTCTTCAGCAGAGCTCTCCATTCAGCACAGTCTTGAGTTGCCTCCTCCGCGATATTCCATAGCTTCAAGTCAGCACGGACAGATTCTTTCCAGCTTTTTCGAGGTCGGTCACGGTTGTTCGCCCCTTCAATTTCCAAGGTAGTACATCTGTTGATCCAAGAATTATTGCGTTGGACGTGTCCAAACCAACGGAGACGATTGCATCTGAGGTCAGTGTCAAGGCGATGGAGGTTCAGCATCCGCAGAAGAGAAGACGTGCTAATTTGTGTTCCTCTTTTGACATTGTACATCCATAAAAGCATGGCTCTTTCATTATGCTCAAGCCGTTTTTGGTCATCTCTTTGGAGTGTCCAACATTGAGAACCGTATAGCATGGTGCTACGCACACAACTGCTGTATAGTTGACCATGGGTAAAACCAGTTATATTTTGGTTCCAGCTGGGAGCCAACTTTTCAGGTTCCGAACCAATTTATTTTTGGTCAGAATGCTCAGAACGGTTCAAAATTTGGTGCACGAATCAGAACGGAACCTGTTCCCTGTTGGTTGAGAAGGGGTATGAGAGATAGGGAGTAGGCAGATATTTAGAACACAGCACAGACACACTCCACTGGCATGCCCTTCAAATTGTTTCAAACTGTTTTGCGTTTTCAAGTGAATGGAGATGTTTTGGAAAATGGAGCATTAAAAACTAATCAAACAAAAAACTATTCGCTATACATATGGACAGGACCTGAGCGGGTCATTTTGACCTGAGCGGAGGAATAAGGGTTAACGTTTCACCGGATCATTTCCACTCCATCTCTCCCTTTGACCTTTCAAGTACCCGTGGTTTTCACTTCACTGCACTTTCGTTCACCTCAATGTGATTTCCATCAGACCTTTTTTCCTTCTCCTTTTTCACCCTCTCTCTCTTACTCTCTCTCTCCCTCACTGCATTTTACTTATTCATTCCCTCGTTCCGCTCAGATTGAGGCTAAATATCTGAGTCTCCTGTGCAGGCCAGAAAAACTAGCTCAACACCTCAAGGTGCTGTAAAGCGATACGGACTGATAAAGACAGAACTGCACTGTTAGAATACGGTTGTGTGTAAGGCATGACTCGATTATCAGTTATAAGGTTTACAAATACACGGTTCTTCAGAATCTCGTGTTAACCTTAACTCTATGTCGGCACCCTCCTTCAGAATGAAGCACAACATGCTGAAAAACTCTCTGCTGAATATCGATCTGTCATTATCTGTCCATTTTTAAAGCTCTTACCTTGGCACTGTGTTTCTTTAGTGGCAGGTTCAAATCCAGACATGCAGGTACAGGAACCGACAGGAACCATCCACTCCCCGTCTCCGTTACAGTAGAGCTTCAGGGGGACGGACAGCTCCACAGCGTTGGGGACGCACGTCCCTGGGGCAATCACCAAAGACGTGGCCTCGGCTCCTGTTGCTGTCTCAGGGAACACAGCGAAGTTGGCAATGGTGGTGGAACACTTTTTATAAAACACCCGTACGGAAATGAGAGACATGCAGGCTCCCAGGTCCTGGAACGCCAAATAGAATCCGTTCTTGGAGAGCGGACCAAAGCTGCGGATCTTGGTGTTGACACGTCCAGACTCCAGTGCGGAGAAGCTCTCATCTGGAGCAATGGTGTCCACTTTGACATACGGGTTCTCCATCCAGAAGGGGCTGGTGGACGTGGCTGAGTCAGAATCAGACTCATAGTAGAAGAGGTTAAAAGTCTCTTTGCAGGAGCCGGGAATGTTGGGAATGCTGTTACAGTCCCGCACAGTGAACTTCAGCTCCACATATACGCGCAGCACGTCCTTCCGCGGGATAAAGTCACTACGCAGCCAATTGTTCTGGTTCAGTTCACGGACATTACACACCTGGTAAGTCCTGATCGGGTTCATGGCGTCATCGTAGCCGCTCACTTCCTCCCACTGCGAGAGAGAGAGAGAGAGAGATCACGACAGAAAGAGAGAGACAGATAGACAGAAAGAGAGAGACAGACAGACAGAAAGAGAGAGAGACAGACAGAGAGAAAGACAGAGTGACAGAGAGAGAAAGACAGACAGACAGAGAGAGAGAGAGAGAGTGACAGAGAGAAAGAGACAGACAGACAGACAGAGAGAGAGAGACAGAGTGACAGAGAGAGAGAGAGACAGACAGAGCGACACAGAGAGAGAGAGAGACAGACAGACAGAGCGACACAGGGAGAGAGAGAGAGACAGACAGACAGAGCGACACAGGGAGAGACAGACAGCACTAATGTTATAAAAACATTCCTCTTGTTGGAAACACTGCCCACTCCCTCTCCACTACAGGTAGCAGTGCTTTATGGGTAATACTATACATCTCTATTGTGGTGCATTATGGGGTTTTATCAATTTACTAAAATAAATAAATTTGAGAGAGATACATGGAGAGATAGAAAGACAGACACACAAACAGAGAGAGAGATATACTATAAAGAGTCAGGTAGCTAGATTGAGATAGACAAACACATAGAGAGACAGACAGTCACATGGACAGACACTTACCCCTGTCTCAGGATGTGAGGTCCATGCCAGCTCTGTTGTGGCCCATTTGGTGTCCATTAACGTTTCTGTAAACAGCAAACACACTAATTAATTACTGTGCATAGGGCAGTGGTGGCTCTGTGGTTAAGGCTATGGGTTATTGATCTGAAGGTTTTGGTTTAAGCCCAGGACCACCATCTTGGCACTGTTGGGCCCTTAATCCTAAAACCTAACCCTACTCCAGGCTGCTGTACTTAGTTGAGCGGTTCTTGACATAATATGGATTACTACAGTTGTGGAATAGGGCTATTTACTGTGTTTTTATTATTTACTATTTACTGATTGATCTCAAACACATTAAGCAACAAATTGCACTAATTAACTTTTGACGAGGCACCTGTTAATTGAAAAGCATTCCAGGTGACGGCCTCATGAAGCTGGTTAAGATAACGCCAATAGTGTACAAAGCGTCATCAAGGTAAACACTGGCTACTTTGAAGAATCTAAAATATGAAACATATTTTGTTTGTTAATATTGTTTTGTTTACCACATAATTCCATATATGTTCCAGATGTTATTTCATAGTATTGATGCCTTCAGTATTGTTCTACAATGTAGAGAATAGTCACAATACAGAAAGACCTATGAATGAGTAGGGGTGTCCAAACTTTTGACTGGTACTGTACATAGTGTGTGTGTGTGTGTGTGTGTGTGTGTGTGTGTGTAAGTTCTGAGTCAGTTGGAAAACAGCAGAATGTTCAGAAGCGTGAACGATGTGTGTTCCACAACTTTCTCTATTGTGAACACTTTGCTAGCAGTGCTGAAAAACAACAAAGCCATTCTAATTGCATTTTACACAAGGAGGCAAAACACACACACACACACACACACACACACACACACACACACACACAGGACTCAGTATACAATATACCAAAATATTCTCAAACTTTCTGGTACTTTAAATAATTAAATAATATTGGCTGACTTTTTTTCGTGGTATATCAGATATATTCCATTCAGCTAGCATGATATGGAACGAGTCAAAGACGAGTAGCTGAATGGAACATATCTGATATACCATGAAAAAAAAATCCCAGCCAATATATTATTATTATTATTATTATTATTAATATACATACACATTCGATTGAACAATTGTAGATTTTTCAAAAAGTTAAGAACAAGGGGGTAACTTAGCAATATTGAATGCTGATTCTGATCAAATGTAATTCAATGTTCTGTCAGTCCAATGTAGATGTACAAAGTCAAAGTTCTAACAAAAATGGTACAAGTCCAAAAAGCCTGAACAACAACCCAACTTATATACAAGCTATATACAAGCTGACAGTTCAAGTTCAGAGTTACTTTTGGTAGTAGTTCATTGTTACATTGCAGTTGTTCAAAACAAAAGGGCTTTGCTGAGCGACGACAACGAGTGAAGTCCGCTTGCAAAAGTCTCCGTCACTTTTCCTCACCTCCAAGTAGAACATTGACAATATTTCCGCTATTGCTCTCTTTTCCAGTTTTTCAATGTCTGTTGGTATGTTTTTCTCTTGTAAATATATGTGAAGAATATATAATGAAGTTTTGGTAGCCTTTTGGGTATTCAGTGTGTCTCTCTCTCTCTAAATCTTCCACTTTTAATGAAGTAAACCTCGCGGCCATGTTTGTGTACAAACTCACAGTCACTCGCTAGCGTGGAAGTTTTACAGTTCCGACGTGTCTCTTTTCCAGTTTTCCGATGTCCGTTGGTATGTTTTTCTCTTGTAAATATGTGTGAAGAATATATAATGAAGTTTTGGTAGCCTTTCGGGTGTTCAGTACATCTTTAGTTTCAGTTTTCAGTTGATTTATTTCGTGCTTAAACCAAGCACTGAATTAACTCCATCTTCTCTCTCTCTCCCAGCCGACAAAGAAATGATTCTGCGCATGTGCAGCAGACAAGTTTTGTCATTGGATCTTCGCATGAGCTCTGACGTGTGACGTCGTGTTGTCTTGACATCGTGAAATATTATAATAATATTGCACGCTCGTTCTCCATTGGGTAGAGTGGCATAATACATGGAGGATAAGCAATATGATAACAATATTGCTTGCCATCAATAAACCCACTAGAAGGGAATAGAATATGTTTTTATTCCATGGAAAAAGTGGCCCGTATGTATAATCATATTTAGTAATCTTATAAAGCTTGCTGATGTTTGCTAGAATCAAGCTGAGAACTTGTCATTAGAGCAGCTAAACACAGCTAACTTAATAGTTAGTTAGCTAATGTTGGCCTGGCCTAAATTGCTAGACACCTCAATACTGTAACCTCAATGAGGTCATCAAGGGTCAAGAGTGACATCATGGTCTCCAAGCAGGAAGTACAGCTAGCTCATACTAGCAACCAGGTCAGTTTGTTCCTAGTGATAGCCAGAAGTAAGAATATCACATACTGAATACCAGCACATGGCTTTAAACGTCCACTTCCCAGAATTCTGACTCGGATTAGCATTCCATATCCTTGTGTTTGTGTGTACAACTTAAATGAGTGGATTACACACTCATTATCGATATGCTTGAGACATGAAACAGAAAAAACTGCTGACACGCATAGACACAGAGAAACACACAAAGAAACACACACAGAAACACACACACACTCTCCCTCTCTAATCCGATAATGACAGAGCAGAACTAATAATAGAGAAACAGAGAGTCAGAGTGTCCGACACACACACACACACACACACACACACACACACACACACATTGCTTAAGGTTAGAAACCTCTTAAAATATTTCTTTGTTCCAACAACCAACCGTCTTAAAGACTTTGTATGTGTGTGTGTGTGTGTGTGTGTGTGTGTGTGTGTGTGTGTGTGTGTGTGTGTGTGTAAAAACACCATTATTAAGACTGGAAGAATTTTTACGGACTTAATGACTTGGCTTTAATGGCTGCCTCTGAGGCAGGTGAGATTAGTTCAAGATTTTTACCCAAATGTTTCACAACCTTTGGTTTTAGTTTCCGTGCTGAACAACAAACAAATGAAAAAAAAACCCACCAAATACCAAATCCAAATGGCACCAGCTAAAAGGGTTAAAACTTTGAACACTAAACATAAAAACACCAGGCACCAAAACCACCCTATATACATCACATGTCAGAAATCAAATGGCAACGAAGTTAGACATCAAACCAAACAGGAAACATGGCAATGCTAAGCGTCAAACACCACACATTAAATACTCAGCCAAATGTTAAACTCCACCCAATGAACATCAGACAATAAACCAACAAAACCAACTCTTAGACATCACGTCAAAAATCAAACGGTGCTAACGTAAATATAAAACAGTAAATGCTAAATATCAAACAGTGAACAAAACAAACAGTACATATTAAACATCCAATACTACACATTAATTATGCAACACTACACACCAAATGTCAAACCCCAACCAAAGAACATCAAATGCTAATCATCGACGGGTCAGCCACAATCAGATGTACCTACTTGTTTGAGATCATGTAACACTATGTAACAGCCTTCTATTTATGTTTATTAAACTATTTCATATGTTGTAATGGTAGACTATCATTGCCAATGTATGACGTTTCAAAGCCAGATCATAATTTACCACCACTGAATCCATGTTTCAGTTTTTTTTTATCAGACAAACTCTTCATATTGCACATTTTCACCATGTAACGCATGTTCATTTGATTTAATACCCCAGAATACATCATTGCTGCTTAAACTTGGCAATAATTTGTCAAACACTAACTGTTTTAGTAAATCAGCAGATTTTTGAGGAACAAATTGACAGCTGAATCACGGAATTCCGATAAAAATGAAATCTTTCACAATAGTTTTGTCAATGGGGGGTGCTGAACCTAATTTGTTTTCTTTGTCACTGCAAAGTTGAAAATGGCCTGAGAAATCTTATTTAATGCATTTTAATAAACACTTTAAATTAAATACAGACATTTTATGTAGTATGTGATATGATTTGATACAAAAACCTTGTTGCTGGGGGCATATGTTTGCAAAATTCACATGCCAAAGATTTTGCGTGTCATTTCCGTTGTTTTCTGTAGTGTCCGTAACGGTCTTGCTGTAACAGAATGCTGCAGAATTTTTTACCATTTTTGGTGATTATGACATGCATTGGTCCTGTTGGCCTCATGTAGGGCTCTAGTTACATATTCATACGTCTTTAGTTGTTATATTAATAGATATATTTGCAATATGTAGTGTCCGTAACGGGTGTAGTGTCCGTAACGCCAAATTGATATTTTGGTAAAGCCAGTTAATTGAGACTTCTTGACAAATTTAAATGAAACCTTCATGTGAGAATGACGCAAATTAATCATATTCTTCTCTCAAAGTTGTAATTGATTGAATTAAGACCCCACAGGCCAACTATTTGAACACTAAATTATTATAATCAAGATGTTACCAAGACATATTTTGACCATTCAACATA